>NC_050487.2:20989545-21296363 GCF_012460135.2 Molothrus ater | reverse complement strand
TTAATATTTATTAAGTTCTCCCTGCCCTGTTTTCCCATTGGTTTGTGTAACCCCGCCAATCCACCCTGGCATTTTCTATTGGTCCCTTCCCTGTGTACCACTCCTGAGCCCTCAGACTATTGGATCTGTGATGCTCTTCTCCATCCCCTCTTTTCCTGGACCCTCCTTTATCTTTGTCTGTTTATACCCTGGACCCTCCTTTGTCTTTGTCTATTTACACCCTGGACCCTCCTTTGTCTTTGGCCCCTGGACCCCTTCAGCGTTGCCCTACATTGAAGCACGTTGGAACTCCATGCCTGGACCCTCCTGTGTCTTCACTGCTGAGCTGCTGCATGTGTGTTTGTGTGTGTGCTGGTGCTCTGGTGGCTCCTACCCCCTGGCTCTTGGGGAAGGTTGCACTCCCCACCAGCAGCACCCACTTACAGCCAGGTTGGCGGTGGACAGTGACTTGGTGGCGGCGGCGGAGGCGCGCTTGACGCTGCCCACGTCAGTCAGGCGGTGCTCATCATCGTCCCAGCGCCCGTAGGCCAGGTCAATGCCACCCACAAACGCCACGGACTGGTCCACAATCACCAGCTTCTCGTGGTGGGCCCACAGGTACACGGAGGAGGACACGTGGTCTGGGTGTCTCATCACCTGTGAAGAAACCAGCACTCGAGCTCAGCATCGCTGTTAAATTTAAATCCTTCCAGGCAGAGAGCTGGTCAGCCTTTTTTGGCTGTTTGGGGTGATGGGGAAATGCTGGAGTTGTTACTGGATGCATCCACTGCTTAATTAGCAGAAGCTACTCAATTTCCCCATAGCAGGTGTCAGCCATAAGGCAGGCAGGTGTTTCCCCAGGATGCAGGAATCCCAAGCAGCAATGATTACTGATGCTGGGACAGGTCACCCTTATAACAGCTTCATAAGAGGACCATAGTCAAAGAAACTGCTTCAGTTGAGCTGTAATAGCTGAGCTTTCAAACACAGAGCCTGCTCTGAAAGAAAATAACATATTGGTGATCTGAGTCACTTCTTTGGTTGTTGCCACCACACAAGTGAAATGAGAAGCTGGGTGGTTTTTTTCCCCCCACTTAAAATCAAATTGTTTGGCATTTGTTTAAGAATTTCTTTTTGACAAGTGTCTGTGGAACCCTAATTTCTGTATCTAAACTCAGGGTTTTATTTATGATGTTAGAGCCACTAGATCAGTCTCCTGGAGAAAAAGCTACCAAGTTTGACCTGGCTGCCCCCAAAACCTGAGACACAGCTCGTGTGTATTGTCCAGTTTTGCTACAAAGATGATGAACAGATGCTTCCCTTCCCTGTGACAATTGATCAAGTGAAAATAAATCAATTATTCTAACATAACAAGTATCTTACTGCTCATTAAGGTGTATGTGTCTCTAAGAGACTGGATCTAGCCTTATCTACTGGTTTGTCTGCCACAACTGATTTTCTGCTTGGTGCCATAAGAGCAGTGTAAGAGCACAGGACAGGGCAATGCTGTTCTTCTGTGGTGGGAACATTAACACCCAGGGTTGACTTTGATCATTCACATTTGAGCAGAAATGCTGAAATGAGACAACACTCTCAATTTGTAATTTTCCATTTGATGTAACCCCATTAACTTGTCACATGAACTATACTTTTTGTGAATTAAGGCAAACAGTTGCTTTGGCAAATCTAAACTAAGCAATTTTATGTTCCATTTGAACCAAATGAAATGAAATTGCCAGATGTGGCATCAGCATATGGATGTACCTTGTCAGACACACTGCAATGGTGGGAAACACTCCTGAACTTGCAGTTCCCACCCAAATACACCAGGGTCAGCGCCAGCCATCAAGAATACCTGAATGCAAACACCCTCCACATAGTCCTGTGCAATTACCTTGATGTTTGGATGGAGGTGCATGAGCGTCCGCTTGCTGTATTCGCTGTTGATCCCCAGGGCAAGCTCCACCTCTTTGTACAGCATAACAAAAATTCTCACTCCTTGTTGCTGTCAGAAATAAAAAAGAACACATTGAATACAGGCACATCAATAGATAGTGTCTGTTTCCAAAGGGAGGAAAAGCTAGAGGCAGTAAATGTGTTTTGTTTGCTGATGGAAATGCTGACTGAGGTTACTTGTTCCTGGTTACGCTCTTCCAGATCCCCCATGGGGACTCCACAGCCTGGAATAACCTTGGGAAAGCTCTCCAGCTTTCTGAGAAAGGCTCAATACCTGGGTTTGTGTGGGTTTTGTTGTTTTGTCTGAGCTATGCCAAGGCCCATCCACAGGTCATTCCTACAGCAGCTCCTTTTACACACCCTTTGGGGTAGATTTTGCAAGCACGATTCACTCCAATCATGTTCATCCACTAAAGTTCAGTGTTCTGCTGCTTCGTGTTGCCCTGAGGGTTGCCCTCAGTTAAATGTCCCTGCAGGATGACATGACCAGTGAGATTACACAGACATCCCCCTCCTGAAGGGGATGTCACCAACTCAACACCAGCGAAGAGATTCTTTCTGCTGGTAGAGCTAAACAAGCTGCTAGAACACACTGAGCAGTGCTAAAAACATGGTGCTTTTTGTGACCAGCATTGTATCCATGGCAGGGTTTCTAAAAACTTTTGTTAAAGCACTTTCAAATGTGCCAAGTGCCTCCCAAACCTTGGCAAATACTGGTCACACACTGGGACACCTCCACTTCCCATAAATTTGCATGGATTAAAAGCCTGCACTAGAATTTGCCAGCTTAAACTTAGAACCTAAACTTTCCACAGCCTTTTGAATTTCTATTCCTATAAAGCTGCTACTAAGAGCTAGGCAATCTCCAAATTGTGGATGATATTCTCTTCTCCACTGCACCCAGGGGAGTCCAAGGCAATGCTGCATACACAGCAAGGACAGCCTCACCCCTACACCATTACATCAGCTTGCTGACTGCCCTGTTGAGTCAAAGGAACACCATAAGTGACAGAGCAAGCATTTCCAGGGACTGACCTCACTCACCTTACCACAACGTTTTTATGGTCATAAGAAAATCCATGTCAATGTGGCAAAAAGAAGCCAAATCCCTCCTTTGAGTGAGTGATGCCTTGTGGCCAGTTTATTTTTGCCAGAAAACAAGAGTAATTCCAAACCAACAACAGTCAGACACAAAGCTCTCATTTTTTATCTAGGTATGTGGAGGGGTGAGGACTGTGATGACAACTGGCTGGAAAGGGGATAGAGTCCAAGAGTATTTCAGCACGTCACAGAATGGTTTGTGCTGGAAGGGAACTTCAAGATCATCTTGTTCCACCCCCAGCCATGAGAAGGGACACTTTCCACCAGACCAGGTTGCTCAAAGTACCAGTCAACCTAGCCTTGAACAATTCCAGGGATGGGGCAGCCACAATTTCCCAGGCAACCTGTGCCAGGGCCTCACCACCCTCACAGGGAAGAATTTCTTCCTAATAGCTAATCTAAACCTGCCCCTTTTTAGTTTAAAGTCCGTGTCTATGGAATGCATGGAATTCTGCCCTTCTACTACAGCAAGAGTCCAAGAGATTTCCCTTGGAATGGGAACAAACCTTGTGACTCTGCTGATATGGGCAAGCTCTTTTTAGCACCGCTGTTATCACTGTTATCACAGGGTGTGTGAACAGCTGGAGCACAGCTCACACTCATAAACAAAACACCACAAAGTGCTCAGCCTTCCCTGTACCTCTAAAGTACATAAATCACATGGAGAGCAGGGAGAACAGCAGGTCTTTGACCCCATCAGGAACTGAGACAGTTGTAAAGCAAGGCTGTGACCCAAACCTGGGGCAATCAGAGGATCTAACCTGCCTCTGAGCTCTTCCAAACCCAAACGAGGGGAGCAAATCAAAACACATGGTTTTCCAAGGCTATCTGATGTGAGGCTTTAACTCTCATATCTGCCAAAATGAATGGTGGAAGTGTTCCAGCCCCAGTATGACCCCCTGGCTGGGGGTGCAGGGTGCAGCTGGAGCTCACTTACTGCTTTCCTCTTGAGGATGCAGTCCAGCCGCCAGCGATTCCCTTCCACCACTGGTCGCTTCATGAAGATTTCTGGGCTCAGCCTAAGAAAATAAAGGTGAATAAAAACTACAGCAGATGTAGCCTGCAAACAAAGCACTGGCCTAAATAACCAATTTGGGAAGCAAAGGAATTGAAGTTTAAATAAAGTGGATGTGAAAGCTCATGTCCCAGAGTGATGCATTCTCCAATATCCTGCTCTTTGTTCTTTAATAACTGAGCATTACAGAGGGCAGGGGACATGTCCAGCACATTCATCTTCATATTCAATAACCCACGAGATCAGGTTGAACAGTGATGTATAAATAGGGAAATTTGGACTCTATCTGTGAAAGAAAGATGCAACAAAAGAAAACCCCAAGGATTTTCTGAAAGAAATATGCAGACACAAAAAATAAATAAGAGTGGGATTTCAGTTCTCCTGGCACCTGAGCTATCTGAACAGAACAGATTTGTGCTGAATTTTCCTTGCTGCCCATAGACAAAGAAATTGGATCTCTCAACAGGACATGTTATTGCTTTAAAGATTACAAGAAATAGTTAAGGAATCTCATCTAATTCCTGCACAGCGAGATGACAGAATTTCATTCCTTTTCATTTTGTACCAAGCATAGCAACTTGAGCTTGGATAAAGCATGTTGCTACATCCTATTTTTATCTTATACATCAAGTTTTAGGTAAGTTTTGGAATTCCATGATAACAATTGTTTGAATAAAACACTCAGTAAGAGACAATGGGTCTGAAATGAGATGTTCTTGAACTGCCACCTTATGTTGCACAGGGGGAACCCATGAGCATTAGGCTTAACTGTGGTCATGGCAGGAAACAGATTTACCCCACCAAATGCTAACATGGTATGTAGTTTTCTCATAATTTCCTCCTAGAAACAAATTCTCTCAGTTCCCAGAGGCAGCAGATAAGCAGCCAGAGGTTCATTTTAGAGGCAGAGAAAGAGGAGCACAGAGATGTGCCTAAGGTGAACAGGAAATCTGAGTCATGTCTTGGAAGCCTCCCATGCCCAAGGTCCAGGCTGGCTCAGGCAGATTAACCTCCAGAAAGGCAAGACATGGGCAGCCACAACCAGCACCCAGCCAGCAGACTCTGTCCAGGGTGTGAGAGCACCCTTTTCCTGACGCAAACAGGAACCAGAGCGCTGCATAAACACAAACTAGGGAACAAGTGGGCAGAGCCAGGTCCTTCAGCAAACACACAGCTCAGAAAAGGTGACAAACCTCCCCTCCTCCCTTATCTGGCCCATTTAAGAGCAGACCAAGATGCTCTCACACTTGGCATGAGGCTTCCCAAGGCAATGAGGAGGAAATGTAAGGAGATCCCATGCAGGATCCCATAGCACTGTTGAGCATCCTTCCTCCCTGATACACTGAAAGACACCCACGCCCCTCAGACTCGCAGCTATTTACACTCCTGAGGAGCCCCTCAAGCCACCACATGTGCAGTTCAGGTGGTGCCTCCGTGTGATTTCAGGCATTTCCGTGGAGGGAGACAACCAAGCTGTTGATCTGAAGCGTGTGCTTTTGCTGCCAGCCCTCCTGAAAAGGCCTTTGAATACAACACAAGGAGAGTTTTGGGTGTGCTGCCAAACCATCTGGCTGCAGGGCTAGTTGCCATACTGTAGGGCTCCGAACAGTGCCGCATTGTCGGGAGCATCCCCGGAGAGACAGCTGGGCAACACCCAAATGTGGCAGTACTCACCACCAATCTGTGATGAAAATTTCCTCCTTAGCAGCTTCCATGGCATTTGCAACGTCTTCAAAGTACCACTTGGCATTGACATACCTGCAAAAGCAAACAGAGTGCAGAGTTATGCCTCCTCCCCTTCATTAAGCAAAGTACACAGCTGAAGAGCAATGGGGTTCTGTGTTAATGATATTTACGTTCCCATCTTGAAAGCAAACACAATCAAATTTCCAGAATCAGGACAACATGAAGGGAGAATTCTATGCTGCTATCAGTAGCTTGATGAAACAGCACAATAAAGGAATATTAAGTGCCTCTGGGCACTTCTGCCAAATTCACACAATATTCCTGGGTTCTGCTTGACATGCAAGCCAGGTTTGTCTCTCAGGAAAGGATGATGGAATGGTGTTTCCTTTGATTTATGGAAAGTACTCAGGCAGAGGTTGTTGCAAGGCAGATGGTGCAGGGAAAGTACTGGTCTGCTTCCAGCTAGAATCCAGTTTTTGAGGCACTTCTGGGAATGGATTAGTGCAGTCAGGTTACACTGGGGACAGAATGATTTCTCAGGGGCTGCTGAGTGCATAAAGCCCAGCCCACCCTCCTAACTATACCCAGATCTGCATTTGTTGATTCCCTCTTCTTCTCTTTATCCTTACAATGACAAATACCCAACACACCTTTGAAATTAAACATAACTTGACTTGCAAAACACAATGAGCTGTGACACTGAGAGCTCTCCTTCCACCAGCACTGCTACTCCGTCCCTGGTGAAGAAAGCCTCATTTTTTTTTCTTTTGCAACTTCTTTAATTATCACCAGTCCCCAAGCTACCAAAGGCTACCAGCTCTGTTGATGAGAGGTGCTGAGGGCAGGCAGGTAGCAGGTGCTCACCACTTGGCCAGCGTGTTCTCCTGCACGGCCGCGTAGGAGCCGAAGCGATGCTCCTGTCAGAAAGTCCTTGCCGTGCTTGCGGATGAACTCGTCTATGCCCTGCCTCCACCACTGGGCATGTCTGTAGCTGTTACACTTCAGAATCAGTGACCTGTAAGAATACATGAAGCACAGGGCAGCAGGCTGAAGCCATTTCCATTTATTTGGGCTGCTCCTCGCTGCCTGTCCGTGTTGGTAAATGCATCTGTACCAGTCATATTTTATTTACGCAAAAAGTAGGGACGTCGCTGCTTTGTTTGCAAAAGAATGCACAGCACTGAGCTGCTCTGAGTGACTAATAGTATTGCAGTGCCAAGCATGAAAAACCCACCCATGTTTAAATTATTAGCACCAGCTTAACTTGGAGCTGGAGCAGCCAATGTTGTATTTTTTAAGAGATTAATTTATACTGTGTGCTAACATAAAAACATTAAATATCTCTTTATCCCCCACTAGCATGTCTTTTGAGCAATACTCCATTGGGATGCAGAAGAAAACATCCCTTCTTGCAGCTTAAAGAGAACAGAGTCTAAAAATTACCTAAGCAATTGCTGTTGAACCAGACTGTACAACTCAGCATGCACTGTGCCCCCAGGCTCCAGTAATAACCACAGGGATGGACAAACAGAAGCTCTAAATGCCTCATTAAGGCATGGAAATAATCAGCATTAGGGCCAAATCCCCAGCAGGTCTGAGCACACCAGCAGTAGCCACCCAGGCTTGTTAACCTCTCCTGCAGAGCAGCATCAATTTCTCCATAAAAAGCAAGAGCAAACTAAAAGAAGATAAACAAAGTTGCTTTCTTACCTGGAGAGATTGTCGATCTGCAACCCGTATTTAGTTTCTGTTTCTTTCTGGCCTATCTTGATGTTGAATTCCTTATCAACCAGCAGGACAAAGGAAATGGCCCCTGAATCAGGCTTCATGTACATCAGAAGGAGTCCTTCACCACCAGCCACCTGTACAGACACAGCAACCATGTCACCTGGATTTCACACCCATGCCAGGCCTTGAAATGTGAGCCACCGAAAGAGCCAATAAAATGGAAAAGTGCTTCTTCAAAGCATGGGCAAATCATTTATCTGGGAAATCTACTAAATGGTAAAAATTATTCTCAGGAGCTAGACTGGGGGTGGTATTCTTGAGCAAAAAAGTGTCTATTTTACGAACTTGGGTAATGAGTTTTAATTCAATATAGGACTTTTAGAGTTAATTACATAACTCCTTCTTACAGGAGTCTTTAAAAATACAGGCTCCCTCGTTAAACAAAACCCACGAGAACCTCCCTGGTCATAAATCTCCAAGCATGAGGCAAGGTGCAACAAGCCTTCCTCCATCCCTAATTTTCATTCAGCTTGTATGCTATATGGGAGTTATTTGACATTTCTTACATTAATTCTGATGCTAGGATCACTTTCACTCCTACCAAAGTATATGAACAAGGCATTTTGGAAAGCTTTTATTGCCAAGCAACAGGCACCCTGTTAGAAACACATGAGGAGGGATGACCGGCAGGTTTTACATAAATACTGTAGCCTGAAGGCAACTCTGGGAAAAAACACATTTTTTACTGTGAATGGCATTTCTAATCTTTTCTCCCCCTGCAGCGTAGCTGGGGTAACCAGCCCCCTCTGTCCCACACAGGTCTCCCTCACCAGACCTTTGCTTCATTCTTCTGCACACTCAGAAACACACAAAGCAGCACAAAACACTGCAAAAATCTGTTCATTCTTGTATCTTTAGTAACAGCCTCAGCTCCTCATCTATTTCCCATAATTTTTTATTAGATCCTGTAATTTTTTTTCTTGCTTTCAGGGCCCTGAAAGAGTTACCTGGTATCACCTCTCATTTGGTGCCAAAATACCTCCCCTCTCTATTTGGCCCATAATTTCACTCTTAAACATCCCACAGGGTGTATTTCCAAATACTCTCTCTTCTGTTTTGCCCAGGCAGCTCTACATGCCTGAGGAGTCCTGCCTGTGCCCACCCACAGCTTCACCCCACTATCCTCCTCCATCTCCTAAAATCCTTCCTTTAAATAACCCTCTCTGGGAAATATTACTGTTATTTGCTTATTTATTGATGCATAAACTATCAGTCCCAGTGTGCCAAGATGGGAATTCAGTGTCTCACTTGTGATATTCTGTACACAATCCCACTCAAACACTTCTCCTACCCCTTTCTAGGGCTCTAAAGAAAAATGGAGATCCATCAGAGCTGGATGTGCTACTGGCCCCACTACAGCTTGAGCTCTGGACAACACAAGAAAGGGTTAACTGAGGAATATCAAGAAGAAAAAGCATATTTTCCATAAAAAAAGAAAAAGAATTGGTGACGATTTAATGATTTGACCTGAAGGAAGGTCACATATTTGTCTCCTTGTGCCCTCATTATAGAGATCATCTGTAAACCTAAATTAGGAAATGTTGGAAAGACTGTGCATAAACAGAACCTTTTCTTCACAAGAATGCAAAAGGGTTTTGTTGGAAAACAGAATTATTAAAGATAAAACTAATGACAGCCCATGGGTGATGCTAAAATCCAAAGGTGCATAATGCCTGGGGTAAGCTCCATTGACTAAGAAATTGTTGGTGTAAGGCAGAAATGGGCTATTTGGATTTTGAAATGGAAAGATTTGCCTGGGAAGGGCATGCTCCAGGAAGTAGAGCCTGCATATTTTGGAGGCTGGCTGGTAACACAGGTACTCCCCCACAGCACACATCTCCCTGTGCTGCAGCCCCAGGCAATATAGAGACCTAACACAGAGGGTAAAGGGATGGGAACAGCAAATTATGTCTGTGCAGCAGGAAGGGACATGGGAACAGGAGAAAACATTGGGGTTCAATACCTGCAGTAATCAGCAAGAGGCAATACATAAATGTATTTAATGCCATGGTTAATTGCACCAAACAGCTCCTTAGCATTGCAGGTCACATCTGATTTGATCCTGCCCTGAAGCAGTCCAAAGAGTGTTTCAATTAATTGATTTTCATTTTGTAAATTGAGGAAGGGAAGCTCAGAAGGCCGGGCTGAAATCTGCCTGGGGCAGGTCACCAGCCTCATTCCCTCCCAGAGGCACAGAGCCACCTGTGCTCCTGCAGCAGGGAAAGCTGGGCACAGCCTGGGAGGGCACTGTCGTTTCTGTCATCTCTAGGAAATCCCAGATTGTCTCTGGAGTAACATGTCCCTTCTGTGAACTCCAAAGGAGGAAAAAAAAACCCCACCAGATGGAAGGGTGAGGCAGGGAATACCCCATGGGCCCTTCCAACCTGAAAATCTGTGGCTTTTGTAAAAATAGCAAGATTCTCTCCCACAGATTTTTTGGGAGAAAGAGACAAATGGGAATTTTTGTGTGCCCAGGGAGCACTGGCATCCCCCCATGGGCAGCCCAGCAGTACCTTTTGGACCAGCGGTAGCACATCCTCCCTTGGCCACAGCAGTTGAGGCCAGGAATGCGGTGGCCCCCGGAGCGCTTCATGATGAACCCTTCTCTGCAAGGACACAACAGGGGCAGGGTGAGGCATGGGGCTCACCTGGAGCTGCAGGGGGGGTTTGGAACCCCCAGCCCTTGTGCCTGAGCAGCCTCTGTGCTGTGCCCTAAAAGCTGGATGAAGGGCAAAAATAACCCCCCCAGAAGAAAATAATGGAGCTTTAAGAAGCACAGGGTCCCATTTTACAGCACTGGAAGCAGAAAATTAAGTGGCCCAACAGGGAGGGCTGCAGGGAGGGAAGAGTGGAAACCCCGTAAGCACTCTCTTGTAAAGCAGCTCATTCTTAAAAATTTTCTCCAAATTGTAGCATTTCTGTCTGAACAGTAATAATTTTTCATATCTAGATGGCAAAATATTCCCCAGTCATCGCCAGTCAGTTAGTGCTGAGAAAGGAAAGCTATTAATTTTAAGAGTATTTATGTATAAAGCCATGCTCTTAGTGAATCATAACTCACAAAGACAGCTCACAACTCACATGCCCTTCGGTCCCAGGTCGTGGATGAATGACAGCTGGCTTACTCCAACAAACTCCATCTGGGAAACAGAAAGAGATTCCCCCATCTTTATAACCCTGAAATCCACAAAATTTTTTTGCTTCATCAAAGTGACCAGCCATAAAGACCTACGGAACATCCAGAGCAGATGTTATCCACCATCACTTAAGCATTTCCAAGAAGACCAAGGAAAGTATTCTGGTTGAGTTTTCTGTTTGTTTATTTTAAATGTACTTTGGAGAACACATTTCAGGACAATTAAACTCAAATGCATCACAGGGACTCCCTGGTATTCTCCCTCCTGGATCTTTGTCTGAAAAAGGACTGAAGTTTGACATGGTTCAGGAGTCTGTGTGATCTTGGCTGGCTACCTGAATCCTCTCCTCCCTCCAGGGACCCTCAAAGAAAGACTGCAAAGGAAATGAGGACACATGCCCAGAGCAGGGAGCACCTCTTAGGTCCCCTACCCCATGGAGACACCACAGGAGGGTTCAGCCCCACAACCCACGAGCATCCTCCAAGGCCACTGCAGCAGGTCAGTGCTGGACACACATCACTGCCAACTGGCTCCAGGAACCAAAAATCCACAGGAAAACCACAGTGGGGCAGGAGGAGAGCAAGTTCAAATCCAGGAACCTGCCTCCTCATGGCTCCTCCTGCTTCAGCAGGGATTGCAGGGAACATAACAGTGAGCAAAGCTGGTGAGAAAGCTCAGCACGATTACATTCACCTCTAAAAATAGGACACTGGGCAATTTCAACTGAGCAGGCTTTTCTTGGCACAGCAGGACATTCCTGGCAGCCTGCTGGTTATTAGCCCTGGGCCCCTTTAGCAGGGAGAAACATTCTCCCAGGGTGTCCTGTGCAGGACAGGGCTGGGGCAGGCACAGCCCTGAGAAGGAGTCACACAGCAGAACCCTGTCTGCACCCAGGCACTTCTAATTTATTGTCACAGCAAGTTGGCCAAGTGCAGAAAGGTGCTCAGGGCAGGTGTCACTGTCCCTTTGGCCAGGCAGCAAGCCAGAGGGAACCTCTAACAGCACATTTTGGCAATGAACCCTGCAGTCCAGGGCTCAGCCTGTGATCCTGGATGGGGACAGGAGGCAGCCTCAGTACCAGCTTCAGGATATGTCCACCCATACCCACAGCAATTCCAGGAAAAGGCTTTCTCTTCTCAAGGAAAGGGCCACTGTCATCTCTTTGGCAAACCAGCCTCAGGGCCCTCATCAGCAAAATCCAATTTTGCACAGAAATTACATGGGTGAAGCCCTAAATCTCAAAGACATCTTCAGACACTAAGTATAACAAAAAGTATCAGTAAATTTGGAGTCAAAGTCTGTCTTGCCATTACAATGAGGTTAACACAGGCTCCCTTCCCAATACCATTATTTTTTTCCCAGAAAACAGCAGTAGAACTGAAGATCCTTCCATCTCCTCATGCTCAGCTGCTCCTGGGATCTCCCAGACTTCTTGTATCAGCCAAGACCATGAAGAAGAACAAAAGACACAACTGCTTTCCTCTGAGTGTCTCAAGGATATAAAGTAACCTGTCCTCAGCTGAGTCAATTCTAATGCTTTGATTTTAGGGTGATTTCAGCCTGTTTTCAGAAAGTGGTTAGAACAAGTCCGTTCCATGGTATTTTACCAACCATACTGCTCTCTCTGTTCTCCCAAAGTGCTCTGGAAAAGCATCAGGTGTGACCAATGAATGTTTCAGCTGTTTCTGCAGCAACACTCAGAGCAGGGTGGGAAGTGCCTGAAAAAATCCAGTGTGTCCTACAAGCCCTTATCAGAGGTCCCAAGCAAATTCTCAGGCCAGTTCTTTGTCTAGATCTCATTTTAACTTTGTGGCATTTCATATCAGACAAATCAGAAACCCAGACATCTCTCTCACACACACAAAAAAAGCACAGAAATGTCAAAACCCTTTGAAAATACTGGCTGGAACCAGAAAGCTAGCAGGAATTTGAGGAGCACTGCGTGCAGAGAAAAAATTGTCCTCAAAGAAGCAAAAAGAAAAACCAAGAGGAAAAATTACTTGCAGAAACAGAACTACACTACATAAAAGAGAAAGAAAGATTGTCTGGCAGCACAGCAACCTCCTCTTCAGCCAGGCAGTCTCTGGAACAGCAATGACAGGAGCCCATCCAACACATTGATCAAGAGTTGGTTTGTGGGAAAAAAAAACAAACCAAAACTTAAATAAATTCGTGCAGTTAGAAGGAAAATTCCCCAGCATAGTGCAAAACATCTGATGGAATGATTTATTGTTCCAATTAGCTATTTTTACTGTCACAGTGTCTCATCTGAGGTGCTCATCACTCACAGAGAGGCTGGGAGAGGCAGGCAGGAGCTTTCATCTCCGTCACATCAGAATTCCTGTGCTGCCCAGCTGCCTCCCTGGGATCTGGCATCCCACTCTGGTTTCAGAGACCCCCAGCAGGATGGTTTTGGTATGAGATATGGGCCAGGAGAATGCAGCTTCAATGACATTGTTGTGGCAGGCAGGAGTGATGGGCTGCAGGAGGACAGGCTGTGGAAGGTGGAGAACCAGCTGCAAGGTGTTCAAACCATCCTGTCCTGCCAGCAATGTGGAACATGCATGATTTATGTAAGTAAAAATTTCACAGAGCATCTTCATTTCAGAAAGGATTCAGCCTCTCCATGCTGTATTTTTTCATTTTGACCCTTGTTCTTTATTTAGTGGGTTCAGAAATGCATCGAAATCTGATTAGCACTGGTCAATAACAATAACATGGAATTACACACTTTCCAGAATGATATTGCTCAGCACAATTTCTTACACAAAAAAAGAAATTGCTTATACAAAATACACATTAAAAAACCCTAAATGTGCTGCATTTCAAGTGTAATAGCTTGAAATGTTAATGAGTTGGATGGGGACCTCCACAAAGATCCAAGCAATGTATCAGAGGCAAAGTAGTGGCCTCTCTCACTTCTCAGCTGTTCCTAATTAAGATGAGGTTTTTACTCTCTCTAAAGTTCATGCAAAACATTACACACATAGACACAATCCAATCAAATCTTACTTTTCCTTTTGCTTGGGCATCTTTTAAGTATGGGAGCTTGCACAAAAACAATGTAAAGGTCCAATTACTAAAATTTTTAAACAGAATCCAATTAAGCCTCAACATTTTGAGGCTATATTCCTCTAATTTACAATTTTCAGAAAAAGAAGTGTGAACAGTGAACACACTGGGATTTCCACAACAGTAATTGTCTTAAAGCACTTCAGCCCAAAAGTACTGTAAAAAAGGTTTTGGAAGGAAGAAGAAGACATGAGATTTAATCACAAAAATCAAATAATTTAAAAAATATTAAATATAAAAAGCTAGATTATGTACAACCTCTCGAATGCCATGTAGTCACTGTGGACCTGATCCTTAACCCAACCAGTGACCTCAGGTCTTCAGGCAAAACCACAAGCTTGACTTGCAGGCTTGACTGTCTTAGTGCGTGGCACATCCTCCAGACAGTGTATAAAGCACTTTGCTCTCACTGGCAAATAATAAATTAACCACAAACGCAAAACAAAACAAATAAAAAAAGCAAATTCATTAAATTGTGCAGTTCAGATGTAAAAAACATCTCCTCAGAGATGCTCCTGACCCAAGCAGGCTCTTCACATGACCAAGGGTTACACTCCAGGCAGGTCTCAGCTTGCCTTTGCAACTCCATGCCTGATTTAACAGAGTTCCTGATTTTAAAAAAGTCCTCAGTGCATGGATTTGATGAGAGGAACACAAAGAATTCCTAATGTGCTCCAAGATTAAGACAGTTACAGCATTTGTCAGCATCTGGGCAAAAGACTTCTCAAGCACAGGAAGAGCAAAGCCCTCATTTTGTTCTCAGGAGGACAAATACAGTTCCAGGGAAAGTGCCAGAAATCTCCACTTTAGTCTCATCTGAGAATGGTGGGGGTGGTTTGGGTGCTGTTTTAAAGGAAGCACTTCCTTCCCTGTGCTTTCTTCCAGCACTGCCTGCAGGACCCGTGCTGCCACCACGGGCAGCAAATCTCCCTGAACACTTCTCTGTGGCCAAATGCAGTGAAAGCCAACAATGAACTGAGAATTTATGTGCAAAAGGGACATCTGGCTCCAGGGGCTGGGGACAGAAGGGCGATTCAGCCCAGGAGGGAGCACCCCACAGCTGCCTGCGAAGGCAGGGCCGCCCATCTCCTCTCCCAGCCCCCACTGTGCAGCCTGTCTCAAACCACAGCCTGGCCAAAGCATCACCCACGTTCTCAGAGGAGCAGAAATGTTCCAAAACATTTTTAAAAAGGCAACGCCTGCCTAAAAGTGACAAGATGGATCCACACTGTAAAATAACTCTCCCCCGCTCTGCATATGCTACTGATCAAAATTGCCAAGTTATCCCAATCCTGCTTCTAGAACAAAAGATGACTCTTTTCCACACGCAGCTCTTCACTGCATTGGAATTAAGCTCCACAGCCTGTCGCCTAAAGAAGCACTCTAAGGAATGCAGCTTCCTCAGCCTCAGCCTGAAGATTTCTTGCCATCCAGAGAGCAATGGCCAACCCCAATGGGCCCTTTGTCCCATGGAATAAGCAGTGCTCAGCGCTGAGCTCTGCAATAGAGCACGCACAGTTTTTAAGTTTTTATACACAACATCCAGCTATGAGCTGCCCAACATCTCTACACAACGGAAATCCTGCAAAATAGAAGAATATCTAACAACAGCCAAAGTGGAAGAGAAGTGGCTGCTACAGAAACCCAAAGTTCAGTCTGTATTTTTGGCTTGTTTGAAAACCAGGTGTTCCCAGCTATCACTCTGGGCTGAGAAATGTCACTAAACTTGGCAGCTACTCTGTGCGTGCATCAGATTTTGCTGGTAACACAAAAGATGAAGTAACACAGTCATTATGCAGCCAAAAAAAGGGGAAATAAATTACCATCCCCAAGAGATGTCACAGCTGCAGCTGACAGGTGAGGACTTCTGAAGAAACATTCGAGGATGAATTTCTAAAGAAATATTTTTGCTTAAAATAGGCCTGAAGCTGGATTTGACATCTCTCCTCATTTCAAACAGTGTTGACTTGGGGAAATAAGCCAACTACCATCTTCCTTTGGAACTGACAAAACACTCACTCACCTCTCTGGGTATCCCACACACACAAACTCAACATCACTAATGTCCAGGGAAACTGCACAGAATAGAAACCTGAGACAAATCTGCACCCAGGACCACACACAAAGCCCAGACTGAAGGAGCAAATACAAATATGGTTTGGATTCCAATTTTTTAAGTATTTAAAACTGTAACTTATCATCTTACAAAGTCTGCAGAATTAAACAGAATCTCACTATATCATACATGTACAGCAGCTGTCTGGACTGAACCAGCTTGAGGAGGTTATCACTGTGCTATACCAGCAACCACTGAGTCATTCCTTTGGTTTAAATCATATAGTGTTGGAGAAATCAGCTAAGCCAAAATGCTCACAAAACAGCTGTAAAATGTTTCTTGCAGAAGCTGCATGTTTTCTTCCAATGAATTCAGCATTTGTAAAGGGAATATTCTTTAGACAATTAAGCAAAGTAATTTCTACTTACTGTTCCATGGTAGTTCCTGTACATTGGCATTTTCAGGATATTTGTCAAGTAGTCCTCCAGCTGTTTCTACAATTAAAATGTTGAAACTTTAGATAGGATGTGGAGGTTTTTCTTGAAAATTCCTGTAATCCAACTGTCTGGCATTAGGAAGCAATCAAGAAATCAAACCCACTTTTCAGTTTGAGTGGATAAATAAATCCATTATTATGAGCTCACAGGATATCATGAACCATCATATTATGAACTCAACACCATAAACAGTTTGGCCATAAACAGGTTGTTTACTGTTCATAGTCCTGTGTTTGTACCTTCCACCTGCTCCGTGGCAGGGTCACTTTGGAGGTAAACTTTTGTGACTGAGCTAAAGTTTCAGAACAATTATAAATACCAAATCAGTCCCCACTGTTTCTGACCCACAGGAATCAGCTTTGTGAGAAAACAGGCTCAGAGGCACTGAGAGAACCTGTTTAACCAAAACAAAAGGTTCACAGGGTGAGTGACACAGGGACCACGCTGTCCTGTCCCAAGGACACAGAGCAGTGGCTGGGCCTGTCCTCCCAGCCAGGAAGGGAGAAGAGAAGAAACCATTATGGTAGAAGTAATCTCTTACCATCCTCATGATAAAAGGGAAAAGAAAAAATTAGACTGTCTGGGCATGGGAAACTGGGCAGAGTCCTACAGGACACAAAGCAAACTGAAAGGAAACATGGGCTAAAAAAATAAAAAGCATCTATACGACATCTATACAAGAACAGTTTTCTTCCTCTTTTAAACCCACATCTCTCTCCTCAAATTTCCCACACATCAGAGAAGCTGTGAACAGCAGGGTTTCTGCATGGCACAGCCACAAGACACAATCCTTTAATCCTCTGGGCCTTGAAGTTCCAATGGCACAAAGCCCAGGGAGGGAAGGAGGGAGGGAGGGAGCAAACAGCAGAAAGAGAACCATAAGCAGAGTCTGAACAAACATGGAGTTTTTAACTTCTGAGCAGCAAAGCTGCAATGAAGAGGTAGGAAGACATCCACCCTCTCCATGGAAGGGCCCATCTGTTAACATCTGATGAAGTTACACAGAACACGTGTGCCTGGGCTAAAATTACCCACTTCAGCATCAATAGCCTGGCTGCCATCTCCTCTTTCAGAGGGGGATGGCACTGAAATCTCTCAGATTTTGATGGCCACGGGGCTGCCTCCATCATGCAACTTGACTCTGAAAACTGCCTTGTCTATCTTTAAATCAGAGCAGGTGGGAGAGGGGAACCACCACTCCCAGCATCACGGTGTTCCTCAACTGCAGAGGAAAGCTCTGCCCACATGAGCCCCAGGAGCAGCATCCTCATCATTGCACGGCAGAGAATTTGGCACTAAAGCTGGACTCGTCACAAACAAACTTTGTCAAGAAAAATACTATAATGATACCAAACAAAGGTTTTGATGGTGTGTGGCTTTGCAAGCAAGCTGCCAGGCTTCTCTGCACCTCAGAGCACCCCTCTGGCCCCCAGAGTGAGGTGGGCACTTACCCTCCTGCTGGAGAAGTGCTCCTCCCGCACCGTGCTCTCTGCGGTGTGCGGCAGACTCGGCATCTGCCTCGGCTCTCCCCTTTTGATGGATTGTCTTCTCACTGTGTGACTGCAAGGAAAAACACACCCCAACATCAAGTCTCAGTGCTGCAAGTGTCTGTATGCCTCAATAAATAACCCTTCTGCTGCGATGCCTTTGTTTTTTCTATCCGAGCAGCCAGCGTGCTCTGAGTGTCTTAAAACCAAAACACAACACAGAAGTATCAGTTTGATTTGTGAGGGCCAGCTTTTGGTCTCATAAGGAAAAGGAGTCTACATTCTGTTTTTAGGGCATTATGTTCCTCCAGCTCTTAACCTCTCATAATTTTACCTTTCCTATCATGTTCCCAAGATTTCTCCACCTCAGAAGGCTCTCACTCACCTACATCACTTCTCTTCACACTTCTTTTCCTGTTCCTCTTATATTTCCAGCTATCCCAAGCACCAAGGCACCCCTGGCCAGGGACCCCCATGCCTCCCACATCCTGCCCACACTGTCAGAAAGCACAAAGCTCCAGCAATTTCCATTAGCATTATCATAACCCTTCCCCAAGTTCAAGGCAAATCCAGCTCAAAAGCTGATGACCCAGGAGACAACGTTTCCTGCGTCAGCAGAGAGATATTTGCATCACTTAGGTTATGGCTGCTGAACACATAGATTAAATATTTTTATTATAGCTGCTAAATATTCATGGAGACTGAATTCTTCTGCCCACTCCTCCTTACAGCAAAGTAAATGGGACCAGTGAAGTCAAATAGAAAAGATATTAAAAGTTAATAGATCACATCTCCCAAAGCCCACCGTGTCCACAGGGATGCACACTCACCTCCTGGTGGGGATAGGGATGCGCACGAAGGCTTTGTACCTCAGCAGCTCCCTGTGAAACTCCTGGAAGTGCTTGAACTTCCTCTTCACGTGCCAGACAAACTCTCCATGGGTCAGCTCGATGGTATAAACATTGGGGCTTGGTACCTGCAGGGAGAACATCACCACATGGCATGCAAGTTTTGAAATAAGCCATTTTCCTGCAGCTGCTCATCTAAAGAGCCTTTATTCAGCTTTACTTAAGGATTATTGTGTCTCACGATTTCTTGTTCTGCTTTATTAGGTTTTATAAATAGACAGATAACCTTCTCTACTAAGCATTTTCTGAGATGCAGGCATTGCTGCTTCCTCAGCCCATGAACATGCAAGCACAAAATTAAGGCACAAACAGCATTTTAAATACAGTTATACAGAAATCAAACAAAATCTCTGTAAGTTCTGACCTTCTTAGTGGAAGTAAAGCGTTCAACTTCCAGCACACGCACTCGGACAGGACATCCCGTGAGGTACGTCTGCGCACCCGGCTCTTTGAACCCATGGGTGTGGTAGATGGCAGAGAAGGGAATGCACACTGCAAGGACCACAAACCCCACAAATCTGTTAGCTCAACAGCCTTGTAACAGGGCATGAAAGGCAGCCAACAGCAATGCTTTAACATGGGAGCATTTATACAGCATTAATTCCAGCAAAAGAGAGCAATTTTTATTAAAGAGAGCTCAAAGACAAGGTTACACAGAAGGGACTTGATTTGAGAAGCTCAGGTATTAAGAGCCTCCAGGTCCCAAATCAGGGTCAATGCTGGGCTTGGTAAAAGCCTTGAGGCTGTAGCCTACCTGCCAAGAGATTGATAAAAGCCAGGCAGGACATGGTATGAGAACACAGGGGTGTCAACTCACCGGTGCCTTTGGGGTCAGTGAGCACCTCCGAGTCCACCTCCTCCCCCTCCACATGGAGCTCCCTGGTGTCCAGGCTCTCGATGATGTTGCTCATGTCTGCAGCGAGCTTCTTCAGCGTGGATGTGGCTGCATGGCTTTCTGCTCTCAGAGACATCTCAGGGGCCTGTGCTCAGGAGCCGCGGGGCTCTGCGGAGAGAGAGCAGAGCTGTCACCGCCTTCTCTGCAACACAGGGCTGAAGGAAACCACTGGCAATGCATGGACACATCTTCCTTCCATCCCTTTACCCACATTCATCCCAACTATCCCACCCTACACACCCAATGGCAAATGTTCAGCTATAAAGCTACACACCATGTCACTGTCTGGCCAAATCCCAGATTTAATTCACCCGATGCAGCGTTTTCCAGGTCAGGCTACACGAAGGAAAAGCTCACTCAGAAAACCAGTAGGAGTTTTTGCTACATGTTCTTCCTTTGAGTGAAGCAGTGCTAAAAACTCCAGGCATTATTAAGATTTCCTCTATTTCTATGCTCCTTACACAACTGCCTGTGGTGTCTGCGTGCCTCATGCTCTCCCCACAGCTCCATCCTCTCAGCAGGCTCCAAAGTTACAGCTCTAAAGGTTCCTCTCCAGGGTCAGGAGCATCCTGATCCCCACAGAAAGCCTGGGATCAACAAGCTGGACCCCACATCTTCTGTGCTCACCCCACCAACATCCCAGGCAGCTGCAGGGGACCAGCCCACTTGTCCCTTAGTGATGGGGACACAGCCAGGGAAACAGCTGCAGCCCACTCAGGCAGTGGCACTCAGAGGTGTTTGGGCACTGGTGACTACAGCACTTCCCACCTTTATTCCCACCCATCTATTCCAGGAGCCTGAGTCACAAGAAAAATGGGGAAGGAAGAAGCAAAAATAATAAGGAAACAAAGGTAAATCAATATATGAGGCATGGCCACTGACACTAGCACAAGCCTTTTCTGCTCGCGAATATTTGCAAACCCTCTTCCTCCTCTAGGCTCTGCATCTCACCCTGGGGCTGTGGAGCTGGCTGCTGGTCCTTGCACACAGCCAGGCTCCAGCTCCTCCTGGGCATCACCCTGATGATGATAAAAAGTCCCTTCAATCTTTGTCCTGCTCTGTAATAAATGTCACAGCTACCCTGAAAAAACATGGATGGGACAAACTGGCAACATTTTACAGAAGCCAATACAAGGATGCCCATTTATCCTTGTGGAAGCTCTTACATTATGTTAAAGAATGATTTTTCCAAAAAGTGTGACATTTCTGATGTTAAGTTCTGCAAAGAACACTGTGCAATTATTCTTGTGTGAGCTCCACAAGAGCTGGGTATGCCGTAACTTGGAAATAATTTAACATTTTAATAAATCATGTGTTTAGCTGCTTTTGAAAGAACATTCTTTATTATTGTTTCCTCTTGAAACAAGTCCATTATTTCATTACTACACAAGGCTGATACCATGTATGCCTAAAAACATGCTAGAAGCAGCTGCCTTCAGAAAAAAAAAATCCATTTGCACACAGACTTGAATCAAGAAAAACTGGGTCAATCTCTTCTCTCATACCAAAGTAAATGCAGAAGCAACAGTTTCATCTTGGGAGTGAGGGCTCCGTGGGCCTGGGTAGCTCTGTCACCTTCCACCAGTAGCAGGGAAAGCCAGAGCACAGAAGACTTTAGGACCAGACCAGGGGTTTACTGGGCCCTCAGGCCACTTCAAGAGATCTGCATGAATAATTCAAATATAAACACACATGTGGGTACCTCCTCTCCCAGGGATACACTGAACTTTGGGGCAACATCCTGGTTTCAGCTGGGACAGAGTTAATTTTATTATTAGCTGGTACAGTGTTGTGTTTTGGATTTAGGACCAGAAGAATGTTGATAACACACTGATGTTTGAGTTGTTGCTAAGTTCTGCTTCCCCTAATTCAAGGACTTCCCAGTTTCCAAGGCTCTAACAATGAGGAGGTGCACAAAAAGCTGTGGGGCAGCATGGCCAGGAAAGCTGACCCAGACTGGCCAAAGGGAAATACCATTCCATTCCACAGGACACCATTCCCAGGATATCGGCTGAGGACATTGGCTGGGGGGTGCCAACTGCTGTATTATGCATCACTTGTTTCCATCAGTGTTATTCCCCTTTAATTACAATTATTACTATATTTTATTTTGTTTCAATTATCAAACTGTTCTCACCCCACTGATGTTACCCTACCCGGCCCGTGCACCCTCTGTGGTGCAGCAGGAATTTGGCACTGGCACTGTCCCACACCTCCCCTGTCACCACTTCATGGAAAGCCAGCTCTCCCTCTTGGAAGCTTTACACTTTCCCTACTCTAACAGTGTACTGCAGGGGGCTTCAATTATTCAGAGAGCAGAAGGTACATTTTCATTTGTTTGGAGTGAAGTCATTCCACCTGATATAGACTGGCTTTGGATGTTTGATTTTCTCCCTGGAAAGCAGGCATACATAAACATCATACATTCCCAAGGGAGGCCATGCTACCAGGCTTTCCCAAATAACCCTGGGGATGGCAGGAGGGAGCCCAGAGTCTCACTCTGCACTAATACCTACATTAAAATCCTATTTCCCACTCAGTACTTCATGCAAAGAATTTTTTTGTGTATTTCTAGCTGGAAATAAAGTAGCATCTTGCTTTGCATTTCTGTGTACATTCACATTTAGAAACAAAACAATTTTTTTCCTCCATCAGAAGATGCTTTTACTTCATGGAATTTAATGCCCTTTCCAAAAGAAGTTTTCCATGGTCAAAAAGGACACAAGCCCAAACACACTCTGGACATGCCATGCCAGCAATTACACTTGAAGGAAACCAGCAGACAAATACCACATCAGCAGGGCTGGAGGAAGAGCAACAGAGAGGAGCCAACAGAGAGAGGAGATGCTCATCCTCCCTTCTCCTCCTCCTCCTCCTCTCCTCCCCACTGTGCCAGGTACAGCTGGGTTCTTTGTCAGATTAATTGACACAGTTGGTTAATGGATAAACAATTAACCAGTGTATGCAGTGATTATTTCCAAGGGACCGCAGCAGGGCTCCATAACTCAGGATTTTTTTTTTTTTTTTTAAAGCTAAAGCTGTTTTCACAGCTGGCACAGACAAATCCTGCAATAAAGCAGGGTCCAAACTCAGATGGACCTGAGTCAGTCCCAGCAGCAAGATTTGCCCCATAGAGATTAGAGCTGAATTTTGGGGTTGAGAAGGAAAGCATGACCTGCCCGTGGCCCTGTCAGCAGCCCCACGAGCCTGGGCAGGGTCCATCCTCCCTGTCACAGCTGGCTGCTGCAGAGCCACAGGACAAAGGGCAAAGCCAACACTGGGCAGGGCAGATGGCACTGGGGTCAGCTGGAAAAGACTGGACATAGCACACCCCTCTGAAAGCTTGGCCAAATTGCTTTACAGGGCTCTGCTCCACAAGAGCTATTTAACCTCTTGGGCAGAGTTTCCATGTGGACACTCTGCATTCCCATGGGCAAGCTGAGGAATGCCTGGGTTAATCTGCAACAGTCTGGGTGCAAAAACAGGCACCACATATGGATATCCAGGATTTTACCACAAAGCAGGCAGGCTACACCAAGAAGGCCCTGTCTGTCCAGTGCCACTCACTGCTCACACTGCTGACAGACTAGAGAAGGGAATTATACACCTCTGACACCGAACTCAAGCGATACCAGCAAATTGCAGCAGACTGCAAATAACAGGATGAAACTTCTGAGAAATAAGTGCTGCATTTCAGCACTCAGCTCTTGCCATTCAAGATAGAAAATAAGCAGCATTTTTTTAAAAGGAAAATAAACCCAAACAACCAAAAGAGAAAAACCAGGATCTGACTGAGTCAAGAACCGGCAATCCGAACAAACACAGCATCTGTGCCAAGATGAACAAACAGGACTATTGCCTGTGAGCCAGGAAGGAAGAGATGATGCAGAACACAGGAAAACTCAGGCCTAAAGCATTTGACCTGTGAGAACAGTGTCAATACTGAGAGAAGGCAGAGAACTGTGACAGCAGACTGCAACCCTGCAGAAGGTTGCTGTGAGCAGGGTGGACAAGGGAGAAGTGCTCTGAATTAGAATCACAGAATGGTTTAAATTGGAAAGGACCTTAAAGATCATCCAGTTCTAACCCCCAGCCACAGGGACATCTTCCACTATCCCAGGTTCCTCCAAGCCCCTTCCAACCTAGCCTTGAACATTTCCAGGGATGGGGCATCCACAGCTTCTCTGGACAACCAATGACTCAGCAACCTCAAAGGCAGGAATTTGTTCCTAATAGCTAATCTAAATCGACTCTCAGTGTAACTGCTGCTTTGAAGCAGAGATCAGGGAGAAAGCCCTAATGGCAAAGGCAGGGCACTGCCTGAGGAGGGATTTGCAGAGCCCCCAGGGTTTGGAGGAGGCAGGGGAACAGCTGCACCCCAGCACCCCCACCCCAAACCTGCTGCTGGGGCAGGCAGGAGCTGGAGTGGCAGCCTGTGTTTGAACAGAGGGAAGGTGCTGCTCCAGCTTCATCCGGCTCCAGGTCTGCCTGGGCAAAGGCAGCAAGAGGGAAAACACAATGAAAAGACTCAGCAGTAAAGGAGAACCTTGGAAAGAATGAACAGACAAGGAAAAAAAAGGAGATGATTAAAAACTGGAAGATTTTTACATACTACAAACCCTATAAAGACAGCTGACACTGCCTTCTGTCCAGCCCAATTCTCATATTAATTACTTCCTCTTGAAGCACCACTTAAGTTCTCTGCCTTCTGTCCCAGACTGTCCCCACAGCACACAGGCCCCAAACCTCCTGAACTAATAGAATATATACACTGGAAATAGTGACTTCACCAAGAATCAGCCAAGATTTCAACTGCAGGAACAATGACTAAAAAACCAGAAATTAACTATATTAATCCCTGAGCCCTTGTGAATATATTGCAAACCTGTAGCTCCATCCTGCAACTTTGCAAGCCCAATATCTACTTGCTCTTTGCCATTTTGGTTATGCTTTAACCCCAAGTTATTACTTCAGGGATCATATGACCATCTCAGCCTTCACTAAAGAAAATTTTTTTCTACTTGTTGCACAGGACAACAAAAGCACAACTTTAAAGGCATGGAAACTGGAAGGCAGAAAATACATATTTTTGTAAATATTCATGAACAGTTCTGTGTTTTGAAGACACTGACGTCCTGATGTGAAAATATATGCAGCTGGTAATAGCACAGACTACCTAAAACTTGGTCAGCCTAAGTTTATTCTGTATCGTGGCAGATCTGAAACAAGCTCAGACAATCACAGATTCTTGATGATATTCTGATGCTGCAAAGTACCACAAAGAGCTATGAAACCCAGAAAAATTTAATTTGGAAAAAATGGTAAGCAGAGAAGAGAAAATACATCCAGGAAAAACAGACATTTCCTGCTAATGCCTCCCAGGGTTTGATGCTCTGCATCAACTCTTATCCCTACGGTGAGAAACACTACAATCCCTGAAAATGATCTCATTCCTGTTCTCATGACATCTCTCCCAGTACAGTGACCTTTTGGCAAGGGCTGTGACAAGTGACCTCTGTTCCCATACTTAGTTTTCTCCTGCAGGCAGCACCCATGGTGGAACACACAAAAACCTCCCAGGCTGCCTGGAGCAGAACAGACAGGCTCAGGCCAAAACAGGGCAGTGAAATGGGGTCATTAAACAGAAAACAAACAAACACACAAACAAAACAAAGCCCAAAGAATCGGAGCCATGAATTCTCTCTCTCTCCTCCTGCTGCTGCCAGGAGCCTGGGTGCAATAGGGGCACCAAGAGCCCAAATGAAATTCCAAGGAGTTCCCATGCACAATAACCTCAACAGCTTTTTGCTCTGTCTAGTGTGATGACTCTTTTGCATGTAAATACTTCCTAATTCTTCCCATTTTAAACCTAAAATTAGCTTTGGATCACTCTGTGTTGGAGAAATACTCTCATCTGATAAAAGCCATTTCTGAGGAGTTATTTGCCTCCCCCAGGAGAAGCTGGGCTTGTCAGCACCCCAGGTTTATGCCCTGGCACACCTTCCTTCCACAGCCCTGGGCAGGGGTCAGCCCTCCACCACAGTTAGGAAGTGTTCCCTGTGCTCAGGATCCCTGCCAGTGCCTGCAAAGAGCATCCTGCTTTTCCATCCCAGGAAAATCCCCATATTCACACCAAGCAAAACAGACACACACTGATTTTATCTTCCCCTCGATATTTAATCAAAAACCCAGGGCTCTTGTAGGTAGCATGTTACATTTTCTAACTATGAAACTAAAAGACAAAAGAGTTGAAAAATGCTCAGCAATGCCTTAACCCTGTTCTTCAGCTCAGTACATGGAAAACACACAACCAGAGGAGCCAACAGCCAGCAACAGCAAATGCAGACGCCTCCTGAAAATCTGCCCTCCTGGATGCTCATACTGCAGGGGTAGTGCAAAAGGATTAGGGTTTGTTTTTTAAAACACACAAAACAGCCCTTGAATAAGAACCAAAGCATTGCTCCTACCCTGGAAAGATCGGGAGCTAGAGAAGTTAAATAAAAATCCAGATCAACAATAGACACATTGAAACATCATCCAGACCTAATTTGCTTATCTTTAGCCCAATCCTGATAAAACTAAAATATTTTAAAATAATGTTTCCAAAACAATTATTCCCACAAAGTGCCCACATTTAATAGCAACACCTCTAAAAGCAGGAACCAATTAGTGCTTCCTGCAGCACAGCTCCCTGGCTCTGCATTATTGATTTCCACAGTCCTTGCCACGTGAGGCTTATTGCCAAGCCACCAGCCTGCCCACAGGAGCAGCAAAGTCACAGGAATCCACACAGCCTGTTTGTAACAGGGCACAGGATGCTTCAAGGCTGGAAACAACAGGTTCATCTTTGGAAGTCCCTGCTGCACTATCCAAACTGGGCAGAGCCTGTTCTGCCCTTGGACAGGGCTCTGCAGCATCCATCCCACATTTCTCCCACTTGCAGGAGAAAAGGACACAGAAAAGCCAGGCAGGTCAAGGGAAAGGATGAGGTAAGGCACTGGTGACCAACCCACAGCTTCAGCCAGAAAGCCCCTCCATGCTGGTTTGTCCCCACACCCAGGCCCAGCCTAAGTGTCAGGCACCTCCCAAGGACTCATTTCATTTGCTTTACAGAACAGTAGAGGGAAAACATAAACATCCTTGGATGGCCAGCACCTGATCTCATGCTGATGCACTGGTTGCTCTGGCTGCATCTCCCCCTGCCCAGCAGCACCATCCCTGCTCCCTGGGCTGCCACAGGAAGTGCAGCCTCCCCAGGAAGCCAATCATTAGGTATTTAATGGTAATTAAGGCTGGTCCTACACATACTAATGCATCACCTTGTTTTGGATTCCTCAGGCATGGACAAGAGTGTTTAAACACAGCACTCACACCTCAGGCTGTGCATCCTTCAGGGATCACCACCAGCCCTGCATTCCCTGATGTGGTCCATGGGAAACACCCTGCAGCCCTAAACCCAGGGACACTGCACATAACACCCCTGAAAACCAGGACAGGGGATGCCCAGAGCCTCTGGAACCTGGTTACTCACCCCCAGAGACAAACTAGCACTGTAACTGCAGGCAGGCAAAGGGAACCAGGTGACAGCACCTTGGGGATCAGCTCCATCTCAGCATCCCCAAACCACACATCCAAGATGCAACAGAGTGGTCAGTAGAATCCTGGGCTGATGCAAAAGAGGGGATTGGAAAACTGCCTGCTGCAAAGAGCAAACAGCAGGAAGGCCAAAGCATACAGCACTTCTGGGTGCTGAGAGACACACAGAGTTTGGCACAAGACAGAGCTCACAAAAGCTTTATATAAAATCCTAAAAGCAAGGAGCTAGCCAAAGTGATGGTGTAATGCACAGGACTCTTAGAGTGACCATCTCCATGAGGATCAGGGACAGCAGGGACCACCACAGTGCTCACAGGATGACACGCATGGCTGCAGCTCTTATCTACAGCTGAACACATCACACAAATACAGCAGCTATTTTTGCTACCTAAATGTATAGATATCTACAGGGCTGATGTCCTGGACATCACTCAACACTATTCTGCTATCTCCCAGTGCCACGTGTGCTCCAGCAAGTGCCACCTGCCAAGCCACATTTCCGCAGGGAATTCCGGCGGCGGCTCGGAGACAAGCGGGCATGCTGGCAGGCAGCCCAACATCTCCCTCCCTCCACAGTGGGGCTAGGTGGCAGCTGATAAATGCAAACACAGACCTTCACATATCTCCTACCAGCCAAGCTAATTCCAGGCAAAGCACTGCAGCCTGTGCTTGGGAAGGATTCGGCAACTGCAACAGGGATCTCAGCCCTGCACGGGCACTGGCTCCTGGCAGCAGCTCTGGATCACAGCAAAGAGCACAGGTACGTGTCAGGAGGTCAATGTCCCCGTTCCTGCTGCCACCCTGCTGCTGATTGAACTGTTCTCATTAAGTGGGAACACGACTTTTCTTTTTCCTTCTGCTTTTTTCCATGTGAAACCACAGAGAGGTGATTTTGTTGACCTTTTTTGTGACCTGCTCAAAGAAATGAGGAATTCCTGCGGGTATCACAGCAACAAGGAGTAGCAGATTTACACTGTATATTTTTACTAATAGTTTAACTAGAAGTTTAACACTTCAATAAAATGCTGTTTCTATTGTCTTGACTTTTGGGAGTTTGTTTGCCCTAATGGAACTTTTAAAATCATTTCCATTTAAAAAGAACCAAACAGTTGGCAGGAGCAGAGGGCCATGATGGAGGAGGAAAGCAACCCTCCCACTAAACAGTCCTACTGTTGTTAGTGTGGTCCCCACTACAGCACAGAACTCAAATGTTCCCACGTGAGCAGCCAAATCCAACTCCCTCCCCTGCCTGGAGAACGCAAGGCACAGGCTCATCTCCCAGGGTGGCTTCCCCAAAACACCCCCAGCTTCGAGGACAACCACTGCAGGGTGACCACCACCACCAGTTGTACTGATGTTCCTGTCCCTCTTGGAGGCAGCTCCAAGCGCAGGGCGCAGGGCTGGGACCGACATGCAGGTCCACACAGGTGCCTGCACGGTGCCATCCCACGCTGATCCTTCCTGGCAGCATTAATCAACCCTGTGAGTGCTCAGGCTGAACGTGAAGCTCTGCCAAGCTTTTGCTGACTGTGCACACACTGCCAGAAGTGTACTTTGGTAACCCAAAGCACGGGATCACCTCTGGTTAATGGGTGTGAGAGGAACAGCAGCACCTCGGGGTCACCAGGCTGTCCCAGCAAGGGGATGTCCCAGCTCCTCAGCCAGAATCCTGCTGCTTCCCCATCCCTGCACCACCCTGAAAGCACTGTCATGCTGGAGCCACAAGTGCAAAGCCCCATGATGTGGTGCAGACCCCAAAACACTCCTGTACTCCTGCCTGCAAACCTGGGCTCAGCACCTTTCCAAACTGGAGCTCCCTAGTGATTTTTAATGTTTTATTTAGCGACGCTTTTAAATGTGTTTGATGCATTCTGGCTGATAAGCTCCACAAGAATTTGATGTCTCTGTCCTCATTTGACTTCAGTTATTTTCCAGTCTACTCTTAAAGCTGCAGTGCTCAGTGGCTCCCACCATCAAGCTGGGACACCCAGCACTAAAAGGCTGCTGTACAATCAGGCATCATTCCCAAAAAAACAGAAACAGCAGGTGACAGAGGTGACAACAGGAGGGTGCATGTGTGCTCCTGATCCACATTTCCAATAACAGCTGCTTTTCCTCAGAACAGCCAGCACCCACACGAGGAGCAGACATCAGCTCTCAGCCTCCCTTTCACACCCAGAAATCTCCAACCAGTCCCCAAACAGCTTTATCAGTGGATTTAGGATAACACTAAGGTCTTGCAAGAACTGCAGTTTCCTTCTCTGTGGCCAGCTAAGAAAAATATTTGTGAATGTCTTGTTTACAAGAAGAAAACAGTTGGCTTGGGGAAATCCCAGAGGTAACTGTAAGAGAATTACACCAAGCTCAGAGGGCAGAGGTGATGCTGTCCCCAAGACCACACAGAGGGCTCCAGGTGGCTTTGCAAACCAGCCTCTCCCACGGACACCCTACATAACAGCACCCAGGACATAGGGCACTCAAGCTAGTGAAAAGTTAATTTTTCTATACCTTGAAGTGTTTGATTCATTATCAGAATTAAGGATGAGTAATTACAGTAATTGGGTTCTGATTTCTCAAACAATTCTGGAATAATGGCTGAGGTTTCAAACTGAGATCAAATCCAGGCAAATTTAATAAGAAATTGTCTGTTATGAAGCAGTAACTTGCAAGAACAGAATAGCTCCCTTATGTTTCTTTCTTAAATACAACTAAACACCTGCAAATATATGCAAAATATCTCATTTACATACATTGACAATACTGACAGCTTGCTTAGAACAAAATAGATGCTGTGGACAAATTTTTTTTAGCCACTTTCCTAGAGGGGAGAAACAATCCCTCAAAATCAAGCCTGCACAGGAGCCCACTGATGGCAGGGAGGGAAAGATGAGGCTCATGTCAGAGCTCAAATGGAGCCTCAGCTGCTTCCTCTCTCCTCTCCCCCACCCAGACCTCCAGTATCTTGCAAGCAACACCGGTGTCTGGCCAAGGCAGACGCTCTGCAGTTCATTTTCCTTTTGTTGAAACTTCTTTACAGCATTTTTCCCACAAATTCCTAGAGGAAATCAGATCATTAATATTATGACTTACAAGCTTAACCCTCCAGACCTCAGCACATAATGAGGCAAAAATTAAAGACTATTTTTCCTTCAGCTGCCATGACCTTCTGGAGCAGCACTGCCCAGAAAAGTGTTTGCAGAGAGTTTTCTGCATGTACAAAAAAAAAAAAAAAGCTGTTTGGCAGGAAGAAATGCAATAGTTTTGGGAGAGAAGTAAAAAAGGCTCAGACAGCAGTTCCCATCTTGCCAGTTCTTTCTCCTGGTGAACAAAATGGCTCACTTGCCATAACTGCTGCCAAAACTCTGCAGGATCAGGTCTAACCACAGAGATTTCAAAGCCACCATGAGTCATCTACTATTCTTTCTTGGTAAGACTTAACACTGGGTGGGACACACACACCAAAAAAAAAAAAATCAATTTGCAGGAAACCTCAGTCATGGAAAAATATACTTCAGAACATCTCACAGGGACTACATAAATAGCAAAAGAGAAATGAGAAAACAAAGTACTTCTTTCTGAAAAGACTATGATGCGCTGTCTGCTCTCCAAATGGTTTCAGTAGCCTTTCAGCTGTGACAGAGAAAGGACAGCTGAGCTTCCTAGAAGATCCCAGCAGCCACAAGTGCTTCCCAGTGCACCCCAGAGAACCACAAATAAGGCAGATTTGTATTCTTCATATGAAGTCAACTGCATCTTGTAGCTGCATCTTACCTGAACTGAAAGAGAAAATACAAGTGCAAACCACCCAATTGCTCCCCCTCTTGTGTATCACATTCAAAGCTGGTTGGGAGTCAGAACACTAACTTTTTAAATAAAGAAAAGCCCCAGCAGCAGGGTTGGCTTTAGCCAGGTATTAGGGTGCAGTTATGAGGTCCTGCCATGGCCACAACACCTCAGCTACTGAAAGTGTTGGAAAGGTGCAATTAATTACTCTTGCTGGTTTATTTTCCCCCTGCCTGAGGGCTTCCTGGAGGCTTCAAGCAGGAGCCAGCCCTGCTGATGGTGAGAGAAGGTTCATCTGACTCAAATGCAGCACAGTGAGTACTGTGCTCACCAGTGGGTGTTTTCTGGGTGGGACACAGACAGGCAGGAAGAACAAGAAACGAGTATTTCTGATTAATAAAATCCTGCCAGAAGTCTGGCTGGTAGAATGGGAGAAGTTTCTAGGAAGTGGTTCAGTGATGAGTGAGTGCCAGTGGCGAGGAAGAGCCCCAGGACACGGCACTGGCAGATCCTGGAGGGAAAAAAGAAGCAGGTTCTTGCATGGCCAGACAAGCAGAAACTGCAACTGGCTCTGAATCAGCCACTTGCACAGGCTGGGACAGAGCTTGTCAGAGCACTGCTCTGTGGGACATTGTCTGCCTGGCACTGCCTTTTGTCTCTGTGCTCTGGAACACTTGCCCAGAGAAGAGAGGACCCTCTGTGCCAGGACCACCTTCCCCAGCCCTGGGGAAGAAGATGTAAAGTGCCCCCAGCTCACTGGGATCTTGCTGCCAGGGTTTATCAGTAGGTTTATCTTATTTCTCCCAAAAAAGAGCCCTCGTGTGAAGGCTGCACACAAGGGCTCGCTGCACCAGCAGAAAGAAAAACATAAGACAGGAATCAGGCCCACTCATAGCCTGACCTGAAAAATGCAATCCAGGAAATACAGTTTAATTCTTTCTTCACCAGCAGGTGTAAGCCAGGAAAATAGATCCCAACACCATGAATATTCTGAATACTTGCAGCTGTCAGTATAGTGTGCACAGGTCTCCCCCACCCAGACAGAAAAGAATCCTTCTGTCAAGGAAATCTGCCAATACTGATGAAGATTCTCATCTCAGCCCCACAGCTCCTCTCCCAAAGACTTTCCATGGGTGAACAGTGGAGGGCTGCTCTTTCTCTTCTGAAAAACATGCACCCTACCACTATTCACCTTTTTATTACACCTGCCCTTGTATTACAGCCTTTCTCCCTAAATACTGAGTTCCTTAGGGCAGAAGATCATTTATTTTATCTATTCCTCCTCTGCCATAGAAAATAGGACAGAGGAGGAAGGGACAATGCTATTGCAATAAGGTAACTAATGCAAACTGGCTACTTTGCTGTCAAATCCAACTGGAGGTATAGCACCATTTCGTTTGATGGAGCTCAATGTGGTCCACTCTGTGTCCCCAGGGAGCAAAAGGGAAGATTTAGGGGAAACAAACCACAGAAAACCAAAGAGCTCAAAGAGTATGAACACCACACACAGCCAACACCAGTTTCAGTGCAGCTTGGCACAGATGGGCACACCCTGAGTGCCAGGGTTTATTCCCACCCAGCCCTATGCTCAGACACTTTTACTGGCATCCAAGCGAGCACAGGAGCCCAGTAAGACTCTGTCAGGTAATTACCTTGATATTAAAGCCCATATTTTGCTTTGGCAACAAGGCCTGGGCAGGCTGTCACCCTTGCTGAGCTGATACCACACTCACTGCAGCAGCAGATCCTCTGGCACTTGCCCCATCCCCTTTCCCTGACCCATTTTCAGTAAGATTGCCTGACCTGCATCTAATTAGACCGTGCAAGCCACAAGTGTTTTTAAATGGAAGGTTTTATTCTCTGAGACAAAACTGGCCTCCCTTCTGGGGTGTGTGGCTTCCTCCCTGCCTGGTGCCATCCCAGCTCCTTTGGGATCCCAGCTCTCCAGTGTGGGAGCAGCAGCCACCAGACGGCTTCTCCCCCTCTCCCCACACCAGCAGATGGGTGCCTGGGGGCTGGAGCTGTCTGACAGACACAAGCCCCACTCCCACTTTGTTATGTAAACCCCCAGGTTTCGGTGTTGATCTGCTTGAAGGATCCAGAAATCACTAAATGCCACCACAGCGTGTGGGCACCAGGAGCGAGGGATGTGCAAAGTGCTCGGGGCAGTGGTGATGGCACACGATGCTCCCACTGCTACTGCGTGGAAACAGAGAAAACTCTGGATTCCAAAGACAAAAATATATATAAATATAAAATTCATGATCTTCAAAACCACACATCACTCCTGTTTGTTCCCCCCTAGCACAGGAGCCAGGGTATGGGGGAGTGTCCCTCACAAGGACCATGATGCCACCCTGGTCACCCTGTGTCAAGCAGGTGAGGGAGCAACATGGCAAATATTTTGTAAATAAAACCTGGCAAATGGAGCTTTTTCCATCAGTACCACCACCACTTTCTGCCTTCCAGGGTGTTTGCAGACCTGGTATGTACATGTATCAGATGATCACAGGTCCATGGAAGTGAGGGACAGGGCAGGTACACCTGGCTAAATATCTGTTAGAAACTTATTTATATATCTAAAACAAACAATAAATTGAATTGACACTATGTATCTATCTCTATCCTGCAGCTCAGCAGAGCTGAAGTCTGGCCCTGCATAGGGGGGTGCAGAGAAGCTAGGCTGCACATACTTCCCACCTCTAAGAGGGCAGAAGCACAGCAAAAAAAAACCAAAAAAAAAAAAAAAACCAAAAAAAAAAAAAAAAAAAACAAACAAACAAACAAAAAAAAAACCAAAAAAAACAAAAAAAAAAAACCAAAACACCAAAACCAACCCAAAAAACCCAAAAAAGGCTGGCCAAGGTTTTGTGAAGGGAAAGAAAAAAAGACAAAGCCGCAGCTCCTGTCAGGCAAATGATCATGACCAAATCTCAGTCCCTGCAGGAGCTTCCAGGGTACAGGGCATGTGAGAGCAAGTTCAAAACACATCATCAAATAATTGCCAGTCAGACAATAGGAGGAAAAGGCATGTAGAGGTTTGCTCTCACCCTCCTCCTTCCTCACCCTTAGCCAAGACCAGGTGCCGACATCAGACACTCCAGAAGAAAATCAAATTGCTTTTTCAGCTCTGCTGTACACAGATTTAGGGCCATTAGCCAATGCTGATTCTCACTAAAGCATTCTTCTTCTTCTTCTTCTTCTTTTTATTATTATTATTTTAAATCACTTGCTGCAAAATAGCTGTTCCGAAATGAAATTTAGGAACCACCTGTTTGCAGCAAAGGCATCAGAAAGGTGCTGCTCCTCATGGACCATGATGCAAAACCCCAGCAATTTCAGTCCCTGAGTTTCCCCTTTGATGTATTCACAGGGTACAGACAGAGAGAAGATAAAACTACAAGCCTCTATGAACATTAGCAGCTGATATCTTCCTTATTATGCCATTTCAAGGAATAACACTTGTGGTAGTGCCAGCATTTAAGTGCATTCCCCTGAAATTTCTTTCCCTGAAGGTTTGATAACCTGATTGAAATCCATTTTCAGAGAAGGAATAACTGTAAAATCCAAGTTCAGCTGGCTGAAATTTCACCTAATCATGTAAGAGATTTCTCAAATCACTGCTGGAGATAAAACCTACTCCCTTAAAACATCTCCAGCCATAGACACACCTGCAGACTAAAGAGCACTTCCTAATTTACAGGAATAACAATGTCAAAACGGCACAACCCTTTACACTTTGTTATTATAAAGAGTAATAAAAATTTCTAGGAGAGCCATGAGATTATAGCCTGCTTTGTGAAAGATTAATTTCACCAGCAACGATCACCTACCTAGTACTTATAATTTCATTCACACACGTGAAACAGCATCTTCAGCAGTTCAAAGAACGTTCAATTCTGATACCAGCACACTGGTATCAGCTGTGAGAGCTCAGGAGACACCTGTCAACAACAGCATTTTCTGGGGGGAGTTCAAGCCTCTCAAAATAAGAAGAGCATCATGGCCTCCAGGGAAATTGAAGTTATTAAATCTTTTCTAGGAAGACCAGAGCCTCAACACTAATTTTCAGTAATCCTGAAAAGGATGATGTTATATATATCAAGATAAAACTAAAAATGCAAATGAGTTTGTAAGTGAACCCCTTCAATCTTTTCTACTTAGGAAAGTTAAATCTTGGCAAAACCAAATTCAATCGCTGTACCTCTCAATAAAGTTTCATTCAATCGGCTGAAACAGAGTCCACAGCAATCTCTGTAAATTTTAACAGGTCTTTTCAGAGGGATCTGACCTTGGCCCTGTCCCACAGGGAGCTCTGACCAAGCCTGGGGCTGGCCTCTTCTCCAGAAGGAAGGGCAGATCCAGGGCTCAGTATCCCAGGCAGCAAACCTGGCACCAAGATGGGCAATGGGGACACCGTGGGATGTCACCCACGTGCTGCACCCCCAGGCCTGGGAGAGGCCAGACACACCCTCCCACTGCAAAAAATCCGATTTTACAGGCTTGGTGCTACCTCATGGCAGAAGGACACGAGGAAGGGCCTCTTTCAGCTGCAGGCAAGGGCAGGTGCACAGGGGGGACTTTTGGGGGAACTCTGCAGCAACCCCCTGAGCCCAGATCGGGGATCCCAGCATCGCTGGGGAGTGCTCAGCATCACAGGGTAACAGTGACCCTGAGAAAAGGGCTCTCAAGCGGCGAAGGAAGGGGAGCCCACAGACTCAAACTCACAGCTTTCCAACTTCTGGCTAAGCTGGGCAGGATTTGGCCATGAGACCCAAGTCACAGGGCTAACACTCCTGTGAGCATCATGAGGTGGTTGGAAAGTTCCCTGGTTACCTGCGAGCCTCTGGCATGAGCTCACACTTATCAAATGGTAGAGACAGTATGGGAGGGAAAACACGAATTCTTGAGTGACTAAAGACACTCGAAAGAGAGCTCCCACCCCTCGAGCTGCAAACACAGGCAGCTCGAAACACAACACCGTAGGCAAACAGGGAGCTTTTGTCCCAGCAGCCACACCGGCCTCACCGTGACATCCACACTTACCAGCTTCCACCATTGCCAAAGCAGCAGAGCTTCACCCACCCAGTCCAACTGTCGGCGCCTGACCCCAGACAGCCTCACTGGAGAGGCACCGAGCAGATTTACAGAAAGGAGGGATGTGGGGAGCACCAGACCTGGGCACACAATGGGCATTGTCCGTCTGTGTGCAGAGAGCCTGGTCAGCCCGGGGAGCGCTTCCAAAGCCAACGGAGCTGCACTGACTTGAACCACGGTCCAGCTCGGACCAGAGGCACCTTGGGGCTGAAGATTTCTAGAGAGCATCATGCCAAATAAAGAAAACCAGCAACAGGCAGAAAAGGTTTTCACTGCAAGAAACCCAACCAGCAGCCCGGCAGAACGGGTTGTGTCAGCACCTTTAGTAACTCAGGGTTTTCCCATAACCCAAGAACGGAGGGTGCGGAAGGGACGTGGCAGGGTCACGGCTTCACCAGTGCCGGGGCCACTGAAGTTCACCACACCGCCAGGCTTCCCAAGCCAGCCGCCCGCGCTGACACAGGGCAGGACCGCAGCGACCCAAACCCACCCATTTCACTGCACGAAAAACGCGTAAACCATCCCGAGTGTGTCCGACAGGCGACAAACACCTCCCCGCAGCAGTCTGCCCAGCAAAGAGCCCGGGCAGGACATTCACTTGAAAACAGACGCTGAAATCACCGCAGTGCCCCGGGCCGGGCGCCCGCTCCGGGGCAGCCGCGCGGCCGCGCTCGCCCGCACCCACCTCCGGCCCCCACGGCCACGGGTGCCCCATGATGCCGTCAGAGCCAGCCGGGAGCCGTCAGAGCCAGCGGGGAGCCGTCCCTCTCGCGGGGCACCAGCAGCGGAGAAGCCGCCCCGATCAGCCCAAGGAACCTCCTTACACCGGCCCCGCCCGCTGGGCTCCTGGGCGCGCTGCCCAGGCCCGGCCCCCGGGCCCGCCCCGTGCCCGCCCCCGCTGAGGGCACCGCGGCCGCCCCCCGGACCGGGACACGGCCCAGAGGGAGGGACGGGCACCCCCGACCCGCCCCGGCTGGGCATGAGGAGCCCAGGGAGGCGCAGAGTGGGCCGAAGGGGCGTAACTCGGTTATTTCAGCCCAACTTTGCCGCGTGTGGAGGGGATTCGAGGTTGCTGCGCGCTCTGAGTGCCGCTTCCACAGGGAGCACGGTTCTCCCCTTCGTGGCCGGACACTCCAGGAGGGAGAAGCCAGGGTTCCCCACCGTCACCGAGAAACTGTGTTTGGCCAGGGAAACAGATTGAAAAAGCCTGTACAAATTAACAATTATTAATTGCACATGGGTTTTTTTGTTTTGTTTTTAGCGTAAGACAGCCCAATAATTACAGTCCGGTGCTGTTTGGATCCGAGCTGTCCTCCCCTACACACGCTGCATTTACCATGTTACTTCCCATATGCCCTTTTTTATATGCAAGGAGCAGATTTTTTAGCGAGAGAGAAAATTTTTGTGCTTGCAGAAGCATTGAACTGACATGCTGATAAGCGAAATTCCCAGCAGGTTCCAGCTATAACCCAGCCCTGAGTGCTGGTGAAACGCCCAAAATCTGTCTGCAGCACTGCAGCTCTCACTGCTGCGGCTGTACAGGGAGATCTTGGTGATTTCTTCCAGCAAACTCGGTGATCCCACTTCTATATCTACAACAAGACTTCAGCATGGTTATTAGGATATTTTTCTTCCTTCAATGATTTTAGGTTTTATTTCTTTAAATCACAAAGAACTGAAGCATAGTCCTTAAATGTAGATGAGATAAATAACCCAACTTTGATGACTGCTGATTCAGAGGCAGCCTCTGTCCCCTCCTCTGGCAGTTCAATATTGAAGCATCACATTCTCCACCAGAGCAGCACCTGCCTTGTTTGTGGGCACACCTGTAACGCACTGGCTCAGCTCGTTCACTCTGGGTTTACTGTGACTTGGCTTACCAACACCTTAACAAAACAGAGTGAGTGATGTGCCTCACACCGAAAATCAAACTTAGAAATCTAAGGTGGGTTCCCAATAGTATTGCAACACAGCTTCCTTCAGCTCATGGGGCTGGGCTCACACACGGCCCCATTGGGCATCTCTGGAGAGCTGCGAGTCAAGGTGGCTCAGCAGTGCTGGCTGCACTGAGCAAGGAAAAAGTCAGCACAGACATTTGTGGCACTCAGTGTCAGGAGAGAACAAAGCAAGGGAGGAAGCTGGGGTGGAACACTGCAAGGCAATGGGAAATATTCGAAGTTGCCCTATATCACTGCCATTTCCACCCCCAAAGAGAGGGCAGAGCCATGTTCCAGACAGGCACATCACCCCACACTGCAGAGAGGTTTGATGCTAAACATATGGAATAGGAATGAGTGGAGATACAGCACGGGGAGCATCCCTCAGGGCACCCACCTGCCCAGGATGCCCAATCTCTGCCATCTCTCTGGACACACCTCTGTAAACCCCCCCAGCTCCCTGGGGCAGGAGGACAGCAGGCTGCAGGGACCTCTGCCACCTCCCATCTCTGCACATCTGTCCACGTGTGTTGATGCAGAGCTTGGACATAGCAGACACAGAGAAACACAGCCTTCTCTGCAGACAAACCACTTCCCTCCTGCCCAAAGTTCATTTCAGTGCTCATCCCCTATGTGACTGGCTGATTTCTGGCAAATCTTTCCAAATCCATAAACCTTAGCTCACTTAATGTATATTTAATCTCCCTGCTGTGGGTTTATGTTGGCAGTGAGCAGGGCTAGACCAGTAGCAGAAGAGAGCAGCCAGTGTAGGTGAGCATTTTGGCCTCTACTTTGCACAATTTCCCCCTCTGCAGCACCACAACAGAGCAGAAGCACCACTGTCTGTGCCCATGTCCCATTAGTGGTTTTCTACACTTCCCAGAACCTTCCCAGTCCCAGGGGCAATTCATTAAATGGATACTTGGCACATACCCTCAAAAATATCTTGAGCTCTGAGAGGCACAGTATTATCTGTCAGGAGTTTCTTTGGTTCTCTCCCACCTGCTTTTCATTCTTCAGGAATTTCCACACATCCCTCAGAGGATGCCTGGTGTCATCACAGGGGTGTGAAGTGTTCTTATTTAAGATGAGACTCTGGTGCAAAGAATGCTCTCTGACTGACAGTCAGGGATTGAGGCTGCTGCAGTCTGTAAAACCAAGGTGCTCATATTAGCAATCTTTTTTATTATTATTATTATTTAGTTGTACTTCATATTTTTTCCTTCTCTCTAAAAATTTTCGCTTTCATGCCCAATGAGGTGGCCAAAAGTGTAAGAGACATCTGCAGAAGGGCTGTTGGTGAACTAAAAGCCTATGCTGCTGCACACCAAACCAAATCCACCAGCTGAAAGATAATGCAGGAAAAGAAGCAAGCATTCTTTTAAAATAAGGACATTGTCTTCAATCTTGACATCACAAGACAGGGAGAACGGGGAGGAGCAGAATGCTGCTGGACACTAGAGAAATGCCAAACAAGACAAGGCTTTAAGGGGGGGAAAAGGGGGAAAAAATAAATGCCAAACTAAGAGCAGGCTGCAGTGAACGTGTGACAGCACCACAAAGAAGCATCACCTTCTCCAAACCTCTCAAACCATTTTTTCACAACCTGAAAAACACTCTCCCCTTCCTCTGTGGCAAAAGGCAGTTTTGCCAATGGGTTGGAGTGCAGGAAGGATCTCAGCAGAGCCACATCAGGAATCTGACATGTTGAACACAGGTGTCACCCAAATAGAGGGTTTTACCCATAGAGACTTTTATCACCCATTTGCTTTTCCTTTATTAAATGAGCCCAGCTACAGCAGCACAAACCCCAGCTCTGTGTTATTCACAGTGTCACCAACAATGGGCTATTCCCCAGCACTGTGCTCCTGACACTGCTCACAGCAACCCACACATCAAAGATGGAAAAATAAAAAAACAACCATCAAATGCCAGGGTGGAGCCTGGAGTGTCTTTCATACCTGCAGGCATTGAAAAGTCCTTTTTCCTCCTCATAGTTCCCCTTTAGCTACGCAGGGGCTCCCTGACACCAAGTGTGGGTCTCGGTGCCTCTGCAAAGCCAGAGTGGGGACCAGAGGGAAACCAGGGAGAAAAATAAGGAGTTGTTTTTGCCCCAGGTGGGTCACATTTGGGAAGGAGCCTGCAGAGCCCCAGGGGATGGAGGAATCAGCTGTATCATCCTTGGTGAGATGAGGGTTTATTTTGGCTGTGTGCAAAGCCAGGCTCCAGCTTGGGACACCACCGTGCCTCCTGTTCCTGTACCCTGTCTCCAACCTCTGCTGAAGATGTCCTGACTACAGAGCAAAGGTTTTTGTGTCCCACAGCACAGTGACTCTGCAGCTCCTTAAGACAAAAAAAAAAAAAAAAAAAAAAAAAAAAAAAAAAAAAATTAAGATTTTTATTGTTTTGTCCCATAAGACCAGTATTCCAAAAGGAAAAGGCAGGGTTGCTTGTAGAAATCTCATTGTCAAGTACTTTTTTCCTCCTCTTGCCTTCAAGGACCACTATTGTCCTCCTAACTCGGAGGGAACAGGCAGGGGAGGAAGTTTTGTTTAAAGGCCCTTCAGCATCAAGTGCCTGACTGGGTCATGGTGCCTCCTGGGAGCTGTAGTCTTGTCTTCTCCCATAAAAAATGCTTTTTCTGGCAAAATTCCACAGCAGTGGAATACCTCCCATGACACAGCAGCAACCCCCCTGAACAGTCAGGGGACACTGGGACCCCTGGACTTGGGTTGCTACAAGACAACCCCGGGGGCTGCTCAGGATCCAAACCTTATCAGATTTGGCCGGAATATTTCAGTTTTCTTTCACACCCTTCTCCTCTCACAGAATTCCCATGGAAACACAAACAATGCTCTTGCTGTTTGGGTTTGGTTGGGGCTTTTATCCTTCTCTCGGCGAGGGATGGGGCGGGGGGGTGGATTAAAGTGGTACATGAAAAACTTTAAAAAAATTAAAAAAGGGGAAGAAGAAAAAATATATTGAATAATACATGAGATACCACTTCTAGCTTGATTTTTCCCTGTAGCAGCGCATCGCCCCTCTGTATCACCCCTCAGAGCCTCAGGGGACAGAAATGTGCCTGAGAATTAAAATAATACGTATTTCTGGTATCACAAACTTGCTTTTGGGCAGGAAATGCCCGAATCCAAGCTGTCCCGCCCTTTTCCTCACTGGTGCATCGTTCCGCAGGTACCTGGATGCCACCGTGTGGCAGCTGCCCCGAGCAGCGGTGGAGGGACAGGGACAGGGCTGCGGGGAAAGGCAAGGCTTTAAGGGGGAAAAAGAAGGGGGGAAGTGAAAAAAAATGAAAAGGAGGGTTGGGGCTTTTTGCAGCAATCACAAAACTTCAAGGAATGCCAAGCACGTCAGTAGATGAAGCACAGGATCTGGAGGAAGGAGAGAGTGCAAAGCAGCTCCGTATGGTGTGAGCTCAGACACACTCTCTCTTTCTATTTAAAGCCCTGCAGGAACGTGAATGCCAGGTTTGAGTGAGCTCGACAAGTCCTTCTGAAAACAATTTACGTGGTCCTCTCTACCACGGGGGTCTGCTTATCTGACAGCTTTTAATGCCTTACCATTTCCACACAGCAGGATACAACCCATCTTTTCCTGCTGGAGGACAGAACTAGGATCTAGAAAGGTGTTTAATTAATGACAGGGACCAGTGGGACTTCCCTGGGGTCCAAATCAACTTTGGGATGAGGACATGGGCTGCAGAATTTAGTGCCTGCCCACCCATCCCTTTTCCCTCCACGTGGGAAACAATGCTGGGTGGAACCCTGAAGAGGAGGATTGTGCTACCAGCAAGGATTGTGCTGTGTCCCCAGGCACATCCTGCAGGCCAAACCATCCTGGCAAGGCCGAACATCCTTCCTCCTCTACCAGCACCCTAAAACTGTCCCCTGCCAGGAGGCAGTGAGAAGAAAGCAATACACAGCCCAGGGTCAGGGTTTGGGCTATGCCTCATTCTTCCACTCTCTGCCTCTGGGGAATGCCTTATTCTCCCATTAAGTACCTCTGGGGTATGTCTCAGTTTCCCCTCCTCTATCTGAACAGCACTGCTTCTCATTTATTCCAAGGTGCAGTGCATTGAATGGAGAATTACATGTTTTATCGTTTGTCCATAACAGGTTGTCAAGTCGCCGTGTTATTATTAGCAACAGGAAAGGAACTGAGTAAATGATTCTTAAAGAATGTAACGAGCACTTGAGTAAGCGTTAAGTAATGAGCGTTTCTTTAGCAGGAATCCGAGCGAGACACGCTCCACCCATTTTGTTAACAGACAAAGGCTTATATAAGCTGGATGTTACATAAAACCCTAAAATAGGGAGCAGGAGCATTCCCCCACCTTTGGGATAGCTCTGCTGCAGCCCACGGATACCTGAACTGACCCTGAACCAGCTCCGAGCTAGGAGGGAGCTGATGGCCAGGCCTGGAGCTGGCAGGAGGCAGGGACAGAGGTGTCCTGTGTGTCCTGCCACCAGCCCAGCTCAGGTGGCAAGTCTGGATCTGCCCTCACACAGCCCCCACAGTAATGCACTCCAAGCAGATTTATCATCCCTGTGGTCATCCAAGAACGTGCCTCTGTTCTCGTGTGGCAGGGCAGGGTAAACACCACCCAACCCAGGGTGTCATGCCCAGGGAATTATAACTGATGCTTGGAAAGGAGCATAGAAGCAGGGCATGGTTATGGGGAAGCTTCTCTGCAGCTCTTCCTGACTCCAGGGATCTACAGGAAAGGGACTTTCCAAGACAGAAGTTCTGTTTCGTAGTTTCCCAGCTCCTGGCAGCTGATTCTTTCAATAAATTGACAGGTCAGTTCTTAAATTCTCATGAACTTTCAACTTCTGCCACATCATATGACAAAACCCATCACAATTTACCATAATTCATCTACAGAGAGAAGGGGATCTACATCTTTCAACATCAATTACTAGAGCTAAAAAAAGCAGGCTGGTAGGGGGGGTGCAGCCTCTTCATCACATCTTGTGTGCCTGAAAGCCTGTCTGTCTTGAGAAAAATCATCTGTCTCCATAAAGAAATACTTTTCCTCCCCAGACATCTTGCATCACACCTTAAAATGCACAATTCCAACACTCAGACAGCAGATTCAGCTGACAGAAGTGGTTGCTTCCTAGACACAAGGTCAAAAAAATCTCAGAGGAGATAATTTGCAATTCTCTTCATAGCCCAGACACCAAATCCTCCAAATGCAGGTATCCAGTGAAGTTGCATGAGAAGTCAGGGACACTTGTCTGCTTGGGGGGAAGAAAAGGGGAGAGAAAGATCTTCAGGCACAGGATTTTGGGGCAGGCAGAGGAAAACGTGTCAGGAGTTGCTCTCTGGACTACAAGGGAGCCATTCATGGCTGCAATCAGTTTGCTCTGCCGTGCTTGCAGGAACATGCCAAGGCTGCTCTGGGATTCTGCCTGACTGACTTAGTGTTTGTGATTGCCTGACCTTTGCTCTAAATAAATTCTCCACACAGAGGGAATTTTGATGCAAGTCCCCTGCATCTATAGCATCCTCCCTGGCTGCAACCCACTGGCTTCCTGGGGCTTTGTTTTAACGAAGAGACAGACAGAAGGCAGGCAGGAGGGGAAAATGAAGAAATTAAATGCAAGCTGTCTGGCCCACACAATTAAAAAAAAAGAAAGAAAGAAAGAGAAATCAGAATAGCTTGGCTTTGTTTTCTGTCATGTTATTTATCTTACTTCAGAATTAAATCCAGATGACATAGATAAGACAGGGGTGACCCCTAGTGCCCTCTCCAGCTGCAGCTTCCACTGTTATTCCCTGTATTGATATTAGAGCATAAACAGAGAGAAGAAGCAGCACCTTTCAGATTTGTTCTTCATTCACAAAGCCTCTCTCTCTTCCCTTTCAGAAACAAGATCTCATTTCCTCTCACTACTGAAACTCTATCACTTCGAGGCATTCAGTGCAACATCCCTTTGTCGCTGTTGTCTGGGAACAAAATTAAACACATTTACTTGTGTAAGAACTTATTATATTCCATTGACTATTTATCATAGGACATTTATATTTATCACCTTACATAAAAGAAAGAAGAGCCTATTTTGCTAACTCCAGGCTTCTCAATAGCTAAGGAACAACCATTCAAACTCTTGAGAAGAGACCTTTGTCTTATAAAAAGTGTATTTTGCAGCACCAAGGCGCTGAAAGGAGTGAGTCTTTCCTGTGACAGCCATCAGTATGCACCACTTTTTTTTTGTCTTTCAGCAATGTCAAAACTCTCTGTTCTTGTGAATCAGGCTGCACCAGACATACCCTGCCCACTGTGCTGGGTGATGCTCATCACGGGCTTTTCCTTGTGTTACTGCGAGGGAACAGCTCCTCTTTCACAAAAACCTTGAGACACCCCCTCACGGACTACTTTGGGATGCAGGATTTTTCTTGAGGAAATAAATGATCTTAAGCACAAGGCTGAAAGATTTTTAGCTTCCTGTAATGTGAGCACTTTGGGCACTTCCTGCCCTGCTGAGATCAGGGCTGTGCCCACCAGCAGTGTGGGTGGTACCACATCAGTTGACATCTCAGAATTTCCTATGTTTAATGGGATCTCATGAGGCAAAGAAGCTGCCTGCTATCAGTCCCCACAGTGACCTTTCTATCCTCAAAAGTGCAGCAAGCTCCCCTGTGCAGCATCACAGCCTGCCACAGACTCATCTGATGCCTCCTCAGCTCTGGTTATTTTTTTTTGCCTTTCAGGACTGGCAGCCAGCACTGCAGCACCCCTCCTGCTGCACCAGGGCTCCTCTGGAGAGCCCAGATCCCCAGAGCTGGCACCCTCACTACTCAATCCCCAGGAATGCTTCAACAATTCCCAAAAGCAATTCCCCAGCTCAGCCTTGGGGAACCCTTGGGAGCCACAGGACATGGCATGTTGCTGTCACCCCCATCACCATTCAGCTGGCACCTCCTTCCCCTTGTGCCATCCACCAGCCCATTTCTTCACCAGAAACTATTTCCAGGTTTCAGCCAGTGCTTCCTCCTCAACAAGTGTTTGCTTGCACACAGCCTCTCTGGTCATTCATCCCCTGAGTTCCTTCTTCAGCCTCCAGGCTTCCTGCTGCCCCCATCACCTCCTCAGGCAGACAACCACCACCACTTCCCTTCCCAAACCACACTTTCCTGGCTTCTACATCCATGACTCAGCCCGAGTAAGGCTACATCAGCCACAGGTGAGGCTGCTTGATGCCTCTGTAACAAATGTTTTACTCTTTGTAGGGCTGGGCTGGCTGAAATTAATCAGCTGCATTTTTTCCTGTTTTAGTAAAAGTTCATAATATGGTCTGGACATAGAATCATAGAACGGTTCAAGTTGGAAGGAACCATAAAGATCATCCAGTTCCAATCCCTGCCATGGGCAGGGACAAATTCCACTATCCCAGGTTGCTCCAGCCCAATCCTACCTGGCTTTGGACACTTCCCTGGGTAACCTGTTCCAGGTTCTCCCCACTTTTACAGGGGAGATTTATTTATTTTTTCCTAATAACCAATGTGAACATGCTCTCTGTCAGTTTGAATCTAATCTCCCTTGTCCTGTGACTCCATGCCCTTGTCCACCATCCCTCTCCATCTCTCCTGGAGCCCCTTTAGCCACTGGACAGGGCTCCAAGGTCTCACTGGAGCCTTCTCTTCTCCAGGCAGAGCACCCCAACTGTTTCACCCTGGCTCCAGAGCACCCCAACTGTTTCACCCTGGCTCCAGATCACGGGTGCTCCAGCCCCCTGAATATCAAGGATATAACACTGCTCTATGTATGTGCCTGTTCTCTGAATCATTTTCCCCTGATTTCATATCTCTATGTTGCCATGTTCCCTTGTTTACATTAAAGCAATAGTTTCTGAATTGAAGTTCCTCCTTATGCTTTATTTTTAAATCAGGTTTTAAGCGGGAGGAAGGGGGGTTAGGAATTGTGCTAGTCACTGCATAATTTTGGTTTTATCTGGTGTAAATCTCCCTTGCTTCTGAGACATCTCCTGCTTCCCAGCATGACACCAACTCTGCATTGCTCTCATGTCTCTGGGTCCAGCACTGCTCTAACCTTCCCCCTTTCTTTCCCCCTCTGTTTTAGTTAAAAATATGCAAATATATCATCCTCAGAGCTACTCTTTGCTTCTTTCACAATATTCCATGTCCCTTCTCCTGTGAATTTATTTTCCTTCTTAGCTTTAGTAAACACCTCTTTTATCCTTCATTGCTGCTGTGACTGTATATGATCCCATACAGAGAAGGCATGACAAAATCTCTTTCTGTAACACACATATGTTTCCATAGCTGCATTTTTCCCTATATTCTTATTTTTGCTCAGTGTTAGCCCTGTGTATTCCAGTTATGCTCTGCATCTCAAACAATCTGTCAGCTTACATGTGCCTATAAGCAGTGGGAGTATTAGTTTTGAATATTTTCATTTAAACTCTAGCTTTGTTCCCTCACATTGTTAAAATGCTCAGAATTAGCTCATCACTTAAATGTTTTATTATCATAGGAATGAGCTTATTTGCATGCTTTTGCAGTATTCCACTTTCCAGGTTCCACACATCCTTGTTCATACTGTTGGAAAGCTACTCTTGTGAAGTGAGAATGCTTTCTTGGATGTCACCTGCGTGTCAGAATCTGATCCAGGCTATGTTGAATTTGACACAAATCCAAACACTGAACCAGTCCTTCATCAGGTAAAGTAAAATCATCATCATTAAAAATGCTTTCATTAAAGACAGGAGGTTCTTTTCCTTCCAAAGGCTACACTGGTTCAAGGAAACCATAAATCATGTGGTTTGCCTGACACTGCAGGTCAGACTAGATGATCAGAAGAGTTTATTCTGGTATTCATGCTGAAAAACTTACAAATATCCGGACAAACTGCAACTGCGTATGGTAAAGAGATGGTCAAACAAGATAAGGGAATTGCTGCTTCTGCTCTTAGATACTCAAAATTCACCTCCAGTCCTGCTGAGACAGCCACTTCCCACCCAGAGGTCAATAATGCAGCTGCTTTCACTTGTCTTCTTTTGTATCTGAGCTGTCTTGTAACTTTCAAAACCCTCCTGTTCAAAATTTTGTTAGAAAATTGCACTCAATCCTGCTGGTGATGGAAAACGAGTATTTTATCAATGATTATTGCTGCTTTAGTGTCCTCCCAGCTTGTGACTCCTGTAAATCAGAAGTTGGCTCTCTCAGAGGAGTTTGGAGAGGCAGAGGCATCTCCCAGCCCTTGCTCCTTCACACACTCAGCAGTGAGTGCTTCTGCTGCAGCCCTCGTGCTGGGCCATGGGTTTTAGCAGCCAGGACAGCTCTCTCCCCTCCAGCCACCAGCCTGACCCCCACAAGGCTGCACACACTGTCTCACAGGGAGCCCAGGGGCAGGGAGGCCACAGGAAAGAGGATTTTTACATGGTGGCCCATTGGATGGATTGCAATAGGAAAAAACAAATGGGTTTGAATGAGTCATGAGACTTTTAACACACCATGAGCTGGAAAAACCCACTGGACACGCCATGGCACCACACCACACAGGGAAGGGGAACATGGGATGCAGCAGATCCCAGCCCCCAACACAAGGCTCATGCAGAAAGGTTTTATTTTTCCTGCTGAAAATCCATCAGGAAGCATAAAGCTAGTCTCAGAAAAGTAATTTTCCTAATTGCCAAGCAAACATGCAAAAAAGGCAATCAGAAACACTGAGCACTGCCTTTCCAGAGTTTAGACCAAGCTCAAAGCTGCCATCAGTCCCAGTTCCCTGCACTCTGCTCCCAGTTTGCTTAGGCCCTCCACTAAAACCAGTAGCATAATTCTCTATTCCTCTCTCTTTTCCCCAGCTTCCAGTTGTTTTGCACAGTTCAAATAAGAAATGTAAAACCAGGCTTTGCCATGGGGTGAAAACTGAAAAAGGAAGAACAAGTGAAAAATAAATTCCACAAAACAATTAAACAAAGACAGAACCCGACATACGAAGCCTCAGCAGAGTCCAGTCAATCATTTCTGTTTTTACTCACCAGCACAGCCCTCACAATACACCTCAGCTAGAGGTATAATCTCACCTTCCTCTAACTCCATCCATAAATCTGGGAAGAGCAGAGCATTCCCAATCTCAGCATGCTCAGCTGATAAAAGCACCCAAGTGTACAGCCCAGGATGAGTTGCCTTCACGTGGAACCTTTCTGAAGGCAATAACTGGACACAGGTGGGGCTGGGATCAGCATGTGGAGTAATTAAGAAGGGTAATTACCAATATGAGTGAAACACCCATTTGCCCAGCTAACCCATCAGGTCCTCTATAAGCAAAGGTTAAAGAAAAAACATTGACAATTTTTGCATTTCACCCAGTTTTTGCACACCCTTAGCTGCCAATCAGTGTTCTACTGTAGATTTCTGACAATTATGAACAAAAACATGAACAACAGTAACAAACTGAGCAGCCAGTGGCATACAGCCCCAGAGGTGCTAATCTTTATTAAACCTTCAAATGAAAGTGGCCCTGAAGTGCCAGATTTCCATTTTACCCTCTGTCACACTTACCTGAGGGAACATGAACCTGACCCAGAACCGGTTCTTCAGCAATTTAATTGTAAGGATCACAAACAGCAGCACACCCAGAAATGGGACACTTAGCTTTTACTTTATTTTTTTAACAGTCTTTGATTTTTTAAACTTTCTATCACTCCCTAATGCATACCTGGATACCCAATTATTTCAGAGAGGCCAGAGGAAGGTCACTGCTGGAATTTTCTGGCTCTCCTGCATGTAGGTAGATGCCATGAATTCGAGGGGTTTGGTTGGCATTTGCTCCACATCCCTTGGTTTCCAGCTGAGGACACCAGAGGTTTCTGAGCTCATAAAGGGGTTGGCATTTATTTGAGGGTCACACTCAAATAAATAAGTCAAGTCACGTTCCTGACATCTCTCCAGGCAGGTCCTTATGCAAATGAGCAGCATTTACTTGAAATTTGCATTAATGTGTAACTGAAAGGCTGCTTCCAAGGATGCCCGTTTCCAAATGTTTGGGCTCTCCACATAACCAAACATCTCCAGGCTGGCTGAGGGGAGCAGAGGCTGCTGCTGGGTGTGATTCAGAGCTGCATGTCAGTGTTGGTATTGACTTAATAACCCAAGGGCTGCTGTGAGCAAACTGCCCATCCCAGATCCAAACACCCTTATCTCCTGGCAGTGCTGTTCCTCCCCCATTTAAAGCAAAACGACGCTTTGGAGCCAGGAATGAAATCAAGCCAACGAGGCAGAGGACAACTTCACATCACTTTCTCCTGCCGTCTGTGGATTCCCAAAATCAACCATGCCATCAAGGAGTACCCCACTGAGCCAGCCCCAGCAAACTCCTGCTCCAAGCAGCCAGCTCTTACCTGGATCTGAGCTCAATTCCCTGCGAAGCCTCCAGGAATGATGCGAATGCTCTGCTTGGGCATTAATCCTCGGGAAACCTGAGATCCCAGCTGTGCACACAGCTGTCTCTGGAGCTCTCCAGAGAGGACTTGTGAGGCAGCACCTCTGCTCTGGGCCACAGATGGCCCAGAGTGGGTGAAGTGGGGAGATAAGCGGGTGAGGACACGCCAGCAGCAGCGCGGGATCGCCCGGCACAGCTCCAGCTCCCAGGCGCTTCCTCTTTCCAACGTCACTGCTGCTACACGGAAGGACCAAACAGCAAGTGCTTCATGGCCCTTCTTCTTCTTCTTTTATAATAAGTAGTTCAGTTCTTATTGTTTTAAATGTGGGAAGAAGTGACTTTTTATCTCGGGGAAAAAAAATGGTATAATATTCCTGCATCTAAGCTTGCTAAATGGAAAGGAAAAATCTTCTGCAGTTTTCAGAAAACCAGGCAAGGCTAGGACCCTGGCCAGCCATTCTTCATCATTTTTGGTATATCTGTGCTGTTAGGACACTCACACTGCTTTAAAAGTGGGTGAATGAAGGCAGACAAGTGAGGGACTGGACAGTGAAGGCTGAGGAAAAGGTGCTTCAGGATTGCAAGTGCTGGCTCAGAACACCCAGTACAGTGTGCTCCCGTGGTATGAAACCACTGGGGTGTTTCAAATTTGCTAAAATATCTTGGCAGGATGGCTCTGCTTTTCTTCTGCTGTCTCTGGTGCCTGTCTGGTCCCAGGGGAGCCAGGTGCTCACAGCATCTTCTCCCATGGGACAGCCAGTGCCAGGCTCTTCCTAGGAACAAAGTGAGGAGGGAGCACACTCCACGATCACTGAGCAAGACAGTTGTGGCATATTTAGGTGTCCAAATACTGATTTTTGTGCAAACAGGTGCCAAGTGGGATATGTCTTATAAACTCTTCAGAATTGCTTCAATCTAAGTGTTGGGAAGGTTGTCTCATCTTTATTCTGAATGGCTTTTCTTTTCCATTTCCTTTTTTCTTTTGATGGGCTGAACCCACAGAGCTCTCCTTAAGCTCCAGTAAGGATGAAAAGGGATGCTGAGATCCCCTGGGAGAGATCTAAATGAAAAACCACCTGGAAACAGAATAGTGGAGGAAAAAACAAAAGGCAAGGGTTAGGTTTATTGTATTCATGTTGGTACTTGTATCAGTGATAATATATAGTGACTGTTTGAAGGTCAGTATTTGTTTCAGCAAACTTGCTATCAGTGAGCAGCTGAGTCATCCTGCCTTGTGCACATGTGGAGAAGTGTCCTTGTGAAACACCATGGCTGACTTTTTCATGTTTTCACCCCAAATTCCGCTGCATTTTTAAGGCAATGAACACAATGATGCTGCTCTTTACCCAACCCCTCTGGCTTGCTGAAAACCCATCCTGGCCTTTCTGCACTGCAAACACCAGCCTGGGACCTTTTAACCTGCCAGAGACACACTCTGCTGATTTTTGGGAGGCTCTTTGTGACTCCATAGCCATGAACTTGCAATCTTTGAAGGATGTTGTAAAAGGAACACTTTTGCCTTCTGATTGCAAAAAAAAATGGGAATTCCTTCAGGAGATTACAGCCCCCCATTGAACTAAGGTTGTTTAGGGTCACAATTAATGACTTAGCTGATGGAGACAGCGCTCACACAATGATAGCCTGGGCAAAGGCTGGTTTTAATTAGGAACACTAAGAGTCGTTAAGTGACCAAGTACAGTTCTGAGTCAATCACAAGGAACAGTTCTGAGATTGCTTAGGGCCATGGAGTTCAGTCCTTCCTTTAAACATTTTCCTAAGACTGTTGCCCTGGGAGGAAGAAGCCACTGGGGTGTTTGGCATCACCGTTGCAGAGGAACCACAAACGTGTCTGATCAGAGGCTACAGAGGAGGATTTTGTGGTCTCTTAAGAGCAGACATGCTGAAATATTACTTCAGTGGAGACACACAGCTGAGGAGGGCATTTCAAACATTCTCAGGCAGTCCCAAAAACACTTAAATTAACACCAGCCAGCCCTTTAATCACCACTTTTGCTTGGGATGGTGTAGTTTATGAAAGTGGAAGCTGCGCCCTCAGGCATTGACCTCAGATGCTCTCCCCTAACTGCACAGAGCTGTGTCAGGGTAGGAGCTGTGCTGAGAAGGATGCTTTGCCCCCTACTACATTCCCCTCTTGCTCCCAGTTTGCTCATCCCTTCCTTACTCATGGGAGGAGGAAGCCTTTCAAAAGATGCAACAAACCCAGCAAGCCTTGGCTCCTGGTTTGGGGGAAGATAAATTGTCTTCTGGGAATTGTAGTCCCAGGAAACACAAATTTGCAGCCTTCCTGGGAAGGTGAGCCAGGAAAGCTGGCAGCCTGCAGCTGTTTCCATAGCCCCAGTGGAAGGGAAAATGTGTTGAAATTGAGGGAAATTTTTACAGGCAACTCTGCTTGGAAATTAGCAGAAATTTCCTCTAGTAGGAAAACTTGAACATGTTTAGGAGAATTAGATACCAAGAAAGAAACTCTTTCTGCCCAGATGAGGACTGGAAAAGGGTGGTATTTCTTGGAGTCACTAGTCATAGGGAAACTAGCCTTGGGGTTCCATGGGAGGTTTGAAGGCTGCTTGAGGAGAGCGTTGCTGGCCAGAAAGCCAGGCACAGCTGGGCCTTATGGCTTAACAGGCATGAAAACATTCTGCCAGAGTTAAAGAAAGTTTGCAAAATGGAGATGGAGACTTTGGACCCCAACCTGCACCAGCCTGGCAGAGGAGAGGAGCTGCCCATCCTGCTGCTTTTGCCTGGGGATGAGGTGCAAGGCAGAGCAGAAATATGCATACAGCTGGAAGAAGAAGCCCTTGGTAGGAACGAAGCATTACTGACAGAAAGTGCACAGCGGTTGTTTGTGGTTTCCAGAAGCCACCGCAGTGTTTGCAGGCTGAAAGAGGCAGAGGAAGTGTTTCTATGGACAGCTGAAGAGCTGAAGCCAGCACGGGTGTCAGGCTGGTAAATCAGAGAGAGAACACTGTGCTTGCCCACAGCTTCAAACGCTGTTATAGGGAAAGTCATTTATATTCTTATTCTGGAAAAGGCTATTATGTCCTTGTTTGTGAGAAGAAATGCTGTCCTCTGGCTATGCAAAATTCTGCACAGCATGTTCTGTGGAAAGCCTAAATGCATTATCCAAAAGTTCTGGAGCCCATAGGGACATCCACCACCTTCCATCACCCCGTTCAATCCCACTTGCACAGCAGCAGCCCTGCACACTGTCCCCTTCCCTTGGGGCTATCCTGGCCTTGGCTTGGTGCTCCACATGTCCCAGGGGCCCAGGCTGTTGCTAGAAAGTGATATTTCTGTACAAACAGCTCAGCTGGGGAGGGCTTGGGTTCAGCACTGACGTTGGCTCACGTGTGGCTGCTGCAGCGCATCCTCTGAGCTGGGTTAGAGGGCTTGGTTGAAAAACTGCCATTACTTATCCTGCTCTGGTGGTTTGGGGTGCAGCATCAATGGGAGTGTGCTGCTCTCACCAGCTGAACACTAAATAACTGGAAATAATAACCAGTGAAGACATTTATGAGCTGAGTGAGGCCCTAGGACAATAAAGGAAGCTCGATGGTAGCTCATTCATTACCATCTGCACATATTGGCAGTAAAGCTGACACCAGCAGTCAGAACCACAGGCCTACAAAGGCCTCTTAACATTATTTTCCACTTTTACAAATTTAATTAGCTCTTTCTCCCTCAAGCAGCAAAATACAAAAATTTTTTTTTTCCAGGTAATATAGCCATTTTCTAGGTAAAGAAGCAGAGAGAACACTAAAGCAGAAAAAACAATATTAGGACTGTTATTCTCATTTTCTACATGGACATTTTGGCAATCATTTCTTCTCTGAAAGGAACAGTCTTTTTCTTCAGTGTCCTAACTCATGCTCTTCTAAACCAGAATGCTGATGGATGGAGTCTCAAAAGGTGGAATTTAATCTGATTTCCCACATCTTTCTCTGGCTCTACTAGGCTGCTGTAAGTTTAGACAGGAATAGTCATAATTTCTGTTTCAACAGTAAGATATGGTGATCTCTGGTTCTCCTTCCCCACAGCTGGCACTTTCACAGGGCTCTTACAGTTTTGGGAGGGCATATTTTGCAGTTGTAGGAGAGCGCTGAGCAGAACTGTAAGAAAATCTTATCAGAATAAGATAACACCTCAGAGCCCAGCAGCACCTCCCCAGCAGAACTCGGGTGGTTCATTCTCCAGTAATCAGTGCTGGCCTGAGCAGCCCTGTCCAGCTGCTGTTGACATGAGGGCTTTGAGACAGCTGTAGCCAGCCCCAGGGTGTTCCCAGATAACAAACAGATAGCAGTGTGCTGCTGGAGCCCTCATTCAAGGTCTGGGTTTAGCCAGCAGCTCACGTTGGTATGTGTTGATTCCTGCAGGAAGAAATTTTTTGTGCCACTAAGGCAGATTTTGGTTTCCAGACCAACGTGGTAATGGAGATATTCTTTTTGCTAATTATGCTGTCCAAACAGAACCTTGTGGACCTGATGTTCTGCTATTAGAAAGAGAAAGGTAACCATACCAGCATACAAATGATAAGATAAAGTCTCAGCTATTGTACCAGCAGTTCAGTCTGTCCTTCCCAGAAAGAAAATGATTCACTTATCCCATGACACCATCCCACCATGCAGTTTGCCTGGGATCCTGGATTTCCTAACACTGTGACATCTTATCCCAGTTTATGGTGAATAAAGTGATGTTAACTGACCAATTATTCAGTCTATCATCTCAGGGGTAGCATGACACCTTCCCTGTGCAATGGTCTAGTAACTTATGCACAAAATGCACCTTAGGCTCAGTAAGCCTTACCAGCCTCACTTCTGAGCCTTACAGAATCCTTACTAGGATTTGGGAAAACCAGAAAGAGGAGGGAGTACCAACCTTTTGTCTATAATAAGCTTTCAAAGATGAATATTCCTAGTACAGCACACTCTGGGGGAGTTTGTTATGACTTCCCCAGCAATACAGGATGCACTTCTGCCATCAAATACCTTTTTGACAGGTAGGGGCCTGGAAACCCTGCTCATCCCTGCTGTCCCCTCACCAGGCTGCATTTGGGAATGAGCCATTCCTGTATTTAAACTGAAAGCATGGCCATGTGCTGTGAGATCCCGAGGTGCAAGATGGGACAAAGGGGAACAGTTTTAAACCAAAAGAGCAGAGATTTAGACTGTGTATTAGAAAAAAGGTTCTTTGTGAGGGTGATGAGGCCCAGGCACATGTTGCCCAGGGTAGCTGGGGCTGTCCCATCCCTGGAAGTGGCCAGGCACAGGTTGGATGGAGCTTGGAGCAGCCTGGTCTAGTTGTGCTTGGAATTAAATAATCTTTAGGATCCCTTTCAACCCAAACCATTCCATGATATCCAGAGTGAGCAGGACTGAGCAATAGGACAGCCACCAGCAGCTCATCCCATGCTGCATCACTTCATCCTGGGCACACCCCGGGTTTGCCTTCCAGCAGCACAGGGCTGGAGAGCACATGGGCACGTTTGCTTCACACAATAAAACAACAACCAAAAGGCTCCAGCTCTGCCTTTCTTTGACAGAAAGGCAGCCAGAGAACTGCCCTCTCCCACGAGCCTGGTGCTCAGCCTATGAGATAATACAGGCTGGCCTTTTCTTTGCAGCTGTATTGTTTTAGTGCTTGGAACATAGCAGCAGGCTGAGCAATGAGTCATCTGTCACTAGATGGGGTTAAAGTAATTTCCGTTTTGTGTTGCCATGGGGAAATCAACGTCCTAAGATTTGTCCTTTCTCCCACTCAAACACGTGGGAGTAGAAAGCCTGAAACCCAGCAGGACTAAACTTTTTTTTTCAATTATTTTTGATATTTTTTTGTCCCCTTATAAACAAACTTCCCTCCATGGCCTTGCAGCTGTCAGTCTGTTCCCGGAATCGTCCGGTTAACAATGTCATTCCCCTTGGATTGCAAAAAATCCAGAAGCAGAGTTAAGTAAATATTTGACATTCATATAGGAGTTGCTTCACGTTGTCACTTGAAGAGTCTCTTTATCTTGTAAAGTTTTACATGTGCATTCAAGGGGGAATTATAAGCTTGATATTATCCAAATAAAGTTGAAACTTCGAAGGAAAAGTAAACTAAAGTAGCTTCTTCCCCAGCATATAGTGTCAGGATATAGTGACTAACAGAAACAGGAAAGAGGAAATTGCAGTAAATACCATTGAAAAACCTTGCTAATGTATAGTTTATATGAGCAGCAGCACAGCAACATCTAGTGTTGATCAGGAATATAGCTGGAAGTAATTGCATGCTTTGTTAATGGTATTTTGAAGAAATTAATTGTTTCCTGGACCATGGCACCACTGCCCAGCCTCAGCTCCTTCTCCCCTGTGCTCCCTACTGTGTCAGCTCCTTGTCACTGCCTGGGTTAGCTCTGCAGAAGTGCAGTCACCTGGGACTGCTCCCAGTCTGCCTGGATCATCAGGAGAATCACTGGGCTTCTACTTAAGCACCAGTTAAATAAAGCTACAGACTTAAATGCAATTCAGCACAACCATGGCCAAAACTTTAGACATGTGAACTGAAATGAAGAGAGCAATTCCTACCTCAGAGCTGATCCCTTTACCAGTAAACACTGCTGTTAAACTGGCAAAGCACTCAAAGTTATTCCTTGCCCTAGAAATGAGTGTGCAAGTGTACAGTGATGTCTTAGAGTAGACCCTGCTTTCACCCTCCTGTATTTCCCACAAATATAAGGATTACTGTATTATGCATAGTTTAAGACAATCTATAAAAAAAAATTGATTGAGGTGCATCTCTTATGCAGACACCTCTTTTTATTTAAAAGACACTTGAGGCTCAATGTTAAGTTCTTGCTACTTAGCTCTTTTGTAGGTATACATAATAGATGAGCATTCATTTAGTTTTGATTACTTAAATGTGACTACACTAATCAAGTCTAACTTCACATTAGTTTAGTTTTTTAGTTTAATTTTTAATGACTTTGTTAAACTTTCACAGATTTTTTTTTTTCATATAAGCAAACCTTTACATCAGGATTCACTCACTGTGGACTATTTAAATGAAATAATTTTTCTACTTAGACTACAGCTCCTACTACATGAAGTTTGCTTCATCTTCAGTAAGATAATGTCCTTTAGGTTTTCTCAAACAAAACAAAATTAATGACTGGCTGCTTTCCAAGTCCAGCTGTCTTGCAACCCCCTGTTTGTGAACAGATTTTTTGCCACGTTTAAGTTTATTACATGATCTAATTAGCGTGACTGCGTAGGTGCGTGGAATGCACTGGAGGAGAGGGAAAAATACAAGTGTACAAAATGCCATTATATAATTTGCTATGGGAACGTGATTATTACAGAGACCTGGATCACTCTCTGGATTCTCTTGGGGAGGATTTTGGGAGTGAGAGTTAGGCAAGGAAAAAGAAAGGACATTCAAGTCTATCACAGAGAATGGGACCAAGAGCAGGAAAGTCTGACTACCACCTGACTTTTGTGGCTTAGAAATATAATCACAATTAAAAAGGTATTAACTCTATACTCACATTTGCTGCTTTTGCCTCAAGAAAAAAACAATTCAGCAGAATTCAATGCCTGACTGGAAGGGAGGGCTTCAAGCTTTTCAGCTACACTGCAAGGCATTCAAAGTCAGTATGAAATACAGCTTATAATTAACAGCAAGAAAATACAGATTGTTACCCACTCTGGCCCTGAAAAAGGCATCAGGGTATCTATTGGAAACACACAGCCAGACCAGAGATCAGAGCTCTACTTCATGTAATTAAGACATTCACAGCACCCTAACAAAATTAAGCTGGCAGCTCAGTAACACGAAGCGAGATCAGACTCTCTTTCTTCCTGCTGCATGCATGAAATGACATTTTAAAGTGATGTGTGATCTTTCTGAGCCTGTAAAGGGGTCAGGCACCAAGCACATCTGGCATGCTGATCCTCTCATTCAGGGGCATGAAGTCATCCTCCAAGCTGCATTGCTGAGTCAAGAATGTGCAATTTTCCACGTGTCACTTTACTGACTTGCACCCTGAACAGACATTAATATTAATGTCATTGAAGATCAGGCACATTTAAGAAAACTGCAAGCCCTGCTGATTGTATGTTTAATTCAACTAGAAATAAAACAGTGCTTGGTAAAAGGGGCTGGTATTATTTGAACAAACACACTCCACACTGCACTCTACCATCAATCAGCTCAGTGCTGGATTCCTCCTGACAGGGTCAATTTGGTATAATGGGATCTTCAGAAGTGTGAGTTTAATTACAAAATTCCCACTAAATTTGTCACCCTGCCTTCCCCAGCATGCGGAGGGGACATTGTCATCTCAGCAGCCCGAGGTGCCAGCACTGTGCACACAGGCTTGGCCTGAAGCACAATTATCCCATTCCAATCTGCTTTAGGAGAAACAGGATATGCTCTGGGGCACGTGGCTGTGCCCGGTGTCACCCTGGCTGATGGCAGCACCCAGCTGCAGCTGGCAGGTCTGAAATGAGTTTGAGGATAGGATTGCAGATGATAAAGTACACAATTGCATTGGATCTTGCAATCAAAATATTTGCTGTGGCAGGTAGGGAGAAACAGTGCTCCAGTAATGGGAGGGGCCCTGCTCTAATCCTGCAAGTCCTAATCAGCAAGTCCTGTCCCTCTGCACTGGGAAGCAGACTCTGCTCTTGGGGAGGCAGGTTAAAGAGCAATCCAGAAATCACTGGATGGGCTTTCTGCAGCTGACAGGGAAGAGCAGCACATTTGGAAAAAAAAACAAAAAAAAACCCAAAAAAACCCCCAAACATTTCTGGGTGTGAAGGAATATCATTTACCAGAGTGTAAAACCTTCTGTTTCTGTAGGAACATCTGAGGACAAACAGAATAGTGCTGGTGGTGCCAGGTAAACAGCTCCTGCATGCCATGGCTACAGTCTCTAAGGAGCTGCTGTTTATTGTGAGCCATCCCTGCCTCAGCCTTAGTGACAAACCCTCCCTGCAAATCCAGCAGGGAGAGGCTCACAAGGAAAGGAAGAACTTGTATGGAGTTGCCAGAGGCATTCTTATTGCCTTTGGGATTATAAGCCTTTTTTTTCCCCCTGGATTTTTGCCTTTTCTCCTGTGTTTTTTCATATTACCTCTGATTCTTTGGATGGAGTCCCACCAGACCCATTTAGAATGGACCTTTGCTAGGTAGAACAAAAGTGTTATCAAAGATGTTAGTGATCCTACAGAGATATTAAAAAGTCAACTATGGCTGGATTATCTATTTCCTACTTTCTGTGAACTATATTTAAACAGATAAATGCTCAGAATTACATGAAACTAAAGCAATAGGCTCCCTGGAAGCTCTTGATAAGATTTAAATTTTCAGTAAATATTGGCATATTGATTATTATCACGACCTGCCGATTTTTGACTTCCCTTCTCAGAGAACCCCCAAACTTTCACTTTCTTACCCTGATTTGGATTGATAAAAAGGTATAAAGGTAAATTAGGATCCCTCAAGGTTGTGTTAGTTGTTAATGTGATAATTATTTAGTACTTTTCTTTGGTCCTTTGCCTAAGTTCTTTGCGTTTCCAAAGGAGTGCTTTAAGTGATGCAGTGGGACAAGCACAACAAGCTTAAAGGAGTAAAAGCTCAGGTGGGCACCTGGCTGGGAAATCCTCATCCTCCTCATTGAGGGTACAATACACACCTGGTGCCTCCTCCTGGAAAGTGCCCCTTTGCCCAGCATGAAACTGGTGAGGTTTTGGGGATCAGGCCCCACAGCTGCAGGAGTTCAGAGGGGCTGGTGGCCCTGTGGCAGCAGGAAAAGCCCTGAGGAAGCAGAATCAAAGTGGGGGTTTGAAGGAAAGGTTCATCTCCTCCACCTCACCCCAACAGCTGGAGAGGGATCTCCAGGGGAATCCTACTCTTGGCTTTCCAGGGCACTTGATGTTATTCTTGTGATTTCAATGCAGTGATTGAGCCAGGGGGTTTTATACTCATGTATTCCTACCAGCTAACCGGTGAGCCTTGACACAGTTCATTCTCTTCTTTTTAATCCAAAAGGACAAAGAATTCATTGCCATTTCTGCTGTCCTCACACCAAGGAGATCACTGCAGTACTTTATGGCTTCCCTACCCTTCCATCAACCTTGGGATGTTTATTCTTCTTCAAACATAGCTGTTTGCAGCATGCTAACAAGAACTGAAGATCTTTTAACACTGCTATTTGTTTAATGAAGACATCAAAGCCTTTTTTTCCACGAGCCTCCTTTGAGCTGGTACAATCTGCAAACAGCCATGCAACACAGAGGTGTGCTTTGTGCCTCCAAAATAAAACCACGGTGCACCGTGAAGATACAGGTATTGTCTTATCTCGGGTTCTAAATTTAGCTCTGCTTCATCCCTCATTCCTCAGCTTCTCAAACTGTTTGCCCCCAGCCCAGAGCCCTGCAGTTCCAGCAGACCTTCCTGCTGCCTTCCAGCTGGGTGGAGGGACACAGCTGCCAACGTGGACTATGGCAGGGACAGCAGCTAATCTAAAGCAAATATTTTGCAACAGCTATGAGCAGAAGCATTTCCCTGTTTCACTTTGATGGCCGAGATGCTGAGGGGAAGCAGCATTCCATTATTTAGTGTTAGGTCCTGTCAGCTTTCAGTTCAGACACAGCCTGTAGGTGCTGGGAAATACACAGTGCAGGAAATGACAGATGTTGGCAGCAAAATAAATAACAAGAGCTGCTGAAAATAAAGTCCTAAGAAATGCTGGTGTATCCTTTTTATGGATTTCCTAGATACATTGAGGCTATTTTAAGGCAGATTGAACTCCCACTCCTTGCAGTGTAAACAGGATTATTCCCTCTGTGGGACATATGGCAGCCCAAACGTCATCATTTGGGCATCACTGGTATTCCCAGTCATGTTTCAAGTTCTGCTCACCCTAAATGTGTGTGCCACCATTCAGAGCCTCCCAGCAGCCTTCAGGGAGCATTAAGCAGTACTAGTACATCCCAAAAACACCTCCATGGAGGACAAACTAAAGCCTGCCCATGGAGAAGGACCTGCTGGAGTGGAACCAAGAGATCAGCTCCCTCAGGTCACCTGTGGTATGGACAACAGGAAGAACAGGACAGCAGAGGAGGGGGATGGGACAAGGAGTGGCCAATGGAGGTTTTATTCCACAATGAAGTAACTCACCCTGAGATGCACTGGTTGAAGACAGAGCAGGCAAAGATCCAGGTTTTCCAGGAATAGGGAAGGGTGATGGCCAAGGCAGATCTGCATGGGCAAAGTCCAGGTCATGAGAAACTCTGACTGTCATGTTTGGGAAGGGTTCGTGTTCCAGGGGCATTTTCAGGAACATGGCAACTTACTTTTTATTCTCCTGCCATGGGTGTCACTCATCCCATCACAGGGAGACTTCCTGCATGGGCAGGGGCTGGTGGCAGCTTTGGAGACCCACAAAGGAGGGGCTGGGTGGCAGAGGCTGTGCTGTTCAGCAGGTTCTAATCCTGAAAACTTGAAAAGGAGATGCAAGGGAGAGGAGTACAAACTCTTCTCCATCCAGGATTTAAACTTTAAACCAGGCAAGCACTGCTGGTCCAGCAGGATGCAGCCAAAGAGGCTGCAAGTGTGTGGAACAATAGTTTTGGCCACTTCCCTCGAGTCTGGGTGCTGTGAAACTCAGGTACAGCACGTGGCTCAGCAAGGCAGGGCTCAGCCTCTCAGAGATGAGGGAGAAGAGAAAATGTTCCCCCATAGGGTCCCCATGGAGTTGGGAACAGGGACAAGGCCCCCTTGTGACACAACCGGGCTGCCCCTCCAGCCCCAGCACTCAGGTGCATCCTGCAGAGCACTTGCAGAGTCTTGCCTTCAGAAATAAAAAAATGGTAGACTCCTAAAATAAAAATGCAAGAGTTTTAAGCACATCCAACTTTGGGATAGAGCGTAAAATTTCTTGCCAGAAAAATTTAAAACAAACTGGAAACTGATCATCTACTCATTTAAACGATGTGCCTGGAGCTAAACCAGCAAGACTGAATAATCTCTGCACCCCTTTCATCTTCCTTCAACTTTTTCTTTGTTCCATCAGCCACATGTGTGTTAAGTGTAAATTGAAGGGCTCTTTGCTGGAAAAGCAGATTGTGTAAAGGGCTTGGCCCTCATCTTATAATTCAACTTCAGTATTACAATTACTCTTAATAGCACTCTTGTTTTGTTGTATTATTTATCCTGGCTAGAACCCTCTAGGATCCCCTGAAGGGTTTGGGTTTTTTTTTTTTTTGTGGTGGATTTAGCCAACATCCACTCATGAATCCAGATGTTTCTGCTTTTATCCACGGGAATTTAATGGTATGGACATGCCAAGATCATAACTTCAGGCTCAGCCTCAAGACAAGTATTTTTCAAATTCCCTAAATCAAAAATGGAAAGTGCCACAAAAACCCCCCTGGGTCTTACTGCATTTTAGCATGCCAGAATGGAAAACAACCACAGGACAATGCTGCTCAATGCTCTGTGTTGGTAGAGTCTCCTACATGGAACCAGAAATCACAGCCCAGATTGTGCTGTTCTCTGTGATCTCAGACTTTGCCTTTAGCACAAGTTCAGCTCTTGTTGCCCTTCACAGCCTGAAGTCAGGAGCACAGACACACGTGGGTCCAAGATGCTTACACTGGGAAAAAGATTCCACCCCACCAGACAGAGCCAGTGCTGCTATATTTAAATGAACAATTCCCTGTATGTGTCACAGATATTCTCCCCAGACAAAACTGGCTCTGAAGTAAGGACAGGGATGAAATATACCCTGCCCTGATGGGGACCTGGTAAATAACACAGTGTCTGCTGGGCCTTTGGCAGGAAAAACAACCAACCCCAAACTCACTCCTTGCCCAGAGTGAAAAAAGCATAAAGCAGAAATTAAAATAACCCCAATAACCTTCCTTCTGCACTGCCTGGGGTTTCCTTCAGGCACTCCAGTTTGTGGCATCCTGAACTTCTTCCCTGCTCCCCATTTGTCAGCATGAGAACTGAAGTTGGTGTGTGGTGATGGTCAGTGCCAGTGTGGTGGTGTGGAAGGTGTCCTGTAAGGGATGGCCATGTCTTTCCAAGTGCCCTGAGGTTCCTCAGGGTCAGGACACTCAGGAGCATGGAATAGCAAAGGCAGGAGAGGCACAGAACAGTTCTCAGTGGCCTTTTGGCAGCCAAGAGTAAACACCCTCTCTGTGACCACAGCAAGGACATGGTGCCATGTCAGAGTCCACAAAAGGTGAATTTCAGCCTTTCCTCCAAGGCTTTGAGTGCTCCCCAGCAGAACCATGGTGCTGCCTTTACTGTGCTCAATCCAAGCCCTTTAAAGGCCTCCCTGAGCACTGGACAGGGGAGGAACACTGGACAGCCATTCCAGCCTGGCAGAGAAGAGCCCCTCCTGCTCCCCAAGGCTTCAGCACTGCAGCCAGCTATTGCCTGCTCCAACAGCATTAGTGCTCTACCTGCAGAGCTGCTGGATCAAAGAACATTCAAATTATTCCTAAAAGCACTTCTGAGGCTTCCCCCAGCACGGAAAAGCCTCTCAGCTGGCACAAAGGGTGGAACTGTCTCCATAGCAAACCCCTCCGGGGCAGGGATGTGCTGGGACAAGGAGGAGGCACAAGAGCCAGGCAAGCTGAGCACCCAGCAAAGCTTTTCACCCACCTACCCCAGAGCTGGGCTCAGCCACACCAAAATCCTGCTGAGGGCAGGGTAGGGGGTGCCACCGGGCAGGGTAGGGGGTTCCACCAGGCAGGGGGACAAATCCAGGAGTGTCACATGCAGGCGGCAGGGAGGGAGCAGCAACCTGGATGATGCATTTGAAAAGAAAACCACTTTTCTTGTTAATATTGTGGGTCACATGTGCTGTGCAGGGCTCACTGAGGCTGCACATTAAATGTCCCACCAGCACAGTCAGTCTCCCACTTCCTACCACATCTTCTGTTTTATAACAAGAAATTTTTTTTCCATTCAACTATGCAATTTAAATTTTAAAGGCCACCCATTGTCCTTAAACACCATATGACAAACTGCATACCTGTTCCAACTTATTCTTCTGGTATTCTTAGCAAAATATAGTTTCAATGACTTGGTCCTCCCTGTAAAAAAAAAAAAAAATTAAATCTCCATTTTTCTTTAATAAGTTCATGACATTCAAGCTACTAATTTTCCTTACCATCACATCCTTTTTTTGGACACAGAATAAAGAAGATTAAATATATTTTTTAAAAGAGGGTTCATCCAAGTTGGAAATTAAGAAATACAAAAATACTCTTTAAAGAGGTCGTTGTTTTTTTGTTTGTTTTTTTTTTTAATAAATAATCACTCAGCAGGTCATAAAAGTGATAAAATGCTTTTGTCTCCATTTCAGTGGGAAGCCAGTTTTTCCTTTAATATCCTGACCATCATAGGAGCCCAGTGCAATTTGCTCCTGCTGTTACTTCCCTTCCTTGGCCCATCCTGCTACTGCTCCCTGGTTGGGATCAGCCCCTTGGGTTACAGTACTGTTTCCTTTTCCCTGCACTGGCTTCCCAAATCTCTGCAAACAGCCATAATGTTGTGAGTGGTGCCCCTTCACCTTGCAAACACTGGACCCAGTTTCAGTTTGGCTGTGTTCTGTGCAGTTTTGTGAGGACTTTTGTGACACTGCTCCAATTTGCACATTTAAAGATAAGAATCAGTCAGGTTGGGAAGGTGGTTTGCCAGGGAGAGTGGCACGGCTGGGCCAGGACAGGTCTTGAATGCACTCACATCGGGATCAGAAGTACCCCTGAAGTGTGTGCTTCCTTCCCTTAGACCATCTTATGAACCTTTAATTTGGCCCTTCAGCCCAATTTCGCCTTTTGCATGCATAGCCTGGGCCTCCGAATTTAAAAACCTGGCAAAATTTTATGGAAATAACACATTTTGCTATTGACATTACAGAAAGCAGAACCTGAACATTTTCCTTCCTGCTCTTCCTTGTGACTGTCAACATTGCTCTGCCAGTAACACCCAGAGCCACCAAAACCTGCACAGAGCTGGCTCTGAGATAAACACAGCAACACAGACATCAACAGCAGGAGAGGTGTGACAAATAACCACAATTCAGCATGTGGCACCTCTGCTCCAGACAGAGCCTTGGGCAGGAGCACCCTGACAGTGCAGGAGGAAGAATGGATGGGGCATGGCCCTGATCTCCAGCCCTGTCATTCCTGCAGCCCACTCACCTTGGAGGGCTTGTGGTGGCTCAGATAATCACAAGTTTTGCTGTGCTGAGGGAAATCTCACCTTCTGTGCATGCCACCACTCAGGGTGTTTCTTCCTTTTAACCTTTGTTTGGAGCCAGTCTGGAAAACCCCAAAAATACAGTGTTTCCATGACAACAGCCCAGCAGTGGCCTCCTGTGGGACACCTGAGGAATCAAAACACTGCCAGTGCTTTCTCCTGCTCCAGCATCACACCCCATGGCACCACAGCCACCTCCTCTCCCCTCTCGTGCTGCAAAGGGCTTTGGGCAGAGCTCTGCCTGCTGTGGCAGCCCTGGCACAGTGAGGATGTGACAAGTGACACTGCACAGAGGGGCAGGTATGGCACCACAGAAAGGCCACAAGGGTCTGCAGCCTAAAGGGCCTGGGCAGCGGTAGCATTTTATAATCCCCCAAGTTTATTAATCAGATTGATCATTTTCATGCCCTCTTGGTGTTTTACAGGGGAGATGAAGGGTTTCTTTGTTACTCAGGCCCTGCTTTGCTCCCAACACACAGCATTTCTCCTGCCTACACTGAGCAAAGCTCTGGACCCGATGGTCCTGTCCCAGCAGAGCACCCTGGGACCTCACCAAGACCCAGAGCATCCCCACCTGCCCCCTCTCCCTGAGCAGGGCAGAGAATCAGCCCTTTGCAGGATCAGGCCCTGCTTACCCAAGTGTTTTCTGCCAGCCCCTTCCCCAGAGACTGACTGCAGCTGAGTGCCCATTGATCCACCCCTCCTGAGGCAGCTCCAAACCCTCATCCCTTCCCTGCAGCGCTCTGTCTGCCCTCAGACCAAGATTTATGAGGCCATTCCATGGATGTGGCTGCAAGAGGAGTCCAAAAGCTTTTGCTACAATGCCACAAGCAGCAAAGTGCTCTCTGCATCCCTGTTCCTCACCAGGATTCGAGCAGGGCCCTTGCCCGGCCAGCAGGCCCTGCAGTGGCACCCAAGGAGGCAGTGGGTGGATGTGTGCCAGCCTGACAATGGGGTTTCACTTAACAAGCACAGATTTAAGTGTGGAAATCAAATGTGAAACAGTCGTGGCCAGCATTGTCTGCATTCTTGGAGGGGCACTGAAGGAGCAGAAAGAAAGGAACTGAGACACTGGCCCAGACATGCTCCAGCTGTCTGTGACTACCTCTTCCCTCCTCCACTGAATCTAACTACTCAGCTTGTTTTCATTTCATTATTGGATGTTATTTTTGCAACCTGGGAAAAGAATAGAAAAATGGAGGGGAAAAAAAAAAACATCCTTCAAATGCTTTTGGGTTTATTTTTAAGAAGTAGACCATTTCTTTCCTATCAGAGATAAGTACAGACTTTTAAAAGTGCACAGAGCCTGGGGTACCATTAGTTAAGCATTTGTTTCTCAAATGAGAACCTTTATCTCAGAGGCAGCAGCACTTGTGTTGCTGTGGTTGTTCATGTAAGTCTCACTCATTTAGCACTGAGCAACATGCAATTAAATAGCCATATCAACACCCCCAGGCTGAGCAGCAGCTGCCTACAGGTAACCTTCAGCTTCATGCACTCACTTGCCAAATGTTTCAGCTCTAGTCCTGAAAATCCTCATCTGCCTGTGGGAGCAGGGCAGGCCCTTTCCTCCATCACTGTGGGCACAGCTCAAACCAAGATTTTAATGAGCTGGTTTAAAGCCTGATGCTGCAGATCCCTGTAACACAAGTGCTGCTCAACTCACTGTCCTCCCTCCCCTTCTCTGCCTTCCTCCCAAAAAGACAGGTCACCCATCTTTAGCGTTCAAAATAATTCCCACACAAGATCTGATGACAATTTGTTTTCCCACCTTTTTTTCCCTTCAGTTTTGCTCGTGGGGGACATGGACAGCACACAGTGCCCATGCCTCAGCTGGGGACACCCCACCCCATGACACCATCAAACAGTCACCAAGAGAAGGGCCAGGGTTATAAAGTTTTCCACTGGGGGCAGTGGGAAGGCTCAGTTGTGCTGGATTTCTCTAGAAGGATCTTTCCTCTGTTTTGATGCTGACACTTCAGCACAGCAGTGGTGTTCCAAGGGAGAAGTAGATAAATGGCAGAAAACATTCTGAATCCTTTCCCTTCAGGACATCCACTAACCCAGGAGCTATCTCCATCTCAGCTTTTGCAGACTCCTGCAGTATTCCCAGCAGGATAAGGTCAGGTATGATTCAGAATGAGATATTGTCTCTCCATACATTGTTTTGCAACATCCAAAGCAGCCCCGTAATTTTAAACCTGGATATTTTAAGTTCCAACAAGGTATTTTCAAGTGCACATGCAATAGCTTCTCCCTTCATCATTCCCTCCTAATGAATGGCATTGCTCTAAGGATCTGCATGGAAAAGCTTTAACCTAATTTTACCTTATTCCATCTAGTTTTTCAGCACAGGAAGAGTTTTATATTTTGTTAATAAAAATTAATTCTCTTACTGGAAAATAATTTCCACTCATTAAGAGTAAAAGATGATGATTTCAAGCAAGTTTTACCTAATCCAGAAGCTGTAAACATCTGCTCAACACCAAGCCCAGAAGCAACTTCATTTACCTTAATGTGTGTGCTTATCTCTGAGCAGGTGCTTAAGTGGTTTGCTGGCAAGATCTGGAGTGCTTGTGCCTTTCCAGGTGACCCTATTTAATAATTACCAGTATTAAAATGCTCAATAACTATAAACACAGGGAAAAAAACACCCAGCATGGAATCAGCTCTACACAGAGCTTTCCCAAACATGATTTCTGCATTAGGCAGGGGAGTCAAACTTTTCCATGCTCAAAGGCTGACCCCAAAAGCCACAGGAATCAGTGGAAGGGTGTTGACCAGTTACACCAGTTTGGGGATGGGATCCCCTGTGAGCAGAAACACCTTTCTGTTTTGGCACTGTGACTAAAAGGGACAACAAAGGCTCTGTGCTGACATTAAGAAAATCTGTTCTATGGATTGACATCCTGTTAACCTCCAGCTCCCTCAGAGGAAGCTGTTAATTTAATGGTTGCCTCAGGAAGATACAGCAACGAGGGAAACCTCACAGCCTAATGTCAGTATTGACACCTGCCCAGGGCAGCACTGACTGCTGGCAGCTCTGTACAGAGCAGAAATTGAAATAGCCTGCCCTTGACAAGGAGAAGATTTTCAAATCTAAGTGACTGTAGCTGATACAGACTCCAGAGACAGAGCATGTCCTCCACAGCAAGGCCTCTCTAGTTCCTACAGGTTCTTCCAGTTGAATTCAATGCAAAAATGGATGGATTAATCCACTCCCACCACTTGGAGGTAAGATGCTGCACACAGAGTCTTATCTCACTCTGACACAAAGGGTTCTCAGCAGAAAAGCTTATTTTGCTATTTGATTTCAATTCAGTTACATTTGACAGTAGGTGGTGTCCATTTTACTGAGTTATCAAACTTACATTATGCAGATATGCAGAGGGAGAAGACACTTAAATACACCTAAAGTAGTAAAATGAAATTCTAGGCCTAAAAATAAAGGTCTAAATGCCCTGACTCCACAAAACTGTTCAGCACAGACCTGTAGCAGACAGAGAGGTCATGCTGCTGAGCTCAGCGTGACACAAGCGCTGTAACAAATATGGTGATAACCAGGATGCAAGGTGGATGGGATCTAAAAATGCAACTGTGCTGCAAAACTGTGGGTTTCATCTTGGAATGTCAGTACATCACCTAAAGCAATGACATGACAGTCTTCCCATTGCCTGCTCAGACACAGGCTGTTTTATACACCAGAAAAAACCTTAATTTACAGCAGCAAAGTAGAAAGATCTAGGTTGCTGTATTACTTTCAGGAAGAAAACTTTAGCTCTGTGTGTAAGGCTGGCACTTGCACTCAAGTCCCAGCTCACTGCCTCACATTTTGATGCTTCTACACCACCAGATTTGAGCACCACCTTCCAGGCATGAGATCACAGCCTTGTGTCCCTGACTCCTGCTGCTCCAAACATCATTCCTGATCATGGGTTCCTCCCAGCTCTGACTCATTTTCTGTGAAACAGCCCATCACCTTCATTCATCCTGTCTCTCACACAAACATCACTGTCCTCTCCCCAAATCTGCTCTCCCTGACTCTTCAGCCTGTGGCTCAGGGTCAGCATCACCCTGGAATCCTTTATCCCACTACTTAGATTTTCCATCCACCAGCTCCTAATGAGAAATGCAAAGGAAAGTTCCTTGCAGCTTCAGCCAGCCTCACCTCCCAAGGTCTTTTTGCCCAGAGGGACAATAACTACAGCTCAAGCCAAGATACTATCTCAGCCAGACAAGGGAAGTCTGGAAGCCCTGATAGCTAATGACCTACGTAAGCCTGTGTTACAATTTCACTCTCCATAATTCAGCTGCAGTTTCTAAACTGTGAGGAAATGCTGTGTGGTGTTTATGGAAACATTAACGTTACTTAGATTTTAGAAACAGCAATGCTCTTCTCAGTGGTCTTGGTTAACCACAGTCTTGAGCTGTCATAGTCACTGGATAAATCTTAGATCTGCTGAGAGACATTTCTACCAAAACAGAAAGGCAGAATTTGTGAGGCATTTCAGGAAACAAAAATCATCCCTGAGTGTGGGTCCTCCTCCTCCAGCAGCAGCCAGTGCAGGTGTCCATCTGCACACAGAGCAGATGGCAGAGTTAAAGCCTAAACCTATAATCATTAGGCAGGCAAAACTGCAGCAGGTGATGGTGTGCAGAGCTGAGTGAGGCCTTTATGGCAGGTAACCAGCACACCCTGCCCCATAACCTCTGCAGTCGCTGGGGTTCCAAGTCAGCAGTTCTGCTCCTGGGGCAGCAAGCTCACAGAAGGCATTTTCTCTGCAAGTGTTATGATTTCCGTCTCAGTTCAGCATGCCTCCTGATTGAGCTGTCAGTGCCCACAAATGGGGTTTCCGGGTAATTAATACCACCAGGGCTCTAATGAAGATGCCACAGCAGCTCCAGGTGACATGACCAGCCTGCCACCCTTTTCCTGCTCTTCAAAAAACCTGATTCCTCCTTAATAGGACAAACCTAGGATCTAAATAGTGCTATAGCACTGAGACACAGGTAATTTTGCTTGTTTAAAAAAAAATACCTTCAGCACTAAATGTGTAATTCTTGACAATAAAGTCCTGTTGATCTTGTCAGCTTTCCACAGGATGCTCAGGGGTCTCTGGGTGGTGTTTTCATGAATGCCTCACCCACCATGGTCACCTGTGTTGGTAGCAGGACAGTAAAAATGAAGTGCTGGCAGCTCCTGTTCTGGTCAGAGCAGGAGAAATGGAAGAGGTTTCTGAAATATCCCAGCCACTGAATGTAAATGGCAGAGCAGGAAGGGTGACAAGTGTTTATGAAGGGAAGGCCTGGATCCAATTGCCATGACACATGTCCAGAGCAGTGACCTGAGACTACTTGCTCCTCACACAGATGGACAGGTTTAATTCTGATACCACAGCATGTAAATAAAGCCAAATAATCCTTACACAGGAAAAGCACTAAGAAAGCTGTCATAAGCAAAAAAGATATTTTACTGAATACTTGGAACTACTGGCCATATTTTCAAGTGTGTGAAGTGCAATTGTGTTTCCCTGTGTGCAGGAAGGTTATAGGAGCTCACGTTCCCCAGCCCTGGCTATGTTTGTGCTGGGGGATGTGGGGATGTCCCACCACCAACCCCTTTACCTGCTGAGCACACCCCAATGCTTCCATTCCACTCTGAGCTTTTTACACTTGACTCACCCCAGAAAACACCACACCAGACGTTAATCCTAGTGTGCAGCTACTAATAAGGAGACAAAACACCACTGAAGCCCCTGTCAACCTTTTCCTCCTTGGGACAGCTGATTTATTACTGACAAAATGTTTCCTGCTTTGTGCTAACATCCGACTGCAAATGCCCATCAGAACTCGGGAGCAGTTCATCTCCTCATCTCTTACCTTCAGGGCAGTGGAGGTTAAAGTCAAACCACATGAAAGGAAACAGTGTGTGGCTGATTTTACAGCTCTTTAAAAAAAAATAGAGCCTTTTTGTAATATTGGATGGAAATTTTGATAACTGCCTCTGATAATTAATTGGGAACCAATCGAAGAACAAATAAGTGTGCGTGCCACAAACCGTACATGGGAGAAAGACTACAGAAGAAATTCAAGAAAAAAAAAAATTTGCTGGCAAAGATCAAAGAAAAGTAAAGGCATGAGTTAATGGCCATATTTTCTTAAAAAAAAGAAGCCCTGTCTTTGAAGGCAATAGCTGATGAATAAGAATCCAATGAGCCAATTCTTATAAAGTTCCTTTGAAACAAGATACTCGTGCAGAGTCAGAAAATAATTTCAAAACAATGGCATTATTATATATATCTGCTATAAACTGTTACAGTAACTTCTCTGTTTGTGGAGTAGGTGTGTGTCGTTCTCCTCAAAGGCTACTGACACAACAATCTGATGGCAAAGCTGGCTTAATTTCTATTTCCTGAAAGTTATCAGTTGGGAGATTGAGCTCAATCCTGCTGAAGTCTTCTACTTGCCTTCCCTGAGCTGATGATTGGCCCAGTTATGGAAGCTCAGACCCATCAGAAGAACAAGATGCCAGCCTAAGTGATGCCTGACTGATGGGTATCTGCTTCAGGGCAAATTGCCACTCACACCAGTAACACCAAGTTGCTGGAGTCCCCATATGCAGCAGAAGTCATTTACCTTATAGAAACCCCAAGGCCCCAAACGCTGAGCCAGGGCCACAGGAGCAGAAGGATATTCTCCTGCTTTCAGCACAGGAGAGTTATTTTCTTCTCAGTAGCTGAGCCCCACACAGACTCTTGGTCTGAATCAGAACCTGCATTTTTGGTGTCTGAGCCTTTCCCTCTGTTCTGGCTCCAGCACTTGTCTCTAAGGGTGTCACGGTGTACCTGAGTCACTTCAACATCTCAGTGTCACCCACACAGCTCATGTTGGTCCAAGTCAACTATTCCTACCACTTGCCTTTCACCTTGCCTGTCTGACCCCTGGGTAAGATGATTCAGCTCACAGAACCATCCCAACTATTCATCCCTCTGCTTTTGGAGGGTTCCTGCCCATGCTCTGAGCCACAGGACAGAGGTGTGTGACGTGCACAGCCAGTGGGCCAGCTCCAAAACAAGCACAGCTTGGCCAGGACCTGGAATATAAAGACCTAGACAAATAATACAGACCTTAAGCACATTTTCCTACCTTTGGGGGATTAAAATGCCTCCCTGTGTGTCCAGTCCTGTGCTCTGAAGCATGTTCCTCTGTGTGCCTAGGAGATGCCCATAAAAATATGAATGCTCAATTATGAGGGAATTCCTGACTCTCCCTCCCTCACCTGCCTGCTTCTCTTGGAGAGACTGTGAACCTTTTCTTGCCTTTCCTAAAAATACTTCAGAGAAAAGCCCTTTCTAATTTAAAAATCAGCCTCTCAACCCTTTCATGCAAGGGTCAATAAAGAGCTTAAGGCAAGCCTGGCACCCTTAGGTAAACCTCAGCAGCTTCCAAGAGTTTGGTTACCCCACCCAGGGAAATCCCCAAAGGTTAGGGATGTTTTTGTTACCCTGTGCTAGGTGCAGACGTTTCTCTTCTCTTTACACTTCTAGGGAGGGCACAGAAAACAGAAAAACAAGCCCTAGAACCCAAAAGGAGTTTGAACTTGACATGCCTGCACACACCCCTGTTACTGAGCCCTGCCAAGTGAGGCTTCCCAGATTATCACAGGAGGCTCATACTGGGAAACCCAGCCCAAATTGGCTTTTATGAGGAATCCTTATCCTTCTTCCAAAGTGGAAGTTTGCACTTGGTGGGAATGTGCTAAGTCTCACACATGCTGTTGTTATTGTGTGGCTTTCCCTTCCTCTCACAGCTGCTAAGCCTTACATTCAGGTAATAAATATTGTGGAATGACTGCAGTCAGCTACAGCAGGGTATTAGAAAAGCCTCAGATAAACCTCCAGTGTCAGACATCTGTACTCACTGAAGGCCGTTGAGAAAGACAGGCTTGGAAAAAGTGAGCAGAAAAGATGAATATGCTGGATTTTATTAGACTACACACACCAAGAAAGCACCAAAACACTGATTTCATGAGAGTGTCTAAAAACAGACATGCAGGAATAGCTCTGTGCTGAAGGATTCCCACAGATAGCTAGACAAATACCTTATAAAAATACCAGCAATAAAATAGAAGTGAAATGTCTGTGTTGATACACAGAGCACACATCATTAAGTAACCATGGTATGAGGTTAGTGGTAAAGTGATTCTCTTGTTTAAATCTAACCTGGAAGATGTCTTTGCAATTTTGAAAAGCCTGAAGGACTCTTGAGGAGACTCAGATACCAGAAATGTCACTGCTAATTCTTTGCTGTGCTCAAGGCTCCGACAATATTGTTAAAGGATCAAAGATGACATTTATCCAGGGCACTCCTGTGGTTAATTCATGGGTTTAGTGGTTAATATTCAGATTTCAAGCCATTTCTGACAAATTTGAAAGCTTTGGATTTTGGGGTAATATCCACATTAGGGCTGGGAACAACTAAAACATGAATTCTAACTTCAAAGTCCATTGCCCTTCTCCCTTTCCATGCCAGTGCTGCTGAGGTTACAGCTACAGAGAAAACCCAAAAGCAGAGTGCTTTCTTCATCTCACCTCTAGAAACCCCAAAGAGCAGAGGTGTCTCTGTGCTCCTCAGTGTTTAACCACCAAAGCTGCCCTGGGTGATCAGCACCATGACAGATGGTGACAGGGCAGTGGCTCAGCCCTGGGGACAGCAGGAGCATCATTCTGCAGCTGAGCACACTCAGAGGGCAAGAGCTCACCTGGGGTGCCCACAAAACCACACCAGGCTGTGCCTCACACCTCAAACCAAGGTGACTGTGCTGCAGGACCCCACTTGAGCTCCCAGACATTCAATTTCAATGGATGGAATTTCCTCTGTGTGCTGAAGTTTAAGTTGTTAATGGAACCAGCAGTGCTGAAAGAAATTCAGCTTCCAGCTGAATAGTGACAGATACATAAATTCCTGTGATAATTAAAAAAGTGAATCTCAGGACACAGCAAGCACCAGGAGCTTCCATTAATGCACTGAGCTTCTCTCTCTTCATTCCCAGTTTGCACAGATTGGAGCCAAAGGACTGAGGGACAGCAATTTCCAGAATCCTGGAGATTGCACTGGTGTTCACAAGACCAGAGACTCACCCCACCTCACAGTAATCAATATTATAACAGAGGAATGTTCACAAGGCTGCAGAGACACTGGTTATTCAGAATTTCACACCCTCTACAGGGCTGTTGTGTCCCACCTGGTGGGCTTGCTAAAGCAGAGCTCCTGTGGTGAAAATCCCAATTTGGCTGTTGGATCAACACTGGCTACCAACATTTGGAAAGCCATCAGGCTGCCACAAGCCCTGCACTGCCCACAGCACTGACAGAGGGGGATCCCTGCTCCCAGCTGGAGCAAAGAGCTCTGGCTCTCGTGCTGGGGGCTCATCACAGGCACAGGGAGGTCCCAAAGCAGCACTTGCTTGCACAGTAGTCTCTAAGCACAGCTAAAATGTGAGCTGTGTTTTGCTGGGGATTACTGTGCTGTTAACTGCTTCCCCTGATAACATCAACTCCAAAGCATGGATACGGCCACGGGGAACGCTTAAAGAATCCAGATGCAGTCCTCAGCCTTAATACATTTTCCTTTCCTCAAAACACTGCTACACTTTTGCTACAGTGACAGCCATGACTCAGATGCTTCAGCAGGAAAGAGGAAAAGGCATTTATTTGTTGTGTGCTTGCAACTGAACCCCAAAACCATGAGTAGAACACTTGGTCCTCAGTTCACCTTTTAATGGGAATTATTTTTATATACTGCATGGCACACAGCAGCCTCTTGCCATCAAGAAGGCAACTTTTCCTAATAGCCAAGGAATATTAAGTGGAACAATATACATCTTGCCCTGCTGAGGAGCTTACAGAGCACCGTGATAAAGTTTTCTACAAGTTGTGACTCTGGACTAGTTCAGGCAATTTTATAGCTCTCCTTTAAGCCCCAAAATGAGCTTCCACATGGACATGGGGATGTCATAGGAAAAACAAACAGACTAGGAGGCATTTACATGAAAAGCACTTAAATAATCTAATCTCTGTAGCTAATTTAAGAACTCCTAGGGAAAGAGAAGGTAAAGATAAGGAATCTTAATGAGGCCAGGCCAAAAATCAACACATGAGCAGCAATCAAATGCTTGCTGACTGCTGTCTGTTCATTATACGTGATGAGTTTGACAGTTTCTCAAGAGGAGAGATCATTACAAAAATAGCAAAGACATTCCACTAAAAAACCCATTGAGCCACTATTAAAGACTTAGTCAACAGTAAAAGCCTCGTAGAGCATTGTTAGTCACTGCTAAAGTATTGCTAAGCAACCCTTTATCCTCCTTTGGACTGGATTAGTTTCATCACAGCAGCAACCAAGAGCCTCCATCCTCACTCACAGCTCCCAGTTTGAAGTGCTGTGCAATTTTCTTTCAAACTCAAGTGAGAGTTGCCACTCTAGCTCCTGTTGAGGAGTGAAGGGGTTGCACATGAGCAGGGGAACCTGTCTGCAGCCCCAGAAGCTTCAGGAGCCAGGCTGCAGAACACCAGTTTATTCATTTTAAGAAATGAGCAATATTTATCCATTCTCACACTTTAGTTCTTTGCTGGTCGCAGTAGCAGCTGATATCCTTCTCAGCACTGATTTTAAAAAGGTCAGCCTTCACCAAATCCAGACCAGCTGCCATCAGGATTTCTACTGAAACTCTATTTAATTGTAGTAAGAAGCTGAAACCAGGAAGCTCCCAGGCACAGACCTTGCTAGATTATTGCTCCCAGGTAACAGCTCTCTGCCAGGCATTGCCTCTGCCCTCATCTCTATTGTGTACACCATTTGCATTATCTCAGCAGCACCTCCAAGAAGATCCTTCCATGGATATTAGGAATAATTCACTTAGCAGAGCAAATTCAGCTGGGTGTTAGCTCACCTAGTTCAGCCTCTCAGCAGCTCCCAAAGGAAGATGAGAGTGATAAATAGGGGACGTGAGCTCCCTCAACATTATCTGAAACTCAGCACATTGGAGGGGTCAGCTAGACACAGAAGGAATCAAATGAGACTTCAGAAAAGCCAAGGAGCCCAAGAAAAGCAAATCAAATGAGTCTTGTCTAGTGCTGGAGTCCCAGGTGTTGGAAAAACAGCACCCAGCAACCACCCACTTTCCCAGACTATAGCCAGGAAGGGGGAGGACTTCCCAAACACCTCCCAGCCTCTGTCTGACTCCCATTCCACTCTCAGGCTGGCACACACACACACTCACAATAGCTCTCCTCAGCCTGCATGGTGCTTTAGCAGAGGTACAGACACTTCTTTGGCCTGACAGATGTGGTTTGGCACCAGCCAGACCCACAGCTAAGAGTCACTCATAGAGATGTGTGCTTCACTTGGGAAGATGAGGACTTTCCTATGAACTAGAATTATTTGTTCACTCCAGAATTTAAAGTCAACGTCTACAAAAGCATTGTTTGCCAACAGTAAATTTTTTAACAGAAAAAAACCCCAGTAAGATGGTTAGAAATGTCACTCATCAGTGAAAGCAGGGTGACAGTCACAGAAAAGTGTTCAGAGACCCTGTCTCTGCCAGAATGACCCTCTCAGAGCAGGACTGAAGTGCCACATAATCCAGAAATCATTAGCTACTATTTTTGGCTCACAGTTAAAAAATGTTATGCCCCTTTCAGAACTACTTACAGCACCAGCCCAAGAATCACTGCCAGCACCCAAACTACAGCACAGCTCAGCCATAGGAAAGGGCCCTGGGCTGAGCTTAAATAGGGCCCAGGGCCAGGTGGGGCTGAGGTCCCAGGTGAGGCTGCTCAGGGCATCATGTTCACATGAGGTTCTGACAAATAAACCTGATGATGATGATGATGATGTTGATTTTAAACACCATGCATGAAGCCAAACAGATTGATTCCTGTATGAGATCAAAGGCAGACAACAGCCACATATCAGGACCTCTCCCAAAACGATCCCATGATAAAGTCCCATGGCTCTGCTGTACTACTGGGCTCTGGTGGCAACTCCCTCCCAGACTACCCAGGATTATCAGCCACTCTCTCGATGGAAATGCTCAGCTGGCAACAGACAGTAGCAGTGTGGTCAAACTTAGTGATTTTTTATTAAAGTTCCCAAATTTTCCAGGTTGATTTCACCTTAGAAAAAACACATCACTTCTTTTAAAACCCAAGGCTGTTTCAGTTGGTTTGGTTTCCTCACATACCAGTTCCCCTGGGGCAGAGCTCAGAGGAAAAGAAATGCCTGGCTTTAGGCAGTCAGATTTTTAAAAGTGCACAATAAATTTATTTTTCCTAAAACTCAGCATGTATAGACAGTGTAGCCCACCCTTCCTTCCACATCTTCCCAGTCTGGGGCTGAGCCTTCTTCCTTATCTTCAGCCAGCAGCTCTGACATTCTCCAGATACACTCATGAGGTCAGACAGAGACTTTTTGGCTAAGCACCCTCCTTATCCACAATGTTTGCACGTAAAGGAGGTTGGGGACATCTTCCCATATTTGAACCAAAGGCAGAGTTTTATCTCTGTGAGAGCCCCAAAGACACAATACAAGTGTTTGCCTTGTGCTGCCCTGCTCCTTACAACCTTTACAACAAGGTCCTTACAGCTTTCAAGGGAATAGATTGCAGGGCTGTGCCAAAACTGGCAGCTTCCTGCAGAATTTGCAGGAGATAGCTTAAAACTGGTTGAAGGTGAAGAAGACACCCAGGAAACCACGAGCTGCAGTGAAGTGGAATGCTAAAACACAGGACTGGGAAAATCTGTGTGCTAAAGAGATGGTTTTCAAACAACACTGATTGCTAATTAAACTGCTCCTACTCTTTGTCTTTTCTTTTTACAAACTTGCCTCTCTCTGGTATAGAGACAATAAAGAACAAAGCAAAAAGCCGATGTGCCAAATTGTGATCTCAGTGAAACTGGTGGAAAAGCACATAAAACATTCCCTTAGGGGACTGGGAATTGTGGGGTTCGCAAAAGAGCCCCAGTCACACAAATGGAGTTTCATTATTTGGTATGTGAGTTCATTATAAGTGGGCTCAATTATATTTCATCAGTGAAGAGAAAATGGCCTTTTCATCCAATGTATCGAGTTGAGTTGAATGCTAAGCACATCTGACGCAGCTTTTGGGAAAAAACAAAACAAGAACAGTAGCCATGTGAAAAAACAAACAAAATGACTAAGGCATCTCGGCGCCTCGGCGAGCTCCGTTTCTCACGGAGCCATGGGATAAAGCAGTGAATGAAGTACAGTAGCTTAACATGCACCACATGAGTGTGTGCTGTGCCACATTTGCTGATTTACTAACTCGTTTTGTTTGAGGGGCACTTGAAAGGCTTTGACATTTACAGCTCTGTAGGCAAATGTGAAAGGAAAGAATAGATGCTGTATCTCCGAGCTCCCAGCTGCTGGTAAATGTCTACTCAAAGCCTCAGCAATCCACATGAAATCAGGAGCACTCTGCACCCCTGAGCTTCCCAGGTTTGTCTGAGAGCACTATTAGAGAAAATACGTCAACAGTCAGTGGGGTTAAAAATGTAAATGTGCCTCTCAGCGAGATGTGAAGTCTCTCAATGGAAAGCTGTGATGCTTTTCCCAAGTTTTCTATTGGAGCACTGAGCAGGCTGGATGCACAGAACAGCCCAGTGCCTGCAGTCAGCAGCATGGATCAGTTATTGAGCCTGCACTGGGTAACCTAAGATACTTAAGTCAAAGGGATTTAGGATGCTTTCCTGGGCTTTAATTGCAAGAACGGTTTTGTTTCTGTGTGAGTCACTTTCTATACAAATGTTTATTCTGCCCTGTGCCTCCTGCTTCACATGGGCCTCGCTGTTTTCAGGGAGGTGACACACACAGAGCCCCAGGAGCAGGGCAAGCAAAGCCTTGGGAAGTTCCAGACACTGCACTCAGCCTTGTCACTTCTCACGGATGTCTCTGTGCAGTTTTATTTGTCAAGCCTGAGAGCTTTTTGCCTTTCTGAATCATTCAGTGGGACCCCTTTGATAGCGTGGGTGTTCTGAAGCTCTTCAGTTCAGCCTTGGCAGCCTTGGCTGGGATTCATGGGTTCAGCATCATTTTCCTACTCTGCTATGAGATGCAGCCCCTGCTTCCCTGCCACTTGCTGACAGGCAGCACTGTGACAGGCTGAAGTTGTCTGTACATCCAGTTATCCTCTGCCAGTTCCCCCTGCCTGTTTGGCAGCATCCTGCCTATTCCATCAGGATTTTTCACCCATGTGAGGAGTAGAGTAAAGACTGAGGCAAGCAAAGGAAGGAGCAGGGTGGAGCAGGAGGGGAAATGAGATGGATAAAAGGAAAAAGCAGAGATAACAATGGAGTAGGAAAGCAATGGAAAGATCCAAGGGGAGAAGGCAATGATTAGGACCAGCAGGGACTGACAGAGAGATGATGATGTCTGTTTTCACCAGAGGGATGGGGTGGTGCTCATTCTGGTGATGTGTAGCCTGTGTGTGAAATACTCTTTAAAGATTTCTCCTGGGGTCTTGTTCAGCTGGAAACCTGCACAGGGAGTACTTCCCTGCCTTTCCTTTCCATGGAGATTTGAACACAGAGGAAGAGAGTAGAAGGCTGCTTGGATGTAGCCCATAATTGGAAAGCACCACTGGCCCTGTAGTTTGGGCATAGTCTGTCTTAAATCCACTCACATGGACAAGTAATGGAAGGCAGCCCTATCTTCTGCCAGGCTAATTTGGAGACTTAATCTGAAAGCTGGTTTAAGGATGCTTTCAGAGGTCACTAATAGTATCCATTCTTCCAGTTACACTTGGTCCTCTCCATCATCTCAGAGGCTCATGTGCAAGACAAACCCCCAGTGAAAGTACAGGTCAATTTGCATTTCTGTTCCTCCAGGAAAAGCTCAGCTAAAACCACTCAGCTACAAAACTCATTCAGCCTCCCATGGACCAGGCATTATTAAGATTCATTACTTTCTACATTCAGAGTCACACTCACTACAAAATCAGTGTCAGAGAGATGCCACACAGGCATGTGTCCATTGTCCTCACATTTTTTCCCCTGATTTTCCTCTTTCAGCCTCACAATTTGGTTCCTGGTCCCTGCCCTTTCTGTGTTCAGTGGCCCTGCAAAGAGAATTAACCTTAACTATTAACTTTTGGGGAAGAGGCATCAAGGAAAAATTAATTCCCTTCCTCAACACTGCTAAAAGAATCCCTCATTTCTCACCCTGTTGCAGATGAAGACAGTGTAAGTCCATGGCTCTTGTAGTGCCAGGTGCAGCGTGGCCAGCTGTGACAGGGAAAAAGTGTTACAGATTTCATTTCTATTTCTATCTAGACTGTTATTTTTAAAAAATAAGGACAAATTCCCCAGAACTGTTTGCTGAATAACAACTCACACTTAGCTTGGGTGATTATTAAAATATCCACTTTATTTCTCTCCTTAGAGGTTCATATTTATCACATCTCACTCCCAGAATATTTTGAATTAGGGAAGTGCTGTCACCATGTCCTTTTGCAGATTGACACGACCCAGTGGCAGGAAGGCTGCTTTTCCCTTGCAGATAAATGGCTAATGCTGAGGATGCCTTTTGAACACACAGCTGTCCACTGCCACCCACCATGCACAGCTCAGCTCTGATTCCCTCCATGCACAGATCAATCCTTGGGCTTTATGTTTCCTGGAAATCTGTGTGACATCTTTAGATTGCAGAGAAGGTCACCACTGCATTTCTTGCCTCAGATGATGAGTTCCTAGGCTTGATCCATGTTGACTTCTATTAAAAGGTAATATAAAATAGAATTGTAACTGGCCTGATAGGAAAAAAAAAATAAATTAAGTAAAACAAATCATTCTTTTCTTCTGCTCTGATGCTGGCAATAAACATCCCTGTAGCTGTGAAATGCAAATGAGTCAGGGCTTTCAGTCCCTGACAGCAGACATCACATCACCAGAGAGATGGCCTTGAGATCCCTGCCAGTCGAAGGCACAAGGCATCCCTATGGCAACTAAAGCAGAGTAACACTGGGAAAAGCCTTGTTTAATATGCTCCAGCAGCTGAAAATCAGAGAGGAGTCAGCACCACGGGAGCAGCCTGCCTTCTGCAGATCACATCAAGGGCTTTGTCCCCCACAGGCAAGAAGGGCTGCTGCTACCAGGTGACGATTCAGCTGAGCTGTGGGGATACACCCTGGGTGTCCCCTGGGCTTGGACCTTGGTTATTCTGCCCCAGAATCTGATTACACCACTCAGTGACCTTAATCTGGCCCAGACATACAAATTTCCTTCACACGGAAAGGAAAATACAGAGAAAAGCCTGGAATTTGGGCACTGAGCTGACAACACACCCAGGCTGAGGAGCTGTCTGAATGCTGTGAAACACTTATTCCTCCTTCCAGGCATGAAACTGCTCCCAACGTGTCCTTTTGCAGTCTGCTTTCCACCCCACTGATACAGGCCTTTGCAGAACAATGGCAAAAAATGCTGAAATGCTTCAGAATCTCAGAATTTATTTTCCTGAGCTGGAAAAAAGTATATATGGGGTCAAGCAGAGCAGCCAGAATCTGTCCTGGATTTCATGTTGATGGAGGTTGCTGCCAAGAGAACTGGAAGAGTGGTCCCAGCATGTGATGCCACCACTCTTCAGAGAATAAAGGTTTGACATTTTTCCTCATGGTCCCAAGATCCTACAGCCAGCAATTGCCCTATAGATTGCTTTTTCCATAGCTCCACTTGAATAATGAACAACAGGTACCTATAAGGAGCCACTGTTTTTTCAACATCCTCCCCTAATTTTCCTATTGTTCATTACCACTGATTGTAGGAAATGTGATCCTCATGAAAAGTAGGAGTAAGATAGCAAAGCTGATGTGTCAAAAGGAAAAATGATGGACAAGAATTAAACTCCCATAGGAAAACTGGTATTTGCTCTGGATATTCTAAATGGAGGCTTCAAAAAGGTAGGGGCTTAAATTTGCCATTGTGTTTCAGTGTCAATAGTCATATAAATTACAGTTATATTAATAATAAATAATTATAATATTTATAACAACATAATGAATATAGATTTAATTAATATGCTTTTATTATAATATATAACAACATAGTAAACATTAGCAGGGAATTAGCTGTATAGAAGACAAGTTTTATCAGGAGAAAAAGCTTCTAAAGAAGAAAAAGAAGGAAGAAAACAGAGGGGAGAAAATAAGAAAAAAGAGGAAAAAAGAAGAAAAAAAGAAGAAAAAAAGAAGAAAAAAAGAAGAAAAAAAGAAGAAAAAAAGAAGAAAAAAATCCAGCCAGCTGAAGTATTTGTAGCAGTTGAAAATAAAGCAGTGAGATGTGATCAGCAGGACAGTCCTGGAGCCTCCCTCCTGCTCCCAGCTCAGCTCCACTCTCTGCCAGCAGCAGGAAATCCCAGAGAAATTGTGACTGGCCAATGACAAGTGTGCTGGAGAAGAAAGAAATGAGTTGGGTAAGGAGTCCAGACACATTCCACAAGGAAGTGGAGAACCAGTGTAAGGAATCTGTAGTGAATCACCAGCCAGAGCCACCTTGGAAAAAGAGTTTATTATCTGATAGCTGCAAGAGTTGGGGTGGAACTGGATCACCAGAGGACATCTGCACAGTGTTTTCATCAGCCTCATTGTGCCAACATTAACATCAGCCAACAGGAACTGAGATCAGTGCATTAAATAAACTTGCCAGTATTAACCTGTTAAAACTCTGGGTGCTCGGTGGAGCCAAGTCCTCCCTCAGCCCACCTGGAGCAGCATATGGCACCAATGGCCAGATTAACCCCCCTAATCCATACATTGTGGCAACTGCTAATGAGAGACAGAGTTTTCCACTGTTTCCCATTCCCCCCTTGTCAGTGATGGTTTTCTGTCCTTGCTGCCTCATGGAAAGCTTTCCTGAAGTTATTCCAGTGACTGTTGTGGCTTCATTTCCTGGCAGACTGGAGATTACCAGTGGCAATGCTGGCACAGTGTCCCCAGAAGGGACAGTGGCTCTCCAGCCTGTGGGCTCCAGGTCAGATCACCAACACAGGGCACCAGCAGATGAAACTCCAGGGATTTTTCCCAGCACTGAGTCCTGGGAGAGATGTGCACCTCTGTGGCTTCTTCACGTGCATCTAAAGGTGCCACGGTGACCAACCCTGCCCCTGTTCCAGTGAGCAGAGTAGATGTGCTCACAGAGAACAGAGAATGGAATTAGCCTTTCCTGGGAGTGTGTTTTTTCCTTTATATCTCTAATTGTTTGTCTATAATAAAGATAAAAGAGGTCTTTCTTCCAATGGCAGACGACAGAGCTCTGTTGTAAAGGGAAGAAGAAAATGGAGCTTCTCTGGAGGAATTATTCTCCCATGCCATGTATACCTGCTAAAATTCAGTTCAGTGAGCCACACACCATTCTCAAGGGAGCTTTGGTCAGAGGACCAGGTGAACCAAATTTGCTGTCTGAGACCAACTTCATTGTCAGGGACATTAAGCAGAGAAGAAAGACGACGAGGAGGAGAAGTAAATATTTATTCTGACTTCACTGTCCTTCCCAGAGAAACAGCCTTCTCCTCTGTGGCCAGGACTGGCACAGGCAACTTCCTCCCTCAGTCTTGGTTTTCTTGGCAAAAGCTGTTTATTTGATTGCGTAATTTCTCTCCCAACAGGCCCAGTCCCTGACTTGTTTCAAAAGCATTTGGCAATCTCTTCCTCATCACCCTTTTGGTTGCCTCTGAGTCCTGTGGCTGCTCGTGGGGTGGTGCCTTGCTGCTGGGTGACATTTGCAGACACGTTACTGTCAGGAACAGGGAGCCACAATGATTTCCTGAGGTGAAACTCCCTGCTAATCTGTGTGTCTGTGTTGTGTTTGTGGATGTGTTGCCTCTTATTTTTCTTTGTCTTTCATGTGATATCCGAGCTGTCCCAAATTACATCACCATCACGCTGATATAAATTCCAGTTATTCCCACTGCAGACAGCCCTGCTGCTCATATCTCAGGGCTGGGGCTGTGGAGTTTTCAATAGCCTTGCCCCAGGTTTGAGTACTTGATTCAAGACCTTGGTCTCTTGAAATCAAGGATTATCTCTAAAGATAATTTTGACAAACAGTAAGAATACAGAAGCAGCAGCATCTGCAGGTGACAAATTTCACAGTTCATTTAATCTCTTTAAATGAGGCTTCAAGACACAATTTTCATTTTCCTTACAAAAATGTTCCTGTAAAGGATAGCTTTTATTCCTAACTTGACCAGGGCTGTGGTGAAACAAGGGTGATGCTGTGGGAGACTGAGATCACATAACAATGGGCAAAAGCAAAGATTTTTTACATTGTGTGGTGTTCAGCAAAATGCAGAGAAAGTCAAGTGATGGATGCACCATGTGAACAGTGCTGCTGAGCTGATGAGCAATCCTGGAGACTGCCTTCCAGAGCAGCTAACCTATAAAAAGACTTTAAATTGGATGAAAGACTCAGCTCCCAGCAGGAAAATAAGAGGTCCCTTTCAGGGCTTGATTCATTGGATGTATCTATATTTAAATGATAAATCAAGATTACAGTATTTTATATTTATGTATACCAGATATTATATGTGTAATTTATACAAATTCTAATATGGAGAAAAATGGTAAAAACAATGAAATTTTATTTTTTTATGTTTGCAGTTTACCAAACTGATAAACGCCAGTATCCAATGCTCTGCCACTTTGCCCCAGATCTCTTCCCATTTGACCTCTTTAGTCCCCACAAAACCCTTCATGAGTCCCCATGAAACTCCTTTTCTCAGCCATAAACCTGAGGAGCCCCTGAGGCTCATTCCAAGACCCAGATTAAATCACACACGTACCAAAAGTCACCTCCCTGATGAATTATCTAGCTGAGACATTAATGCAATTAAGACAAGTTCTATTAGTAAAGCCAGAAAAGGGTCAGTTTTCGAAAAGCCAGAATGGAGATGCCCTGGGTTTATGTTGTTTGACCACAGTATGGCTGCAGTGGCTTGAATGTCTATGAAACTGCTGAGTCCTAAAGAAAACACTGAGCTGGTGGCTGGAAGTGGTGGAGGAAGAATGGAAAAGAAGTGGTACCACTTTTTTTTTACCACAAGTGTATAAAATTATTGCCAGAAAACATATTGACAGTATTGACTGAACTGAAGAATTTTGAGCTATTGGTGGACAGAAAGAGTAAGATTGGATGTGATGTAAGGTACAACATGGTGTGTATAGGAATTATCTGCATCATCTTTTTTTTTTGTGTGCAGACAGTCTGGCCCAGAATTAGGAAAGTAAGTTGAGATGTTCTAGAATTAAGAAAGTAAGTTGAGATGTTCTAGATGATATTTAAGGCCCCTTCCAACCCAAGCTGTTCTATGACACTATGTTTGAGTCTGCCAGGGTGAGCTGGTAGTAATGTGATGAGGGATGAAAGCTGCCTTGGTTAAAAATATAAACTGCATTTCCCTGTACTCTTCCAGGAGCCAAGGCAGGCTGGGGGGAAAGCTGCAGTGATCAAGTGCAAGCCAAGAAAAAGCTGTTGAATGAGAGCTGATCCATGGCCATCCTCATTTATAACTATTGTTTCCTAGCTTTTATTTTCTGTAGAGGTACAGGGATTTTTCTATGGGAAGAACACATCAGCCTGGAAGCAAGAGCCCAGAGAGCAGCAAACACTGAGGTGACAGCGCTGACTGTTCCCAACACAAACCACATTTTTTTCTTTGATTGCAGATCAAATTGCAAGCAGTACTTCAGGTCATTCCTCTTTATGTCTGGATGAGTCTTCCATCTCCAGCCAGCTGTTGGCCTTGCCATTTCCATGAAGAGTTGCTGGGACAGCAATGTCTCCTGCAGCATATTTTAGGCTTGCTGTCACTGCTGTCCCTGCAGTGTGTCACTTGCAGTCCATCTCTCCCATTTTTCCCTTCCCCATTCTGAGAGACCTTTCCTAACGGAGATGAAGTGCTGGATTTGACAAGCCAAATCCATTTTCTTACAGACACATGGATGTCATGACTGTCATCAATTTCTGCTGAGTTTTATAGAAACCCAGGCATTTCTTTAAATGCTCAGTCCTCAGACCTTTCTATGCACTTTGTTTACCCCAGTCAATAACACAACAAAAGTCTCAACACCCTCAACTGCCATTATGGAAATGGCAATTTAATCAAAAGGGGAGTTTCAGCAATAGGAAAAAACCAAGAAAAATACTTAGTTTTCTAATTGTATATGTGTGGGGGATTTCGACATGAATTTAGGCCAATGACCTCTCCTTTTTTTGCAAGCAGAACTTGCAACACTTACCCTCTATGATTCTTCTAAATAGAAATATCATACAGGTAATATTCAAAACAAAGATGTTACCCAAAAAAGCATGAAGCAAGTATGGATTTTTGTTAATGCTCTTAATTAGAGCCATAAAATTTCAGAGTAGAAAATTTCCATTTGAATGACTCATGATATTAAGTACAGGACTGTATGTTCCCATGGCTCAGCAACCTTAGTAAATATATCATTAGTGGTCCACAGAGAGAGAATGGATAGTTTGGTGCTGGTGGTCTTATTTTCAGCAGCTTAATTTTCCAATGATACAGCTGCCATTATTTTTCCATAAATGTTTCTGCTGTCCCTGCCAGACAAATGTTGTGTGATCAGAGATGCAAGGGGAAGGGATTCACATGATTGTCCATGATTTCCATTAAGATCAACTTTCCACAGTGTATTAAAATCCACATTGTGGAAGGCTGAAAACAATTCATACAACACACGTAAGCCTTTAGCATCCACAATGTCCTGTAGCAAGGAGTCCCATATTTGATGTGAAGAACATCTTATTTGGTTTAAACCTCATATCTGCTCCCTCTGTGTGACACCCATTGCTTCTTAAGGTGATATAATGTGAACAATTGGGTTTTATTTTCCTCCTGTGTGTCACTTTACACTGTAAACCTCTACTGTACTCCTTAGTCATCTCTCTCGGGGCCAAAGAGTCACAGTTTACTTAATTAATATTATTAATTATTATAATATTTACATCACAAATGGATTCAGGCACAAGCATATGTGCACACACTCTTCTGCTTATTAGTATAGTAATTAATTGGGAGTTGAGGGATGCTGGAGAACTTGTCCCTCTGTGGCTGTGGGGATTTGATATCCAAAAGCATCAGTTCATTGGTGTGGGTTTAAACTCCTGCAAGCCCTCTTGTGCAAAGCAGACTGAAAAAAGCCTCATTTACATCTGCCTTGGCAGCCCTGAGAGCAGCATTTGGGGAAGCACCAGCTTCTCCCCAGTCAGCAGGGAGTCACTAGGGAATTCCATCTCTCCTGTGGGATGTGTGCTCCCTCCTGCTGTTACTACGTAAGTGAAAATTTGGAGGAGGAATAATGCAAAGATTTCTAACATTAATAATTAATGTGTAAAATGTAGAGTCATTGTTTTTGTTAGTAATTGGTTTCTGGGCTCTATAAAGTCTTCTCTAAGTGAGGAACACACTGGGTATGAAATCAAATCTAAAAAGGGCATAGACTATCTGACAAATCAAGCTCAAGTACAGCTATTCCATTGTGTTTATATATTTTTAATTAATTAATTAATTAATTAATATGTGTAGATGGATAGATATAGATCAGGTTTTGGCAAATGCAACTTAGACCAGACTTTGAAGTTGGATACTGAATTGATTGGAACAAATACTGTATTTGGAACTGCTGTATGCTCAGTTCTAGAGGATTAATGAGGACAGTGCAATCTGTGCTGCCCAAACTGTTCCATATGAACACACCTTGGGAAGGAGGTGATGGGCAGTGGGTCAGCATCAGCACTGTGCTCCTGGTGGGGACAAGCACCACTGCTCTTTTCCTGCTGGCACAGGACGAGGAAAAGCAGTGCAGAGCTCTGTCAGCCTCTGCAGCCTGTGTGCCACAGTAAATATCCACCAACATTCCCATTCCAATGGAAAAACAAAGCCTCCCTGACTTAGGAAAGAACTTGTTGGCAGCTGTAAATTTGGTTTCATGACTGAGCTGTGTCACAGCAACTCAACAGATCTTGCAGCCTGAGGCTGATCAAAGCCCCCTTTTTCCCAGTTACCTTATAACTGTGCAAGTTAAAATAACTTCCTATTCCTGTCAGGGCTGACCCAGGGCTCTTAAAACGAGGGGGATCTCTTGCTCTGCTTCACCCTTGGCTGTGTCTGCTGCTGCCAAGCTCAGGCTATTAGTCTGTCTTCTCTAATGAGACGCTTCAGAGGAAGGAGAAGAACACAAAGCAGCTGCTAGCATGAAATAACTCCGCAATAGCTGCTTCCTGACCCTGGTGAGCAGAGCTGGCTCTGAGGTATCCGGCAGAAAATCTTGTGGATCTGGAAGAACTACTGCTTCTGCATCATCTGACCTGCATCCGTCTTTCAGCAAAAGTAAAATTCTCTGTGCTGTGCCCCACTACAGCTGCTGGCAGTACCTGGAGGTCAGAGCCATGGGACAATGCTGGAGGCGAACTCTTGTTTCATGGTATTTCATAGTAGCTAATAATGAGGAAAAACAATACTGTAAACAAACCAGCATCCATGGCAACACAGCCATTCACTCTTGAACTTTTCAAAACAGGAATAATTAATTTAACCTTTTTGGGTTTGCTTTTTGGGGTTTTTTGGGGGGTTTTTTATATGATAAAAGCTTACACAGACAGATGTGGGTGTGTTCTGGCAATTAGTAATCAGCTGAGTCAGAGTTCTTCAAGGGAGCTTGTAAAGGATCTACGTCTTTTACATTTAAGTTCTTGTATCCAGAGTGCAATCTGAATTGCTCAGCACAGCAGCTTTGGCTTTAGGGGGCTGTATCAAACAGATCCATACAATTGTTTCTAAGGAAATGCTTTTCCTATTGCCTTTGACAGTTAAAAATGAGGCAGTGAAGTGTTCATTTGCTGGATTACCTGAGTGTGGAAGTCATTCAAGTCTGATCTGGTGACATTTTCCCCAGGGAGGGTGTTTCCTGTCTCTTGATATGGTCCCTACAACTAGAGCTGCTCAATGCATTTGTGTTGTTTTTGAGTAACAAATGAGCACAAAGATCAACCAGTTCATGCTGGGAATAGGAAGTGAATAAGTACTGATGGGTCATAGCCTACTTCCCAAAACTGCATCCTCCTTTCCAAGTTTTTAGGTGGGCTCCTTGGCTGCAAACCAGATAGAAAAATGAAAGGGAAGGTTTCATTGCAAATGCTCCACTTCTGTGGCATTTTATCAGGAAAATAAGGGTAACAAGGTTCTTCAAATGAGGGTTTTTTCCAAGAGACCTGTATTTGGGGTTCATGATGTGGATTCACACTTCCAAATGCACTAATATCTCAATAACTCATACTGCTAGCAAAGCTAATGGCAATACTGCAGTCGCCTGAGACTAATTTGAGGACTCCATTTTATTGTTTTGGGGGTAAAAGATCCTCAACCCTGGGTAAAGAGTTATGGAAATACACGGATTAAATCTGGGCTCAAGATTTGAATCTTGCTCTGCACTTCACTGACCTATATAAGGTAAAAGACAGTGTGATCAAGTTCATCACTTGGCTCCAAGAACTTGCACAGTTCCTTACAGCCTTTATCATCCAGGCCTCCTTATCTTGCTCCATCTGCTCCATTCCAGTGATATTTTTACCATGCATTCACTGTACAGTTTTTCCAGTCTGGCTGCCTGATCCTTTGGTTTCCTAACAATGCAACTGCAATGGAAGTGGTGCATGAGCAAAGGCTGCCACTGAAGTGGGATTTTTTCCAGCTCCCAGAATAACTCCCAAATTTGACCAATCCTCTCACCTTGGAGCTGTTTTTAACGAGTCAAGCTGGGAGGTTTTTTTCTGTAAGGTTCTGTTAACCTAGAAATGGCTCCAGCTCTGCTTTGAAGTTAACACTTCATTAAGATTAATTGGGGAAGTTCACACCTCTGCTGGGAGTTTGTCTAGCAGACTGTGAGACAGGAGCCGGCTGATTTACACGCCGATGCCTGGCTTTGTAGCTGTAAAAGGGAGGGCAGTCACTGGCTCCAAGAACAGTGCAAGAACTGAAAAATGACCCCGCTTCCACAGCTGGGCTCCTCCTGCTCCTGAACTCACCGCAGGGAATGGATGCTGATCACAGCTGCCTTGAACTTGCAGTGCAGTTTCAGGTGCCAACCTCGGGACACCAATGGCAGAGGATAAATAATTAAACCTTACATTACTGGTGGTGGATAAACCAAGAGGTAAAGTTTTCCATTTGTCTGCTGCTGCCTGGTATGAGCTGGGGATTATTCAGCACAAGGAGGAGAAGGGAAATGGGGCTGGCTCCTGCTGACACAGGGGCCAAGTCCAGGGCTCTGTGTCCATGGAGAGGTCTCCAGGAGGATGTGGGGTAGGAGAGCTCTGTGAACGTCCCTTCCCTTTGTGTCAGGCCACATGATGGGAAGAAAGAACCCTGAAACATGTCAGATCCATCAGAACCAGGAAAGCTGACATCCTTTTAGCTTCTTGGATTTGGCTGAGTTAGGTTTAGAAGTGGACTCGGTGATCTTAGAACCATTTATGCTGGAAAAGAGCTTTATGAGTCTGTGGCAGTGCAGGCAGGTGAGCTGCCAGCTCTGCTATGAAGGCAGTGGCCACAGCAGCAAGGTGCACATGTTGTTTTGTTTCCTCAGCTCCGTCTTCTTTCTCCTTGTGAGAATTCTCTTGGATAATCATCACAATGTAAATCATCCATGGTTGTTCCAGGTCACATGGTCACTTCTCGATGATTTCTAGGAGACAAAGTTGGGCTGATCCCAAGTGAAATAGCTTTAAGCAAATGGATGCTTCATCTATATGTTATCTCATCTGCAGGGAGTTCACAGAATCAGAGAATTGGAAGGGACCCACAAGGATCATCAAGTCCAACTCCTGGCCCTGCACATCACCATCCCCAAGGGTCACACCATGGGCCCAAGATCATTGTCCAAACACTTCTTGAGCAGACAGCTGTGACCAGTAATGCCTTAAAATCAGATCCCTCTGTTAGAGCAGCACAGTGTTAAGGATGTTGAGGAAAGCTGTGATGGAACCTTTTTCCCTTGCCAAAGTATGGATGACCAGTACATCAGAGCTATGGCAGTGTTACTTGTGGCACAGTAAAGGAGTCAGCTCTTGCAGTCTGTCAAGGTCCATGTTTAGAACAGTTTGTGCCCTTAGTCAGGGCACAGCCTGAGCTCTTAACCTTCATCCTGAAGATCAGATGAGCTGCAATGTCCTGTACAACGCAGCTGGAGTGAGCTCTCCCATTGAGCAGCTTTTGCCTTCTGCAGTTCTGACTCCCCAGAAGATGTGCCCAGTGTTTTAAGGGGTTCTGCTGGGCTGTGATAGGACAAAATAAACAATGGTGTGTAGAGTTTGCACAACAGCTCTGTACGTGCTGCTTTGTGCAAAATAATCCTGTGGCCTGAAGCCTGGAGAAACCTCCCTTGTAGCTCAGTCAGCTTCTTTGATACAGCTTTTATCTTACCCTTTACTGTGTTTATTGCTGGCAGAAAACAAGAGTAAATGTATAGATAAACTTCAGGCTCTTATCATCTTGGCTAGAAGGGTAATCCTGGCTCCATTCATGTAAACAGCTAAATTCCTTCTGATTTCATTTGTACCAGGGTTTCATCTCTTTGAGTGCGTTTTTCTCCCTCTATTTGCAGTCCTTGAAGCAATCACAGACTGCTGTCTACCACCTGCATTCCACCAGGCACTGGGATTGCTCAGCACCAGGGGAAAGACCCTCCTTGGAAACTTCCAGATCTTTAGACAGTTCTGGGACAGGGAGTGAAGTGGGAATTCATGGACCAGGGGCTGAAAACCCATCAGGTACTGGGGGAAAGGGGCAAGGCTGCAAACTCCCCCTCTGGTGCAGCTGCTGAGATAGGCTCCATTCCCTGCACTGGCAGCAGAGCACAAAAGGCTAAAATCTAATATTAGAGAGACAGTCATGGGCATTACATCTTGAGGTTTTAGTGTTTTAATGTTGTTTCTATGGTACCAGTACCTGGAATCTTCAGAAAAATAAAATAAAATTTAATGATAACAACCAGAGAGCCACTGCCCTACTTCTATATATAGAAGCCCTATGCTGTAATATCATGATTTCAAATCTAATAAGGGTATTTCGAGTTCCATGAAATGTTTTTTGCTGTCTGTGGCTCATACAGGTGGAAAAACAACATGAACATTCATAATTTAGTTTCTGAAATAAATATTCTACTTCACTGGACAAAGTAAAGTACTACTTTACAGATGAAGGTTCAGATATTGGCTGTCCTAGGACTTCAGATCTCCTGTTTGTTATAGGTCAGATATAGATCTGACCTATATATTTATATATTTACAGTACAAATCACCCTAGCATTGACCTAACCAACCATGATCCAGTCCAATGGAATCTGGGGTAATATAAGTCTCTGTAAGTTGGCCATAGGAGTCCAGAAGCACTGGAAACCACTCAGTTTTATCTGTATCTCCATCACTTGGAAATTGAAATGCAGCTTATTTTAGAAACAAGTTAGCCAAGTGCTGCTGCAGGACATTGGTTAAGATAAACAAAAAATAATGTCTGATGTGAAATATCATTGGAAATGGAAGTTCAGCTACCCAAGTTTGAGTTCATGAGAGAACTCAGTTCATCTGGCTCTTGAAAATCTTCAGTCATAACTGCTTGAAGGTGAACCTGTGGGATTCACTAGTCCAGACTGGGCAAATCTAATGGAAAGAACTTTCCTGACCTGGAGAAGACTTGGTGATTAAGGAAGAAGTGTCCTGTGCTACACATTCCATCAGAAAGACAGCACTTGCCCAAACATAATACCCCATGTAGCATAACAGGAGAACCTCTTGGGTTCAGACTGTGGTGAGAAGAGTCTCTAGGGTTACTTAGAGGTGTTCCTCCCAGGGCAACCACAGATGCATTTCTCCTTAACTTCTTGAAAAGTCTCTTTCTGTGCCTTCTCACCAGTGGGCAGCAACACATTTCTCTCTAAAAAATTCTTTCCATTTATGAGGCTGCAGCAGAACTCAGAAATACTGCAGACAAGTTAACTGCTCTTGAAGATCAGACAGGAGAGAAAAGAATTCCCTAACTGACATGATAGGTTGTCCCAACAGAGGCTTTATTCTGAAATAGTTTCATCTTTCCAAATATAAAAATGTAAAACAGTGGTGAAGGAGGCTAGGGTTTCTTTTTTGGCTCAGCCAGCTAACCTGGAAAGGTATATCTGTGCAGTCAGTCAGGCAAGTAGCAAAAATTCCTGGTTGTAGCTCTTGGAAATCATTGCAGAAGCAAAGCCAGGTTATTTGTTATCATCAGAAACAGTCTGGAAAGAGCACGTTAAGATGTGGCTTTGATTTATTCTAGGACCTAGGGTTCAAGTTCAAATCCAAACCAGGATTAAAAAAGACTAGAGTATTCAGCAGGAGATTTTGGCTTCAAATGATAGAAACAGTGAGGGATCTTGCTGGCTTTGGTGATAGGTCAGGTTTTTAAATTACCTTGATTTTTGCACACCTCCTCTTCCAGATAATTGAAACCACATTGTGTTACATGTATGCAGCATGAATTTCCATTGGTAACATGTCTTTATCTTGAGACATTACTTCTTTTTTCTCCTGTAACTGAGACAAAGAACCTCCTTTTCTCTATCCCTGTCATCTTCCAGCTCCTGTTGAACAATCTGGGCCTAATTTGAATTCCAGTGATGAGGAATAACCTGATATTTTGCTTACCTTCATGAATGAAAGGTTAATTCTGTACATCCCAGATTTATACTGCATGCTAGTTTAAGGGCATTTTACCGCACAGCTGGTGAGGGATTTTCACAAATACAAGAGAGGACTGTATGTTATTTTACTTTTCCTTTCAACTCGCTTTTTTTTTCATAAAGTTCCCAGCTGACTGCACACTCTTGAATGCAGCAATCTGTTTAATCTAGTTTTAGCCTTCCTTTTCCTGTTTTGCTGTTTACTTTTCTTCCCATGCCAGTAGCGATTGAGGCAATACTGTGGGTCCATTATTTGTTTCAGGCATCTTGGAATATATGTGTTGGCTTTGCTCTGTGTGTGCATGCATGAGAGAAAGGGAATAAGCATACATGTGCCCAATTAGTTAGTACACTTAAATTAATGAAGAGCAATCTATGAATCTGCTTTTTTTCTGAGAATTTGGAAATGCTGGGATCTTTTGCCATGTAACTTTCAAAAACTTCAAAAACAGCTGTAAGGTCACAGTCTAATACTCCCTTCTGTATACTCATGTCTTTTCTGAAAATATTTCCCAACTTAATCTTCAGTGTGTGGAACAGGAGGGCAGAGGGGGAATGCAGTGTTTACGACCAAAGTGCAAAGATGAGGAAGAAAATTAAATCCCCAAGAAAGGGAATCTTTTGATCTCTGCTTCATTTTCCTCATTACCAAGTTAACAGTACCAGCAGTTATGGCTTAACTAAACACTGAGTTTATGGACCCATGTCTCTGTCTACAGATAAGGGAAGGTCAAGAGGAACTAAGCTAATGCTGTCGTTGCTTTTGCACATTTTCCTTGAATTGGGACACCCAAACAAGTCAGTGGGAGTCTAAACACCACCAATGATTTGGGTTTGTTGCTTCTTGTAGTAGGTAAAATGCAATCAAAGATATCATCTTTGCACTGGATAGGCACAGTCCTGAGAAGAAAGAGTCTCAGTAATATAACAGGTGAAGAGGCCTCTAGGGTCCATGAAACTTGAAAGAAAATACCACAGTAAACTGAACAGCAGCAAAATTAACCCAGCCAGAAGAGTTTGGAAGGAAGTGTAAAAAATCCAGGCTTTATGCTTTATGTCCTTTTTTTTTTTTTTTTTTTCTCTTTGGTTCTTGAATTGTGAGAAACCCTCAGGGGTCAGAAAAGCTGCAAATGAGAGAAGGGAGGTGTATGGAGGATGTCTCTGTTCTCTAGGAAATCTCCTCTGTCAAACCACCCTCTGGAGCAGTGAGAAAAACTCATTTCCAGCAATGTTTCTGCCTCTCATTCCACAAAATAAAACCAAAGGAGAGACTCGGTTTCACCCCATCTCTTTACCTTCAAAACTAACCTTACTGACTCCTGCCCACCAAGGGATTTTCTTGTCACGTTGGTAAACACATCCATTGTTTGAGAACTCAAAGAGATCACATCCTCTTCATCACTGTCCTGGCTTCACTCCTGGTTTGTGTGCTCCAAACACCAGTAGAGGTGGTGAACTGAGCCTGCACAGTGTGTCTGTCTGGCAGCCCCACGGGAGCCGTGAATGGTCCTTCCAAAACACTGACCTGTCACAATTCATCCTCCAGCTGGGATGGCTGATGTCCTCAGAAAACCCATGTGCACCAGAAAGGAGTTTAGGTGTGCAATGAAGACGTCAAAGAAAATCCACAGATCCAAAAGAAGAAATAAAATATGAACTAGTCTGCCACTAGCACCAATACCTTCTGAGGAAAATAAAAACCTTTTTTTTTCCTGTGCTTTCTTCCAATGTACAGAAAAATGACATAGCCAGACTCTACCCTCCTGAAACTACTGAAACACATAAACAATAACCTGGGATTGGACATTAAGGAAAACTTGTATTAGGGCAATTCCCAGAGAGAAATAGCACCCACATGTGTGTGCATTGGAGAAATAAGGTATGTCCCTTTTTCCTGGTATCATTTATGACTTTAGGTCTGAGTACACAGCTAATTCTGAAGTAGTTCCAAAAACAAAAGGCAAGAAAAGAATAATGGTTCCTGAGAAGCCAGTATGCTGGCTCTGGCTGATGCTGGCTGCAAACATGTCTGGGTGAGCTGAATCTGGAGTTTAAGCACAAGCAGATCATTTCAGACTGTCCTGCAGCTAAGTAACATTTCACCCTGGGGAAGTCTCCCTTCCAAACCCTTCCACTGTTCCACACAGGCTTCCTTTCGTTGTCGTCTGTTCTCAGTGGGTTTTCTTCATCTTTACTCTTTCTGAAGATTTCGGGATATTCAGAGAAGCTGCTGTATTAATTTTTTCAGATGTTTTGAGTTCTGAAAGTCTTCACCTGCAGAGGATTTATTCTGATAAGGCATTAATTACAGCTTTACTTGAAGAAAGAGAACTGTTCACAAAGTGAAGGGTGCTCAGCTCCTTCTTAGACACTAACATGAGCAATTCTGAATGGAGATCTGTTCAGGTGTTCTGGACATTTGCATGTCAGCGTGCAGAAAAAGCAAGCAAATGCAAATGAATGTTCCTGAAACAGCAGTGGAAAGAAAATATTTTTTTACATACCCTAAAAAGACCTTGTTATAAGGATCATGATAGCAAGAGCCCAATAGCAAGAGACAGCAGTGCTAAACTTCCAGAGCAGGAGATGAGAACTGGCTGGCTGACAGCAGTGGAACTGGGCTTCACTCAGACTTCACTGAGATCCTTAGCTCAGTGTTTTATTAAGCATCCAGAGGTGCTTAAGCCCTAGAAAACTCCTTTAGGTGTAATTTGGGCTGCATAACTCTGAATGCAGGAAGCCTTCCTGAACCCCAGTGTGTGGTTTGTGCACTTGTGCATGTGAGTGCAGGCATGTGCTCATCAGGGAAGCAAAAAGGAGGAACTGAGGCAGCAGACACATGACTCAGGGTGCGTGGAGATTGGTAATGTAACCCTGGTATTGCAGCAAGTGTGGATCTTCATTCTGCAGCACCTGGGCTTCCTCCCAACAGAAAATGCTGCAGGCTACACTTATGCTTAGCAGTTAATTATCTGTGGGAGCAGGTAAGGGATTAGTGACCAGGTAGAGTTTCACACCTGTCAATGGGGTGAACACTGTAGCTGCTCAGAAATATTAGGCAAGAGAGGAAATAATGGAGCTTTTCCTATGCTAAACCACAAGCCCCTTCCACATGACCTGAAGGGGAATTGTCTCCTGTTGGTGGAATTTGGTATGTGACGTGCCTGGATGAGATCTGGTTCCAAGTCATGTTGCTGCATGTGCCTGGCAGTAATGCTGGCTTAATAAGTACCTGTCCTCCTCTTACACCCATGCCTACCTCTGTGCTGCAGCCCACACCCCTGCCTTTGGTGCTGTTGGAAATCAGCCATGGAGATACCTGGTTTGAACAGCAAAAACAACCCCAAACCATTTAGGAATGCTGGCTCACAGCCAGATCAATATCCTGACCTGACTGGCAGCACTGATGCAACCCCAGGAGGGCCAGCAGGACCCAGAGGGGCAGAGCACAGAGGTACCAGCCAGCAGTGAGGGGCAGCAATAGCTCGAGCCTAAATTCCTGCCAAAGACTTTGCATCATGACCCTGGAGCTGGAGCCATAGTCTGGGGAGCAAAGCTCAGCCTAATCCAGTCTCTGTTCTGAACTATGCAGGGATAGCACAAGGTTTAACCCAGCTTTTACCTTTGCCTTTGAATTAAGAAGCAGGAATTTAGGTTGCACCCTACACCCAAAGAAATCTTATAGAGCAGCTTGTTTCTGCCAAGGTAATTAATCAGGAGAGGGCAAAAGATCACTTTGTTTCATCCCAGATTTCAAACCCCATTTGTCTACTGTTCCCTGGCCTGTCAAGGTTTTCCCACATGCTGTGTGTTCTGGACATCATATGGTCTCTTACTTTTAGCTGTAGGTGATTGCAATACAGCCCCTTCAAGGAAATCCCACTTATACTGTCTGTTAGGATTCAAAAGCAATCAGATGTTAATAGGCTTATACAAAAGTTTACCTAAATTTTTTTTCTGCTCTCACTTGCTTAGATTTTGTTCTAATAGCCTATGTTCCAAGTGAAAAGACACCTGCTCACTGGATTGACCTATCACAAAACGAAAAAAAAGGGTCTTTTTCCACATTCTTTAGCAATATCTTTTGGCTATTGAATATGTAGCACTTGTATCAGCTCACTTTAACTGTGTTTCCTCCTTTCCCTGATTAACACATCTAAGTTTAAGTGTTGGTTGCATAATTTACAGATTGCAAGAGTTTACTCTTTTTAGATTCAGCAAAGGGTATTTAAAGTACTCAGGTGTCATTTTTTTTGTTACTAAGATGGAGTCACAAAGTCAACTGATGAATGGAACTGAGCAGTTTCCAGGGTCAAGTTCGAGCTTGTAAAAGATGAGTTACTAAAACTTAAAAATTCTCTGAAGCTCCAATCTTTCCCTAACAAGAATAGAATCGTAGCTCTTTTTCTCTCTTTCCACATGCAGCATTATGCAAGAAATGCAGAGTAAGATATGGGCATCTCTTGAGCATTTGTTGAAATTAGCATTCTGGTCATTGTTGGATGTTCTTTGTGCCAGACAGAACTATGCTTTTTCCAAATAACTCCATCCTGGCCCCTACTGCATGCGCTTACTTGATTATTCTGAATACTTCAGAGTACTTTTATAGCTCTCTCATAATGATCTGCCAAGTCTGTTTTGAATATGTTAATCTCAGGATTAAGTTAAATATAAATACATGCCCCCAGCACTATGAAGGATTGATGCATTTTCAGTTTAATCTCTGAGGATTTTAGTACCATTCAGAAGAAATGTTCAATATCAATTCAGCGTTGCTTCCAAGTAGGTGCACACTTTCATGAGGAATTTATATGAATCCCATTATAGATATGCTGGGAACCCTATTTTATAGTTACAGAAGAACCAAAACACCAAAGGATGAAGGGGAGTGGTGTGACAACAGAATACATTTATTTTTTGGACAGGACAGGATTAAAAAGCGCTGCCATATGAGATCAAGTATTTACATGGTCTAAACTCTCTGCCAGCTCCAGTTAAAAATTCTGATGGATTAACCCTGAACAGCCACGCTGTATGCCAGATCAGTGCCTCACTTCCACCCCAGCTATACCTTGAACCCCAGAGCAGATGTGGGGTGAGCACAGAGGTGACACAAACTGCACCCTGCACTCTGACAAGTTCAACAGATGTGCCTGCTCCAGGAGAAATGTGCTGAGAACAAATTTGGAGCTACACAGATGCAGGTTTTTTTTTGCTCATGTAACCCTGGCCTTACAACTGGGACTGAGAAGAGTTGAGGTCTGGTCAGGGAGACCAGGGCTCCTTGGGCATCTGTGCCCTTTCCCATCCTCATCCTGGCAAGCAGAGCTGAGAGAGACCAGGGAAGTTACAAAAACCATGGAGAGACTGTGAGACCCTGAGGATATTTGTGAATTTGGGAGAGCAAAACAGCGTTGGTAGTGAAAATGGACCCAGTGAACAGCAAATGGAGGCATTCCAAGGGTCTGCAGCCCAGGTGTTGCAGCGCTGCCTGGCTGCACCAAGGACCAGAGCTGGGCTGGGGTCAGGGATGAGAGGGGGCTGCTGTGCCCTGCTGCAATGGAGACTGGCTGTGGGCACTGGGAATCAGCTCTGAAAATCTTACACAGTTTAGCTCAAGGAAACAGAACTGCAGGCTCTGTGATGAGGAGCTGGTGAAGAGTGTGACCTTGCTCCTTATTTTGTGACTCATTTTTAAAGCTGAAGTAGTGTGGGGGGAGAGGAATAAGAAACATCCGAAATATGTGCATGTGAACTTTGTCAATCCTTCTAAAATGTCTATTATATTTTTCTTTATTGTATATGGAATAAGATTTATATTATAACCGGCATTTTTATGTCACCTTTCCTTCGTAACAACTTTCTTTCAGAAATCACAAAGCATATTTACAAATGCCCATTAATTAAGCCTCACATAATCATTGTGTGGGTAATGGAAATTATTCTATTCGCTTTCCCATCCCTTCTAGATTTGTTTAAATCACATGAATCTTCAAGAATTAAGAAAAACAGCAACAGAAACCTATGAAGAATCCACTGTTTGGGTTTTTTTCTGTTCCTTTTTTCCACCCCTTATTTTAACAGGCTACAATCATTCCTCCATCCCTGTATCAGCTCTGTGGTCAGCTTTCAAGTGAGATTTAAGTCCATGTTTGACTTCTCAGCTGTGGAATGACTCGGGACTGATTCAGACACCACTTCACATCCCTGTGTATCACAGCTGTGATCTGCTGGGGTGCACACAGGAAGGCAGGAGCTGACACAGCCTGTATTACTTTCCTTGTTGCAGTTGCTCCTCCCTTAATAAAAAAATAATTCCAGGTTTTGTTCATCTTTAGGGCATGTTGCTAGATCTTAACTTTGCTATTAAAAAAAAGGTTTAAATTGTATAGAATTTAGGTGTGATAATGTATGTGACAGGGCATGATGGAGAGGGTAAGCCTGGCTATTTATTGTAGATAAAAAAGTAATAGAATTGTAAAATATGTATTATTTTTTAAATCATTCTAGCCTGAGGCAGGGTTAGCTGAAGAGGTTTTTCCAAGGCCGTACAAAAACGTTTATATTCCAGACTCAGTAATGTATCTATTTCATGATGATAAACAATCTCAGGCATCACCTTTGAAGTCTGGAAAAGTTAGCAGCTTGGTAAATAATTTTCAAAACGTGACTGCTTTTCAAAGTAGCACTTGATGTGTTTCCATGCAGCTTTGGGAAAGCTCTTGGAAAAGTCATTGATGGAAAGGAATCTGATGTGAAACTCTTAAATTGTTCAGTGGGTTTGTTTTTCTTTTTTCAGATAATACACTTGAACTTGGTGATACTTTTTTCATAGGGACCTTACACCTGGTATAAAGATTCTTGGTTTATTGAAGATATATAGAGCTTGTGAAGAACCTGTCTCACTTCCATGATGTTTTGGAAGAGGATTTGTACATGGGCATGACTGGGCATCTCCATCCAAAAGCACTGAGCCTTCTGCTTCCACACTGCCAGCCAGGCACTTGGAGATGCTCCCTGATGGCTAGACAGGAAAAATGGCATTGTTATGTTTATTTTTGCTGCTTTTATGACTAAAAACACACTTAGCAGAATTCTGAAAGGAGGAGGAAACCACAAGTGCACGCAATGTGACCAAGGCTCCCCTGGATAAGAAGTGTTGGGAGCAAGGCTGGGCTGGCTCTTCCCTGTCCTCTCACTGGGATTTATGGTCATCCCATCATCCAGGGGCTGGAGCTGCCAGCACCAGAGGGGCTTATGACTCTTGTTGTTTTAAAGTTATTTGTGCATTCACTGTAGGCATTATGAAATTGCTGTGGGTTTTTTTATCTCTGAAGAGCCAGACTTCTGAGCCACCGGCGTAGCTTCCTAATCACAGGCACAGAAACTCCTGAACTTTAACTGGAAGTGTTATCTGGGCAGTCTTCTTTTGAGTTACTTTGGGGAAAAATCAGTAATTGTGATTGTTTAAAAAGCTTATATTGAATGCTTTGCTATTGCAGAGCAAAAGCTGCTGAGTCACTGGTAACAGTTTAATTCCAAAGTTGGCAGCATTTCTCATGGATTGCCCTGTACACAAAAATCTCCATACTGCATATGTGTGTAGTTAACAGTAAATAAGGCTGTTGGACTTTAAAAGATACATTGTTGTGTCTAGAATATAAGTGTTTTGGTATGGCCTAGCAAAAACCTCTTAAGCTCTGAAAAGAAGAAAAATCCTTCAAGTTGCACCTTGACTGATTTAAAATGAAGACGAATTTTTGACAAAACATCATTTGTAGAATGCAGTATGAAGATTCCCAGTGTGTGGCAAAATGCTTTCATGATACCTCTAGAGAAATCAAAATAAAGAGCAGAAACTACTTAGGAATTCACTAGAAACCTTGGTGGGAGTTAGGAACAAAGCCCCCATGTCTGGTGCTTCCACTCGGCAAGAAAAATAAATGTTTACTTATTAAAGCATCTATTTCTAAGTTGTTCAGGTGTGGCTGCCCTTTACAGGAAAGCGGGTGCATGACTGGCAAGGGAAAAGAAAAAATTAACTGGAAAAATAAATACTGTGAAGAGGAAGGAGATACAGCACAGAGGAAAATGGAGTGATAGAAAAGGGCAATTGATCAGCAGAAGTTTGCTGGTATGTGCAGAAATGACAACATCTGATTTATTCTTTTTTTAGAGGGAGAAGAAGCTATTAGCATATTTCAAGTCTTTCCTGCTTGTATTTTCTCCCCCTCTTCTTTCTTTGTAGTTGTGGGTTTTGTTGTTGGGTTTTTTTTTCCAGTGACAAGAAGATAAACTGCTGGTTGTAAAGACTGCTGCAGGGGAAACACTGGGGGTATAACCACCTAATTATGAATTTCCTGAATGTGCAACATGACCAGGAGCAACTGGACAGGATTAGTGCTGTATATTTCGTCTCCAGCTGTTTCATGAATGCCAATCTCCAAACTCTTCCAAGAAGAACATTTTTTTTTTTCCATGGCCCTACTTTTGGCATTAACAATGCCAGCAATACTGCTTTGTTTTCTTTAGAGCCTGAACTGAAATAAGAGCTTTCAACAAAACAAACCCCAAGCAAACCTAACGAGCCAAAGAGCTGCACAGTGTTAAGGAGATTTAGCTGAAATATTTGCAAAATATCAAAAGGAACATCCTTCTTGTTGGCAAAACTGGAACTAACACTGCAGAGATGCATGATTACGAGACAATAAATGAGAGTAGTTTCTTCTGGTGCAGTGGTCAGAAGTTATTGTTTTGAATAAGCACCACTGGTGTGTAATCTTCACAGCGAGCTTCTTGAATTGGTGAAGTGCCAACCCTCTTTGGAAGCTCTTAGCAGACAGGAACTTATTTAAACTTATAAAACCAACGTAGACGAAAAAATGTAAAAAATGCCCTGTGTAAGGCCTCAGCTTGCAAACAGACAAATTGTCAAGACAATGGTGCTTCTCATGGAAGAGAGGGCAGCAGGAACCTTTTCTTTCCATAATGCCTTTGTAAAGATTAAGAAACAGCTTACAGAATAATATCCCTGACTAACAATAACTTCTGGGGTGTCAGAAATCATGTCTTTACAGTAATGGCATGGGTCTTTGGAGAGCCTCTTCTAGCTGCTGGTGAAGTTCTCTATTCTTTTGTGACTTCTAGTAGAGTTTGACTGGATATATTTGTTGCTTAGTAGTATCTGTATTTATTGATTAGTAAAATCTCTGTGAGATTCAAAGGCCAAATTAAAGACTCCATTAAATGTAATAAAATTATGTCCAATAAGTAATTGGTTTTATCACACTGATATGCAGTGCAAAGTTACCATGCACTGCACTAACAGAAGAGGCAGAGAAATTTTATTTCAGAATCATACAGAGATTACTGCTCTGTTCTCAACAATAATATTTTTGAGGCTTAATTTCTTCACATGTTATTGAGCATGAGAAATCCTGACCTGTGTTATCCTAAAAAGGGAAAAATCTGCTAATTAATACCATGAGTAGAAACTCGGTCAGTTCATGAATGCAAACCTGTGAATATATGCTGAGTGAATAACTGGCATTCATTTCCTCCAAATAGAGAGGTACAGACAGAAATCCTGGTTCATTCTAATGTTTACATGCCCTACTTATTTAGAAAGACTGTCCTGCAGAATTTTGGATTCCCTGCAGTAAAAGTGACCATTATAAACTACATACACTTACCCAGATTTTTTCTTGCATGTGCCAGTCTCCACAGGCTCTATATTGAAAATAAAGCATTGTAAGGATTGAAGGAAATTATCGTGTTTTAATCTGTACAATCTGATTTGCCTTTAGCTTTCCTTTTTTATTGGGTCACATAAAAGAGTGAGAAAAAACTACCATGACCAGATTGTACTGTGTGATTTTGAGTACTCAACTGTTTAAGTTGCACTTTATCCATTTGTGAGACATACTGACAGAAGAGCATTTTAAAACAAGAACAGATATGGCCTTCTGTTTATTTTGTGAGAGCAGTAAATTATGTCACCACAAGGAGGGGAAGGGAGGAGAGGTGAGACATCATTTTGTTCTGGGTGTTTTTGTGAGGAGATCTTCCACGTGGGCTTTGAGCATCCTGCCAGTCCCACCTCTCAAGTGGCAGGGTGAGGTCCAAGTAAGGGATGCTTCAGGGCCATGTTCTCAGCCTGAGGGGTCACCAAAGACAATTTAGCTGAGTACTTCTGTCTTTCTTCCTACAAGTTGCTGCTGGCAAAAAAAAAAAAAAAAAGAAAGAAATGTGAACCTAGAGCTATTGCTATGGATGATTGTAACCTGTTAGGACACTGAGTCCTGAGTCCTCACCCCACAGCTGCTCAGAGGTGTGATAATGCACATGGAGAGAAAACTTCTGCAGCCACAGTCCATCCAGGGTTTGGGTGGAACCATCCACCCTTCTGTGCTGCTGCTATGCAGGGTTAAAACTGACTGAGGGCAGTATATCCCAGGTAAAAACCAACACAGTATTCTGCAAATAAATCAATCAAAGCATGCTCTGTATGCTGTCAAAGAGCACCAATGCCCAGATCTCTGCCTGCCTGCCCTCCAGAATTCAGAAGATGCTGCCTGTGGGAATTGTCACAGTTTAACTCAAATCCCATCAGAAATGTGAGGGGAAGTATCCCGAGAGAATAAAGACTGTCTTCACAGCCTTGGCAATGATGTCTGACCTCCAAGGCCACATCCCAATTGTACAGAGACATGGGCCCCTCTCTGGGTTTTGCCACAGAATAGGAGGGAATGGCTGATGGACATGATGGCAGAATACAGGATTTGGAACTGGTTTGGATCCAGCCTCCCTCAATGGTGCCAAAATTGTTACTGTGTGATGGCTAAACAATTCCAGCCTGAAAGGAGTTGGGGGTTCTGTCTGCTCCTGCTGCATCTGCAGCTTCAGAGTGATTGTCATGGGGACAAGAATCCAACAGAAAAACCAAAGGATAGAGCTCAGCCCCTTCATCCTGCTCCTCTCCAACAGCACATGAGAGAAGAGAGATGGAAAAGATGCACTACTGCCACTTGCCTCCTGAATAAACAGAAAGATCTCACTGTGATAAAAGATAAATATGTGTGTTATTGAAAAAAAAAAAACAAACAGACTCATCAAAACAGAAAAATCAGATCATAACTTTGGTCTGTATTTATTTGGATGATAGTTTAGGTCAGTAATTTTCTCCAGTGTGACTTGTCTGTCCCTGCTGTGTCATCACTTAACCTAATCCTTTTCCTTTTTCAGTGGCAAGAGACATTTCCTCTTGGTCTGATTAATGCTCTTCCTAGATGAGCTGGCTCAGGGAGTAAGCTGTTAAAGAAATAGTTTTATCTGTTATTTATGTAGGAACTCTTTGATGGAAAGCAATCTTTGCTTCACTCTCCCCTGCCCTGTCTCTGTTCCAGAGGCATGCCCAGGCTCCATTGAATAACTTTATTGTTGCTGTTATCCATCTGCTCTTCCAGTTCATCAGGGCTGTGGGGATGAACAGAAGGAGCTCCAAGGAGAAGGCAACATTTGCTCCAGGTCTGGGCTGACCTTGCTCTAGTTTTTGTGAGTCTGCCCTTCTGCAGTTTCAGGTGAGACTGGAAATGTCCCCATGCCTGAGGATCCTGTTCTGAGTTTCCAGATATGGACCAGACTTTTAGATAGATAGAAAAGCTATAAATCAGCCTTACAGCCCTTCCATTTCTTTTCTCTTCTTTATTTCTCTTCATTTTGTTTTCTCCAGGTTTATTTACTCTTCAGCTTAAATTTTATCTTTTTTTTCATCATTTTCCAACTTGTGTCAGTGATTTTTTTCCCTTCTAAACCAATCCCTTCTCTCTCCTTTTTTTTTTTTTTTTTTGTTTCCCCCAAAACTGTCTATGAGACCAAGTAAAGTCTTTAAAACCCCAGTGAATAATTAATCTCATCTGGTCTGTAACTCTATCCAGCACCATCAAAAAGTTTGCATGTTTTGGGTCAATAATAAAACAAAACATTTTTCTACTTTTAGATTTTATGCATTACAAAAGTTTTTGCAATTAACAACGAACAATACTTAGTGCTGGCTGACCATTCCACATTGAAAAATCTTTCCCATGGGAAAATTGCCTATTTGTTATTTTCATAGGAATTATCTATTTCAGATAACTTTATTTTCATTTTTCTGGGTTTTAGTCATGTACAAAAAAGACCTAAACCCAGCCTATTTGGCCATGATGCTTTTACTCAGCCTTGATGCCAAACTGATTTTTCTTTAGTGTGTGTTTCAGCAAGAAGCAGAACATCAAGGAGTCCTATGGGAAAAATGTTTGGGTTGATATTTTAATAGAAGCTGAAGGAAATACACCTGGGCTGCCTCAGACTCCAGAGGGTTTTCCAGTTTTTGAAAGGAAGCCTGTCTCTGGTGGATAAAGTGGATCAATCATTGATAAAAGTTGTTGGGAGAAGTAACAGTGAAGAAAACAGTGATGGAGAGAAGCAGAGCACAGGACGTGTGGGCGATGAGCTCCTGCAGAGGAAGGTTGGCTTCCCCAAGGACCACGGCTAAATCAAAAGACCCTTCATAGCACGGCTGTGATCTGTGGTGGGGGTAAGGCCAAGTCCTATTTTAAGCTTTTCCTGTAACCAGATTAAAGCTCCAGTCAGGATTCCCCATGGCTTGGATGCAGTGCTGAGAGGTGAATGACCACCACAGCCCCTCCTCTCTTCCACAGCCAGGGGATAAACTCCTCTTCTTTAGGGCTGCACAATTTAATAAGTCAGAGCATTTCTTTAGCCCTGAAAACACTGCCTAGAGCTTTTCCTCCTTGCTCCCAGCTAATGGAAATGTAGGAATGACCACACTGATGGGAGCACAGGCCTTGGCATTGCAGCAACCTGCAGCAGGCACCAAGGGGAGGACATGGCTGGGGACATGCACTGACCCCAGCCTGGAACTGCTTGGGCAAAGGGCTGCCCTGTCAGAAATGGCATTTTGGTAACAACTTTCCAACATCTATCACAACCATACACCCCTGCTAGGGCTGAGTGGACAGGGGAGGCTCCATGGCTGATGTGTGATCTAAGGGTGATATTTGGCAGTAAGTTAAGGGTCTACAAAACATATCTTATGAGGAACAGCTGGAGGAGAGCTTGTTTAATATGGAGAAGAGGATCAGGTGAGAGCTCATCCCTCTCTACAAGTCCCTGAAAGGAGATTGTAGCCAGTTGGGGGATGCTCTTTTCTCCTGCACCTGCATTGAGAGGAAAACAGCCTAAAGCTGAGAGAGGGGAGATTCAGATTAGACATTAGAAACAAATGTTTTAGTTTTAGGGTTGCCTGACACTGAAATGGGGGGAGGTGGAGTCACTACCCCTGGAGGTGTTAAAGAGGCGTCTGGAGCTGCCGCTGGGCGATGCTGTTTAGGGGTTATAGCGGTGCTGCTGGCTGGGCGGCTGGACTGGCTCATCTTCAACCTTGACGATTCTCTAACTCTATTATTCCGCGATTCTAAGGAACGACGAGCGGATCGCGGCGGGCGGACGAGGCGGAACGGGAACCGGAGCGGCTCGGGCCGAAGGGGCCGGGCGCCGTGCCCGCCCGGTGCCCGCCCCTCACGGAGCGCCCGCCCCGGCGGCGCGGGGCGGAGCGGCAGCGGGGCTGGCCGGCGTCCCACGCCCGCCTCGGCCGCCTTTTCGGCGGGAGCCGCTACTCCAGAGTGCGCGGTAGCGTGGGCCGGCCGGGGCCCCATGTGGTGCCGACATCACTGACATGGCGGAATCCCCGCCGAGCCCTCCCGGCACTCGCTCCAGCTAACCGGGACTCGCCGCCCCGCACCGCCCTCCCGCAGGTAAGGACGCGGCGGCGCTGCGGGCAGACGGGTGCCGGGCGGGGAGCCCCGCGGCTCCGCTGCGCTCCGAGCGCCGGGCAGCCGCGTCCCCCGCCCCGCGGCGCTTCTCCGGGTCCCGGCTCTTTTGTTCGGCGGCGGGACGCGGCCGCACTCGGTGGAAAGTTTCTCTGCCCGCTCCGCCGGCTCCGTCCGCCGCGGGGAGCGCCCGGCGGGCGGGCGGGAGCGGCCGCGCTCGGGGCTGGCGGCGGGACGGGCGCTCCAGCACCGCCCGGCTGTCCCTGGGGGCGGCCGGCCCGGCCGCTGTCATCGCCACCGCCCTCCCCGCCCGCTGCGGCTCCCGGAGGAGAAGTGCGGGAGCGGTCGGTGCCGGCGGGGGCCGCGGGCACCGCGGGTGCGTGCGGGGCGCCTGCCCGCGGCACCCCCCGAGCCGCGCCCCGCTCCGCAGCCTCCTGCCCGGCCGGGGCTGCGGGCAGGTGGAGGAACCGGGGGCTCCTCCGCCTCCAGAACGTCGGGATCCAGAGGGCATGTTGGAGAAAAAGCTGGGAGAAAGCCGCGACCGCCTGCTCTTGGCCCCGTCCTCCCCGCCGGGCTCCTGGCAGAGGCGGCTTGGGGAAGGAAAGCCCTGGAAACTTTTTATTTTTGCTTGCCAGACACCTTTTTAACATGGCATGCGACCAGTAGACGGAGCAAAAAAGAACAACCCTTTTTAAAAGCTTAACCTCTCTTAGGTTAAGACCACAGCTGCATCCCCCCCTTCCCGGTTCTCAGAAATGTTCTATTTAAATAAGGTTTTGGCGGAGGTAGTGCGGCTTGGAGTTAAATGTAACGAACCATTTATCCCATCTATATTTGTAGAATAGAAGGCGCGGGGCAAGCCTGCCTCTCTCCATATTAGTAATTTTGTATTTCATTTGCATTTCTTTGTGTCCTTTGAGTGTATAAAAGTACTGGCCTTAAAGGGGTGGTTACCCCATCTCGGGGTGGGGGGGGACCTGAGATATAGGGAGATTAGAGTTCCTTGTTGGTGTTTTTTATTTTGGATTTTTTTGTTTGCCATTCAGACCCCGTGCTGGGTCTGTGAGAACAGGATTCCCATATCCCAGTTACCTGTGCCCTAACCACAGCTGCTGTATCCCTTAACCGCTTACCCTGCAGAACACACAGTGCGTTCCTGAAAGGTGCCAAACCAGTCTGACTCGAGTTTAACAATGTGCTAGGTAATGGCATTTCAAACTTCCACAGATTTTTTAAGCGTAGAACACTATTTCTCAACCTTTTTTTTTGCAGCAGCAGAGCTTAAAAGAGTTTGGGAGTGCCAGGCCTGGCAGTGCCTGTCCTGGTCTGGGTCTGCGCTTTGTTCTGATGGGGAGCGGCTGGTCTGGACACGGATGACACAATGTGTGCTTGGCTGGGAATCCAGATCAAGGCATGGCTTCCATGAACCTCAGGAATGGCCAAGGGCTGCCTCCTGAGTGGAAGCATCTTGCGCCTCTTGCCCCGTTCACCTACGGCCTGTGTGTCTTTCTCAGCAGTCGCTGCCGGTGCTACCAGTAAGAAAATGATTCTTGGCCGAATTCCCGGGGTCATTTCGGGTCTCGCACAGAAGCGGTCTGTTAGTGCTTTTCTCTTAATCTTCAGCACTTCTGTGGTTCCCTCTCGTTAATTTCAAAGCTGTTGTGATTTGTGGTTGTATTGGGACCCTGCTGTGGCAGAAACGTCTGCTGCCCCACAAGTATCGTGTATTGTTCTTCCCAGTTCGGTATCTTTTAGCTACTTCATGCTTATAATGTAGTTCAGAGATGAGTCTGTGTGGAAGGTGATATATTTTACTTATTTTTTTTCTTTTTTAAAATTTTGTGCCTTTGGGACTCATCTGGTTTGGGTTTGAGGTTGCTGCTGGGACAGCAATGAGAGGGTTTTTTCATACTGTTAGCCTATAGTTGGCCAAAGGATAAGAAATGAAGGTAGCTAGCAGCCAAAATAAGCTGATATTTTGCTATAGCCAAGAAGCTCAGAGCTGTAACTCCATACTGCAAGTATTTTATCTTTAGTCTCAGAAAAGTTTGTAACTTCCAATCCGAAATGTGTTTATCCTGGCACTTTTTTTCCTACGTGTCATATTCAGGGAACTAAAAGAAGTTTTCTTCATCATACCTGTTTCTTAGCAGAGAATTTGGGGTTTTTTTCCTCCTCACTTTATAGTTTTCTTTATATCCTCTGAGAAAGAGAAGCAGTTAAGAGCAGTCAAACTTCTTCAGTTCATAAATCTGTTCAAGAAAATATGTACAGATCATGCAGCAAACTTCTGCATGTGTGTGGTTGTATTCATGAACTTTCTAATAAGTATAATTGACTTTTTCCCTCAAAAACGTAGGTTGTCAGAACCAACGTTTACAGTATGAATAAATGTTTGTAGCGTGAGGATAAATGCCTACTAAGTACATGTAATTAAATACAAGGCCCAGAGCCTGAAAACACCTGAATCAAACAAATTACTCTCCACAGTGCTTTTTTTCTGCACTGTAGTCTGCCACTTCCCCCCAAAGAAAAGACATGGGGGGAGATGGAGTGATCTCTTTGGAGCACTTGGGCTGGCAGTTTGGGACACGCTGGGACAGCATCCTGTCAGTCCCCGAGGATGTTGGGTTTAAAGTCTGGAAATAATGTCACTGGAATTGTTTTGAGCAACATGCCACAAGTTATCGAAATTCCATTTGTTTGCAGTAGCCTTTGGTGTACAGCAAATAAAATAAATAGCAGAAGAAGCCAGCAGAGCCCTGTGTAAATCTCAGCTGTGCAAAATACTGGCGAGACAAAGTTTCTCAAGCGTTGCCCCGAGGATTTGTGCCTCAGTGATTGTCACTGCACTGCTGAGTGGTGCAGGATCCTTTGGAAACAGCAGTATCAAAACCCGTGTTGTTTACGGCCAAGGTTTAGTGTCCCTGTGTGATCTGTCCCTGGAGATGGAAGGTATGTGGGAAGAGGGAAGTTCTTCAAACAAGGCAGTGGAAATAGGAGCCGCTGGATACACAGCGGTGAAAAGCCATCTACAGGCAGGAATGCTGGTATGTCAGCGAGCAGATAACTCCAAACAGCTTCCAGTGGGGACGTGGTGGTTGGCGTTTTTATCAGTTTATTCTAAGCACCTCTTTGCAAAATTAAAGTTGGAAGCCTGCTGGCTGTTGGATTCCAGACAGCCAGGAAAAAAAAAAAGAAAAAAAGCACAAACTAATTAAATGTGATTTATTGTGGAATTTGCACCAGTGTTGGAGAGATGAGTTGCCTTTCAGAAATGCTGCTGTGGATGTTAAATCTGTGCTTTGCTCTGGATGAAAAATGACGGTGCTGTTGAGCAAGTACACAAGAAAAACGTCGTCTGTGTTAAAGTCTGTTCTCGAGCAGGAATATTCCCTGGAGGTCCCAGGTAGTGCAGCTTGAACAAATGTTTGTGGTGCTTTTAATTGGGAAAAGGATGGGTTTCCTTGAGCTTAGAGGTTAAAATGCAGGGCTTCTCCAGTGATATGCTTTCTGTTTCATCTGAGGAATCCTTTGTTTACAAGTAAATTGTGGTGTTTGTTAGCAGATAACAGACAGAAAGCCAACAGCATAAGAAACACTCTCTATTTGTTTTTCTAATGGTGACAGTTTATAATGGTGATATACTGAAAATTGCTGTGTGGATGCTCTGTTTAGTAAACTGCAGCTATGTATGGTGTTAGTTTTGTAATATGAAGCAATAAACAATTCCTAAGTAATGAAATACATATTTTATAATTTCTTTTTTTGAGAGGACGAAACTATAGCTAATACTAATATGTGGCATTTGCTTGTTCTGGCATCTGCTCCTCATTCTATAAGATACTCAGTGTAATGACAAGATGGATTCAGGAGAGGAGTTTCTGCTGTTGTTTTTGTTGATCTTGTTATTTTTTAGATTTAGAATAACTGAGAGCAAACACTTGAATTCTCTGGAGATGAAGGTGATAAGCCTGTCTGGTTTTTCTGTGTTGAGTTAGTGTATTGCAATTCTGTGGCAGCAATGCAAATTCCTTAAAACATGCTTTACATCCTGGTCTCTTATCATTGCCTTATACATAGTTATGGACTTCTCTATTATTAGGTCCTTGCAAAGGACTCTAATAATAGAATGTGTGTATACATGTATTTAAACATCTATTTCATGCTTCCAGGAATGCTTCATATGGAATTCTTTGGAAAGAGAGAAAGAAATTCCTTTCAAGAGGCTAATAAAAACTTCAATAAACAACAATTTTACATGACCCTTGCCACCCTCAGAGATGCCTGAGATGTTGTGGACAGATTTCCCCATGCTTTTAATCTGAACTAGCAAAACCAGTCTGCTCTTAGTTTGTAGGTTCTCTGGGCCTTTGTGCATCTGTGTCAATTTTACATGGTTGCTCCCCATTTTCCATCACCCACTAACAAAAAGCCAGTGTTTATAACCTATATCCCCATGTTCTCTTTTGCCCCCAATATTTCTTTGCAATTCTTTAGTCAAACCCAGAACTGTAGTGAAGTAAAATGGAGTGATTATTTTGGACCTTGATAGCAGAAGCAGCGTGGGAGTAGAGAGTTGTCCTGATTTGTTTCAGGATGGCCTTACCATTTTCCTTTAGTGTATGGTTAGTTAGCTGAAAGAATTCATTCCACTTTGTAACTTGTCTTTGCTGTAGAAGTATGTCCCTATTCAATGACAATTCAGGTAACATAAGTGACCTTATGCTTGCAGATACTTGAACTGATCTGGGTATGTTACTCAGTGCTATGTATTGCTCTGCTCCTCATTTATTTATTGATGCGGAATAATGCAGCAGAGAAAAAAGGATGAAAGCATTTGTGGATAATGAGAGCACTGGGTAGGTTTCCTTCTGGTCAGCCTGTGTTTTTTGTGGACTTATGTGATGTCAACTCACAGAAGGGAAAAAATTGCCTTCAGTGTCTTGTTACTAGCAAATGTGTGGCAACCAGAAGCATCACTTCATTAGAATGAATTAACAGAGCAGAAGAGACCCAGTGAGAACTGCAGAGCTTGTGGAATATTTTGGGGTCTGTAATGCCTGAATAGTGTGTGGGGTTTTTTTTTTTTTTTCTTTGTCTATAAGTACTGATGGAAATGGTGAATTTGAAAAGCAAGGACACAGCTTTGGCTTGACTGACTCCATGAAGGGTGTTACTTTACTGGGGGACTCAGTATTTTGTCTTTCATATGATGTTAAAGTATCAGGAATAATGGCTTATGTTGAAGTGGAAGAAGTTCCTCCTTTTGTGACAAGTCAAATTGGAATATACCATGTACCTGATTCTTCTAGGTATATTTGAACTGGATGCAAATTTGGGACCTAGTTGCATACATGCTTGTGTGTTCTTCTGTTCTTGTAGCAGATGGTAACTGGTGTTTGACTTTGAGGGGTGTGTTTGGCTTGAACAGTTGTGATGTTGGTCTTGTTTTCACCAGTTCTTACTTCACTTTGCTTAGAACACACTCATGGTACTGTTCTTTTGTACTGTTCTGCTCTAAAGCTCTGAGGAAATGATTTTATAGTCTTGTTAGGAGATATATTTTTTTATTAACAGTATTAAAAATTGAAAAAAGGGGTTGAAAATAAGCTGTAGATTTCCCCCAAAACATGTGAGTGATCCTCTGTTATACAGCCCTATATTGTTATACAGTCCTCTGTTGAACTGTGGCTAGCTTGGGAGGCTTGACTTTTAAGGTGAAGAATTTGCTCCTATTTGGTTGCATTGTCTGAAGGATGGCAACACGTTTCTTGAGGGCTGATTTCCACTGAGTCATCCCCTGAGCAGGGCAGAGGGATGTTCTGCTGCTATCACATCTTCTGCTTTGGCAGGTTAACTAGGAAATTTGTTCTCAAAGCCTGCCTTGGGGAGGGGAGAGCAAAAAGTCTTTATTTTTGAATGCTGGCAAGTGTTAGGAGCTGTGGCAGCTCAAAGAAAAGCAAATGAAAGAAAACAACCATTTCTTACTCTGGATTTTTATGGAATTGGCTTCTGCTTTAGTGAGGGTTTGTTGTTTTTTTTTGGTTTTTTTTATTCCAAGGTCTGCTTTTCTCTGTGTCCCACTTGCCCATCCTTTCTTTAACATACTTATTCATTAGCCACCTGTGATTCTTGATACTACAGTAGGGTTTTCCTTCTGTTATCTCTCAGTATGATTTATATTCTGTTGGTTGCAAAGCTTTTAAAGGTGATCCTTAGCCATGCAGTGAGGTTTCTTTTGCTCTTGTGCTCCAGGCTGGAGGCTTGGGGTGCAGCGTTTGGTCACAGGAGCAGTGTTCCTCTTGAGCAACCCCTCTGACAATCCCCGAGTCTGGGGAACTGGGCAGCCAGAGACACAATACTTAATTTGGCACAGTGTTAGCTCTTAGCTGGCTTTTCTTGAATGCTTCAGATGTGGGTGAGGGAGGGGCAGCAGATCTGTGTTTGTGGTGGAACACTGCATTCCCTTCTGTCCTCTTTCCTTTGAGTTCGTGCGCTGGCTGTGACGCGTGGCCTTTGCATGACTGGAAGCGCAGGCATGTGGACGTGGGGAATGTGTCCATCCGCATGTGCCCTGGGGTGTGCCCAGCCCTGCAGCCCAGGTGGCCGTGTCTTGGCCCCAAGGTGGGTGCAGGTGACCCAGGAAGGCTGTGGTGTGTGGTCCTCGTGTGCTTCATGGAGTTGAAGTGGCCTGGTCTGACAGGACCACACGTGCTGCTCCTTGGATCACATTGTTGATGGTGCAAGTCCCAGCCAGCCATACGAGGAGGGAAAATCCATCTTCAAAGGCTGGTTCTGAGGAATGGGTCAGAAGTTTCCTGGTTTGGTTGGCAAGGGTGTTATTATAAGGAAGGAAGAGAGGGATTGGTGTAGTGAGGTGGCCTCGTGTTTTGGCTGTCATGTTTAAGAGGTGGGAGTGGTGGAAGGAGTTAAACTGCACATGATCTGTGGAGAACTTAGGCTTGAAGAGTAACCCAGAAGCAGGATGAGCTGCAGAAAGTTGGTGGTGTTATGGAAAAGAGAAAGGGATGGTGAAAAAAACATCTAAATTCAGTATAAATCATAGTTAAGTGGTGCTTCACTTTGTCTGTGTTGATGTCTGAACATGTACATATGTTGTCTCCTTTTAAATGAGTGACCTTACGTGGCTTGGAGGAGCAGAGAAAATGTCACAGTGTCACAGATAATCCCCTGTAGAAATTGTGGAGTGAAACAGCACTTACATTTCTGGATCAGTTGAAAATGACTCTGTAGCCCAAAGACTGACCCCTGCTCTCTGTGTGCACTGTGACCCTGCAGGTTGTCAGCTCTGCTCTGAACAGTTCAACCTCCTTTTGTACTTGTAGGAAATGTATGTTGGATGTTCTGAGGCTAAAGGGTTAATTTTATGGTGTTTCAGGGTGTAAGTTTGTATGTTTATAAATCAGTTTGTTTGACTGTCAATTTCTTGCTGTTCTGTAATCAGAAGTTTGTTATTTAGGCTGCTGTAGATACCTGCCTGGTCTCTTAATACTGATACAACACCCAGAATAAGCAGAAGTGAAGCCTGGTTTTCTGATACTTCTGTGTTTTGCTTGCACTTAAGCAGGTAGGTGTTTCATTCCCATGGTGTTTCCTTGTGTAACTTCCTATTTGTATGCTGTCCTTTTGGTTTATTTGTTATAAAACTAAATTGCATTTGAGTTCAGCAGGACCTCAATACAACAACAGAAGTCAACAAAGAGAAACCTTAAAGGACCAAAGCAAAATGACTTTGTATTTCCCTTTGTGGTTAACTTAGATGTTGGTGAGGTAATAATGTCATGTTCAGGAGTAAGAAATATCCTATGGATTTCACCAGAGACCCAGATAATGTCTTGTTAGATGTCTGTTGTGGACTACTGGGCAGCTGTTGCCACCATGCCAGGAAGTTAAATAAAGTTCATTGAGAGTTTTAGTACTAGATCATAGGCACCAGTTTTGGTTCAGGAAGGTCTAGGGTCACACTCTTACCTGGTACTTAACATGCAGGTTACATTATTCTTAGCTGACCATAACCAATGCACAAGAAATCTTATGGCTAAAGAGGAATTCTGAGATTTTTCCACAAAGCAAAAGTTCTCTAGAGTTTGATGTAAAAGTGGAGAATAATGACTGAAAGGATAGATTTAGCTTAGATATTAGGAAGAAATCTTTTCATATGAGGGTGGTGAGACTGGCACAGGCTGCCCAGAGAAGCTGTGGCCGCCCCATCCCTGGAGGTGTCCAAGGCCAGGATGGAAAGGGCTTGGAGCAGCCTGGGATACTGGAAGGTGTCCCTGCCTGTGGCAGAGGGTTGGAACTACATGGTCTTTATGGTGCCTTTCAACCCAAACCATTCATGAGTCTATGATCTGAGCCTTAATCCTTGTTCCTTGTGTGTCAGCTGGTGGTGAAATTAACTTGTTTCATTCTGCTCCGCACATGTTTATTTTTGCAACTCCATATGCTGCTCTAACAGATCTTTATTATTGCTTGTTAAGTTCAGCGGTGCTTTTAGTGACTGCACAAAACATAAACATCCTCTGTGACTTTGTTAGGCATGCAGTGCAAACTTTTTGTTGCCTTGAAGGCTGTTCCTCGGGTCAGTGAGCACTGTGAGCAGCAGTCAGGGCACTGTACACCCACGACTGCGAGGAGATGAGGAACAGAACAGAATTGTCTTGTTACCCAATTTAAGTGTCTTCTCCCTGCGAGCTCTCGTGTGTGTGGTGTTTTATCTTTACCCTTTCCTCTCTGGGTTAGCAGGGCTGGATGTGCTCGTCCAGCTGTTCCAGCTGCCTTGTTCAGTGGGCAGGAAATGGTGATGTGGTGGAAATTAGGCAATTCTGCCGAGTGCAACCAAAAGGATCTCTGATCTCTTCCACAGCAGCCACTTCTGGCTTCTGGGTAAAACGAAAGAGTCAAGTAATTCAGATACTTCTGTAACCACAATCTGTGTAAGGAACGAGGTGGCTACACTTGAATTTTTATGTGCCTCTGAATAGGTTGCTTCAGTGGATGTGTGAGAGCTGCTATGTTACTGTAAAGGCAATATTTGTGGATCTAAAACTCTGAAGTTAGACATCAACGGTTTCACTTCCTTTTGGCATTTTGCGATCATGCAGTCAGACAGGATGATATTATGCTCTAAAATGTTGCTGTGAAAAGTTTTTTCAGTTTCTCAGACCTTCTAGAGTATTCCAGTCCTGGCCTTCCTAGCACATCTGAGTATTTTTCTGGTCTGTCTTACTAAATCCTAATTTCTCTACTCCCTTTTTCCTTTGTTAGGTTTTTCTAGACTACAGTGTATTGATTTCAGTGTATGGGTTAGTGCAAGGGGAGGAAGGCGAGTGAAATGTGAGAATTGGGACAGAGAAAATAGGGATATGTGAAGACGTGGAAAATAGTATTGACTGGATCAGTTTGCAAGTTGACCAAGTGTATTATTATTGGCCCTGCTGTAATTTAAGGTTCTGTGACGTTCTCTCACAATGAAGCACAAGGAAATACAATAACACCCTCTTATGTGATTGAGTTCACTTGGACAGTGATAAGAGCGCCTCTGAGCAGATCTGACCCAGCCTGGCTCGCCCAGTGCCGTGGTGGAGCTGCAGCTGCAGGGCTGTGGGCAGTGCTGGCTGGGGTGAGGTGCTGCTCCCTGCTCTGCTGAGCCACGTGGCAGCGGGAGATCTGTCCTTGCACTCGGGAGGGAAAAGCAAAGCCTTGGCCTGCTGCCTGGATAACCTCACATGGCAGGCAGAGGACTTGGGTTCGAGTTAGAAAGCGTACGGGGATGGCGGATTGGATCTGTCAGCTTCCCTCCTCTTCTGTCCTTGGAAGAGTTATTTTCCATTATTATGGATATGTAGATTTTTTTTTTTTTAAGTGTCCTGGCTCTGTGGAGCAAGTGAGATGTAACTGTGGTCTGCTGGTTCCCTGAAGGGTTCCCCCAGGATGGCTGGCTGGGCAGGAGGTTTCTCTCTGCTGGGGCAGGGGTGCAGTGAGGTCCTGCCCGTGCTCCCTGGACTGTTCCTCCTCCTGCTCCTATTGCCTGGCAAGTGCAAGACAATTTGAGGGAGCTGGAAGCAAAGTGTAGGTGATTCACATGAGAAAACTTTTCCTTAAAATTTTCAAAGAAGATTTGACTGGCTCTTCAGTGAGTATTTTATGTTGGCTGCATACTGTATAAAGTATCACTGATTTAGTATTTTTTCATATCCCTACTTTTCTCAGAAAATGTTTTGCAATATTTGACTTGTGCATTAATGAAAGGATTTGGCAGATGGGAAGGGGAAGCAACAACTCTTCTCTCATCATACACAGTTGGAAAGAAGAAACAGATAAATACCTTTTTTATCTATTCTAGTATGTTAGACAAAGGTTTTCTTTGTTTTTCTGCCAACAGCAGCTCTTCCTGACCTTTGTGATCAATATTAGCAGTGAAGTTTCTTTGAGCAGATGTGTAGACTTTGTTGTGCAACTGCTCAACCAGAGTGTGAACGTGGTCTGATAGTGGTTATACAGCCATGAAGAAAGGTATCCACCCAAGGGGGGAATCTTATTTTGCCTCTATTAGAGATGGGAAGGGAGATTAACAGTATTTTGCAAGTCCTTCTGGGATTTGTTTTGGAAAGTGTATGCTTTCTGATCACCTCTGTTAGTGAAAGATGGGTAAATTGGAAGTGGTAGAGTTACAGGCACGGGTTACAAGCATGACTGGAAGTGTGGAAAGCCTTTCTCGTAAGATGAGATGGAGAAATATTTAACAGGAAAGAAGTTCCAATGAACTTTACTATCTCTAAATCCATCAGAGAGGTAAACATGGAATGCATACAGGACTGTTTAAGCTAAAAGCCAGTGCTGGCAGATGAACGTGTGGACGCAAGATGTCAATAAATAAAAACTTCTTTAGAATTTGATTGAGCAGCTTAGTCCAAACCCAGCCCAGCTATCTAAACAGGAGCCAACTTAGGGCATGCAGAAAGACCTCAGTACTTCTAATCTACAGGGCTTAATGCAAGGCTGTTAAAGAATATGTGCCTGTGATATTCCCATATGTGAATAAGGAGCATACAAGTGGCAGATGGATTTCAAGGAAGTGGGAGAGCAGAGAACCTGGAATGTAATCTGACGAAAGTACTGTAGGCATTCAGTGCAGGTGCAAAATGCATAATCTAATCCTTATTTCTTAATGAATTGGCACTCAACTTCAACTGGCAACTTCTTTTCAAGTCTGCTTGCCCCTGAAGTTGTGCATGTACAGAGCTGTACAATAATGGTGGTGCAGCTTCAGTATGGGTGCAATCCTGGTGGAATTTCACTTTCATGTCCTGCTACTTTTACTGGCAGAAGGTCCTGATGTAACATGGTTCCAGGAAAGGAGATGGGTGGCTTTCAAAGAGCTTTGAACATCAGGTCAAACAACAAAGGTGCTTTCCAGAAGTGGTGGATCACTTATCAAAGTGGAGAGGTTTGTATCCAAAACTTTACCAAGGATAATCTCTAGGAAAGAGTATGTTAATTCTTCAGATAATCACAGGCTTCAAAGCAAAATCAGAATGCAAGATAAACTTTTGTTTACACTTTGTCCTAGGGGGAAAAGAATTAACAATGTCAGGCTTATACAAATGTGAATTTAAATATTTTAAAATGCCTGAATTTGTGTGCTGGTAGAAGATGGCAGCTGTACTGAACTACAAGGTAAATGTTTTTTAAAAAAGTGAAATCAGTGAACAAATGTGCAATGCCAAGGTAGAAATACTTTAAGTGATAAGGAAAGGAAAATTTAAATTTGGTCATCTGCAACTTCACAAGTGGCTGTAAAACCAGCAAATTGCTAGGTCTGCTTGCACCAGGACTCTGGAAAAGGAAAAAAGCATGTAGAGAAGGTATTATCCAGCTAATTGCTTGGTAGCTACACTGAAATTTCTTGAATACTGACCTATGGTGTTCCCCTTTCCCAGCAGAAATGCTTTTGTGTCAGAAGTTAATGTTTCTTTGGAGAGAGGAGGATGCAGTGAGTCCTGCAGACTTTCATCTGAGCCTTTTCCTCTGCAACAGGATTCACAGGAACTTGTTGACAAAGGTGTCTTCTGTGATACAATTGAGATTTTGGCTTGGGGTGGAATTTTTTGTTTTAGAGGCAGGTTTTACTTAAATATATTATCCACACTCTTGTCTGAGCTTGTGCTGTGCTTTTTCCTGAGCTGCTTGGGGGGTACAAGTTGTTTTAATTGTCTTTATGCTAATTCAGAAGAACTGGGAGCTTGTTTCCATCCATCAGCGCTGGAAAGTGAAACAAAAGCCAAGCAAACTTGCAGATGGTTGCAGGTCCTGGATCCCAGCCACTGCCCAATGGCTCTGTCATTTGCTGCTTACAAAACACTGTGCTGGTGTGGGAGTGTGGACTTTGCCTTGCCTGTGCTGGGCTGTGAGCATGGACTTTGCCTTTGTCAGGAAGGTGAAGCCCTGAGCGCTCCCCGTGGGGTCCCCAGCCTTTGGCCAGGGCTCCCTGCCAGCGACGTAAGGATTGGCTTGGGAGTTCTCCAGGGTTATAAAACACCCAGCTGTTGAACTTTTAAAAGTTGTGTGACTGGGCAGCTGGGAACTCGGATGGGCTGGAGGATGAGCTGTATTTGACGGAGGAACAATGGTTTCACAAGCGCGCACACGTACTCCCCTCACCCCCTTCTGGGGCCATGGGTGTGCACTATCTGAAATCCTGCTGCTAATTAAACATCACAATAAGCCAGTGCACTTAAAAGTGGCTTTTGTTGGTTTGGTTTTGTTTTTTTTTTTTTTTTTTTTTTGTTTTGTTTTTGTTTTTTTTAAAACTACTCTGACCGGGGAGTTAATGAAGCAACTGGGAACGGCATCTCGCGTTGTGGCCACTTGTGTTGGTGCAAAGTATGTTGGAGTTGATTTTTATTGTTCCAGTGGGATTTCAGCCTACTGTGGCAAGGGAAAATTTAACATGGGCAGCAAGAACTAACTCTTCTTCCAGGGGTGAAAGTGCTGGTGGGAGGCCAGGAGCTGACTGGAAGGACCTGGCTGGGATTGGGGCAGAGGGAGCATCCCTGAGCAGGTTGGCAGGGCCAGGAGCACAGCAGAAGTGATCAGTGGGGCTTTATTTAATGCTGGCTGGGTAGTATGGTTTAGTTTCAGTCTCACCCACAAACTGCTAAGCATTTCCTGATTTAGGAAGGTCAATATGAAAAAACTTGCAGTGTAAAGCTGTAGTTTTTTATGTGGACAGTCAAACAGATCCCATGAAGTGATAATTAGTGTTACTGGCCAGGGCAGGCTGTCAATTTTAGTAAGAAATCATTAAATAAACACTGGTGATAACCAGTATGCTGGTTCTTCCCTTGGAAGAGACCAGGGCACTAACAGAAGTGATGTGTTTCATTATCCCCATTTTGCAGCTGAGAAAACAAGACACAGAGGTGAAAATACTGGAGATACTTTGTTTGGGGCTTGTTTCAGTTGAGGCTGGACTAGAGATCTTAGTAGTGCTCTGCACATCTGTGGGGGTTTCCCTCCCCAAGGCAGCTCTTGACAAGTGCCTGTGTGCAGTTCCTACCTCTGAAAGCCCCTCCCAGGGGAGGTTTCCTTGGCAAGAGGGCAGTAACTACTTGCCTTCTGCTCAGCATATTGTATCTGTAGGAAGCCCTTGTACAAGGCTGACTTGCTGTGGATAGGGGGGCAAGGACAGTTCCCCCACAATTGCCAGCTAGGTCTCTGCAAACTAATACAATTGTCAGTAAGCAGTACAGCCTACACCTGATTTAGTAAGGTTGTAGTTCTTTTTTAGAAAGGATAAAGTTATCTTGGCTGACTTGTAATTTGTATTTCTGGTGGGTGCATGAAGTCGTATTTCCATAAGAAGAGGGAATACTACTCACTTCCCCTGGCTGATTCCATCTACTTCAGTAGCTAATCTCTTGGGTTTTCATTTCTAATGTTGTGCCCAATTCTGATTTACCTGGCTCCTGCTTCTGCTCCTGTTCTTTAATGTCCAGTCCTTGTTGGCCTGGGAGCACATGAAAATGCCAGCCCTTTGAGAGGGCTGCTGTGCCGTGTGCTGGCAGTGGGGCACACGGTGTTACCAGCTCACAGATTAAGCTGTGGTCACTTGGCTGGCCAGCTCTTGCTGCATTGGAGATATTTCATGTTGATTGTGCAGAGTGGGCTCTTTTATCAGTGTTGTGTGGTACCAAGTCAGAGGCTGGCTAAAGAACACACATGTGCTAACACAGCTATCTCTCCAACCGGAGGTGTAATCTCAGCCGAGAGCGCACTTGGATTTGTTTGACAGGGCCTGTTTTATAGAGAATGACAATTCTGATTATGTTCCTGTCTTTGCATTCCTTATCACTGGAATCCTTCATTGACTTTTGATTGTTTTATCTGAAAGCTGTGTCTTACTAATGGGATGTAATTGCACTGGGCAACCTGCTTCCCTCTCAGCTGCTGGTCCATGGTTAACACAGTCTCTCTCTGCTCCATCCCTCTGCATCAGTGTGTCCTGTTGTTGGCAGTAGCTCAGGCATTTCTTTAAAGGCTCAAATCAAAACTTGACTGAAACATTTTGGGGCTGACTTGCCCACTGGGGTAAGTCAACAAGTGCATTTTCTAGCTCTTCCAAATACCGAACAGAAGAATTCATTAAATTCTTTTCCCCTGCATCATTAGCCCTATTTTCACCTCTGTTTTGCAGTGGGGTTATGCTGCTATTAGAGTTCAGTCCTCCTTAGTTTGTTTTAGAATGCAGCTTGTTTTCTGTTTTCTTGCAAGTCATGGTTATTTTTCTTTGTCTGACTGGTCTTGACTTTAGCCTTGGTTTCACTTACCAAATTTTTGTACTACTTTCACTGGCTATTCTTAGCTTCTCTCTTTTACCCTTTCTTATGCTGCATTATATTTTTGTCTTCTTACCATGGTATCAGGATAGGATTTTAGTTGAAGTGTCCCCTCTTTCTCAAACAAGGGAATCAAAATTTTTCAAGTTGTCTTTTCTGGAAAAACAAAAAAGAGCTTACAGTTGTAGATAAGGTTTTTTGAGTCCATTTTTCCCCTCAGTTCTCATCAGTTTTGGGAAATTAGCATTTGTTGTTCTAAACCTAAGCTGTACTGACTCCAATTAATCTCCCTCTAATAACATTTGATTGCTGTGGCAACTCAGAAGTTCTCATGGGATGATTTTGACTGGCTCTGCGAAGATGAAACTTGCAGCTGTTGGGTATTGAGTGCACACAAGTCACAAGGACAATAAAACACTGAGGTTTTTTTCACACATCTTATATAGGTTGAGTGTGTATGGTGCAGGAAGTTTTGTTTGCTCTTGAGCTATGTTTGAATTCCCTTTGTGGTGTAAATCAAATAATTCTCTAAGTGCTGTCGTCAGTGGGGGAAGGAAATGGTTTCACAAGTGTTTGCTGTACAGAACTTTGCGGAATAGTTCAAGTAGTTAAACAAAATGATATTAAGAAGCTGCTGAGATCCAACTCCATGTGCCTATCAGTAGGTGCAATACTACTGATGCACATCAGAGTGTGAGTCTGTGCCCTGATGACACAGCCCTGAGTTGGTGCTGCTGCTGAAAGGTCAGTCCTGCCTCTCACTCCCTTTATTCTTGTTTTGGCTCAGTGAGTCAAACTCCCTGGGCTGCTCTGGAAGTCAGCCTTGAATCTCTCCCTGCTGCTGGGTGAGGGCATCCTGGCACAGGCAGTGAGGGTCCAGTGAGGCTCCTGCTGTACCCGAGTGGGGCACAGTGTGTCCTGGGGCTCCTCCTGTGCCTGCTGCCTCACTGTGCTCCCCAGCAGGCAGGGATGTTCCTGCTGGAGTGGACTGCAGAGAGGAACCACCCTTGTTAAATGGACATAAAGTGCATTGGGCTTTGCCTTTAGTCTTTTAGGACTGGTGCTGTTTGAAATCAGTGTCAGTGGTTGTTCTCCCTGAGCACCACCTCCCATGCTGAAGGAGAAGGGTTAAGAGAAGTGCAGAAGTGCTGCAGGTGCTCCTCAGGGCTCTGCTGTGTGTGTGTGTGGGGCAGCTTGCCCTGGGTTGTGTAGTACTCCTTAGCAGGTGATGTGCCAGTTAAACAAACCAGCTCAACTACCTGGTTTTCATTTAAATTACGTGTTCTCCTTTTAGCTACCTGTCCCAAGAACTAATTTTCCCTCCTTTGAAGCTGTCTCTGCTCTCGTTTCTCATGTTTGAAGAGATGGGCTGGCACATTCCCTGTAGGAAAGGGCATCAAGAAAGATCTTCCCTTTCTCCTCTCAACAGCTTGAGGCAGGGATCTGTGTTTTTTCATATTTCCTCACTGCAAAGCAGGTTGCACTGGGTAGCAGCCACCCAGCCTGGCTGTGACAGTGTGTGCAGCAAGAGCACATTGAGCCTGGCTCTGTAAAAAGGGACAGGGCTTCATCTTGGCTTCTCCCATGGACAGGGCATCCCTGGCAGCTCCCATGACCTGCATCTCCTGCTTTGTTTGAATTCTGCATTAACTCTGTGTGGTAAGAATATCTCCTAATTACTCACTGCTAAAACTTGGTGTTTAATAGCTACTTAGAGGCAGAACTTGGATGGGAAGAAAGAGTTCATAGATAAAAGTTGGTCATTGCTTGTTAATTAAAGCCTGTCTTTTCTCAGGGATAATTAGTGCAGCATTGGCAAGAGAGAAACAAAAGTTCAGACAGGACACAGCTGAGCTGTAATCTGCTTATGTTGGAGCCTGAAATAGCAAAGGGTGTGTTTGACTTGAAGTGCTTGTCCAGGGCTCTTTCACTCCTGTCCTTATGGGGGAAGGGATAGCAAGCTTTGAAGTGCAGGCACAACTCTAACGCTGGAATTCCAAAGTATGAATGGCTAACAGAAAGGTAACAGGTACCTTAGAGGTGTGTCTTGGATTCCAGGTGGTGGAAAGAACTACTGGATTATTAACATATCCTTTAATATTCTGGCTGGAAAACTCAGCTACTGGGACACATCCAAAACCAAAAAAAAGAGCGCTGAGATCTGGAGCAACAATTAATGAGATCTGTTTGGTTTTTCCACCCGAGAATGTAGCTCTGGGTGGTGTTTCCCTCTGTGTGTGTGTATGTGGAGGTCTGCCCTTGCAGCAGTGGCTCAGCTGGGGTGCACAGGGCTCACCTACACCAGGGCTGCTGTGCCCTCACTGGTCCTGGTCACATCCTGGGGGACTGGCCTTGGTCTGCCCAAGGCTGGCTGAAGGATTTCAGTGTAGGCATGAGAGAGGGCTGGGATATGCCAGACTGCAGATGGGAAGGTCTGTGTAATGCAGAAGGAATTCCAAGCATCTTTTTGGTTAATTCTGTTTTTTAGAGGACTGTTAATGTGGCTTGATGGGAACTTGCACGATGAGTGCAGCTTAAGGCTTCTTGAGTATTTCTCAAAATGGTTTTCTAAAGCCTTCCTTAAAATTTCTTTAAATTGACAATTATTTTACTTAAGACAACTCAAAAAAGCCCAATCTTTTAACCTTTATTAATTTTCATGAAACTGTTGATAATACCTTGGCAAATACTGACATCTAACCTATTTTACTCCTAATGAGAGAGACCCCCGAGTCTGTCTGATTCAATTAAATTCATGCATTCCTACTCAATAACTGAATTTTACTGAACTTAGTATACTGTACTGAAAAAGCCTTATTTTTTATAACAATTGATTTGATTTTAAAAGGAAAGACATATTTCCACTGTATTTTCAAATGCTGCATTTCTCTGCAGAATGTGCTGGTGCTATTTCCAGGACACCTGGGAGGATTTGGGATGCTAAGTGTTGCTGCTGAAGTAGTGATGGTGACATATAATTAAAACAACTAAAGCCAGCTTATCATAAACAAACTTCAGAAATGTTCATTGTATTTGGCACTTAGTGTCTATGAAACTGAATTTGGACAAATGTCTGAGGGGACTTTATATCCTCTGAAATGCTCCATTACCTGTTTTGTTTCCCTCACTTTCCTGGAGATGCTTGTTTTCTGTAGTGGTTGCTCAGGTTAGAACAAAAATGGGAATTTGACAGGCATGTAGGTGGCCTTTTTCTCTGATGCATATCAGCAGAGCTTCATTGTTTTCAAGACACCTATCCCTAAAACACTTAATGTTTTTTAAGCTGTTAAAGTTGTCAGTCATCTGATCAGCTTGGATGGCTCGTGTTTAGATTGTACAATCATGACTGAGAATGTCAGTGCTGGAGTGTGTTTGAGTGGCAAAGAAATGCAGTAATGGGGATGAAGGTTTTGAAAGAAATTATCCCCTGATGAATTATTACCTGTCCAATTTCTCAAGAGGCTTAATGACTTTGCAGATTGAGATGCTGCTGGGAGAGTAAATGCTGGGTATTCAGGAGAGTATACAGTTTCTGTGGATATGGGAGAAAACCTCAAAATGCCTCAGTTTTTTTGATATAATGTCTTCAAATGAATTGTGTTGCATAAAATTGTCTTGAAGGAGGCTTTGAATCTTGTGAATTTGGTTCAGGTTTGTAATTTAACTTCAATAGACTAAAAAGATTTCTGTGAAATTAACTAAAAAGACTTTTACCATTTTGTTACTTTCCTAACTTTCTTTTCAGTTTTACTCAGCAGTGGTGTTTAGTTGGATTGTTTAGATTAAATTAGCAAGTGGTATGATTTTTTTATAGGTCTGTAGTGTGTTGTATACTTGAACTGAAGTTATATAATTAGACATTTTGCTAATGTCTAATTCATTTTGCTTCCATTCTACATCTTTTAGCTCTAATTAGTTACTTGGGTTGCTTTATTTTGCATTACGTTGTTTTCATTTGATTAAGTACACTTCTCTAAGGGTACAGAAATAAGCACATACTAATTGCACAGCGATTTTGGCATGTGTAGATTGCCTCAGTGTCACCTAAGGACAAAGATTTCTCTGCTTACATAGTTGGCTCTATTCTTTTTGTGCCCCGTGGGCAGATGTGTCAGAGCAGACACCGTGCTCTCTAAAATCCCTTCCTTGCTCCTGCAGTCTAGTCAGAGCTTGTTGGCAGTGTCTAATGTAGCTACTTGCCCTTGGAAATGTCTTGATTTCAACTTTTAAATGTTCAGACCCACTAGTTTGGTGAAGTTTGGAGGGTTGGTGGTGGGACAGGAAGGTGATCTCAGAGCAGAGACCCAAAGGTGTTGTGAATCCAACACTGTGAGTTGTGCCTGGAGAAACCAGCAAGCTCCACCTGTCCTGAGGTGGAAGGGCAGTTGTGATGCTCTCTGCTGGCTGGGAGTAAATTTTGATTGTGGGCATTGCTGGGACTGTAAAACATTTGAGCACAATATTTCTAGAAGCAAATTTCCCCCAGGCACTGAGTGTTCCGGAATCAACATGACTTTATTATAAAGTGCTTGCTCTGTGCTTGTGAGCAGATCAAGATGTCCTTTTCTTGCATTTTACTTTGAACATCAGTTATTGATGTGAGGCACCGAGTAGGCTCTAACCTGTGCCAGCTAACAAGGGGAAGCCAACAGAAATGAGAAACATTACAATTAAACTTTTGTTGCTCCAGTGCTGACTGAAGCCTGAGTGTGTCCAAGCATGTGGTGTTCAGACAACATACATATTTCTCTATGTGGAACTGCTTTTCAAAGGAAATACTTGCTTTTATGAAAACTGTGGCCATAGTCAAGTAAATATCTTTAGGTGTGCTCTGCCACGAGAAGAGGTGCAGGTGGTATCTCTTGTGAAAGTCATGATTTCTCTCTTCTATCCCATGCTGCTGTTTAAAACTTTGTTTATATTTGGTCTCAATTAGTCAAACTCCCTTGAATATTCTTACACCTGTGTCAAGGTTGGTGTCCAGGTGCTTGTGGGCAGCATTTGCTGGATGTGGTGGGGGTCATTGGGTGTGGAGTTGAGCGTTGAACTCTAAGATAGAGTTAGGAGAGTCAGTACCTCCGTGTCCATGTGCTGACACCAGGGCCAGCGCACAGGCACCTTCCCTTGGAATGGATCTCCTCTACCCATGAACTTGTCAGATATTGCAAGTGTAATTAATTGGAATGAGAATATCCTTTGGCTAAGGCTGTATTAGAACACTCCAAGAAGTTCCATTATTTTTGGCATACTAAAAATGGTAGCTGGCTTTGAGGTCTTCTACAGGAGCACTAGCCCCTTGTTGTCTCCAGTAAAACCACAGTGATTTGGTGTTCTTGTAAAGAAGAGATACTTAAATAGAGACTAGGGAAGATGTAAAGAGTAAGCGTGTTTTATTATTGAGGCTGGATTTGGATGCCTATTAAAAGAATAAGTGGCACTTAAAAACTTTTAGAGAAATGTATTTTAGAAAGGTCCAAATGTCATGGCTGCGGTTTTCTGCTGTCAGAATTAGTGCTTTTATTTCTTGAAATGCTTTCTCTTTTTTCCCTGTGGAACAGATGCCCTCATTCCAGAGGTGGCAGCCTTGGCTCTACCTCAACTGCTCCTTTGCATTTAGCTTGGGATGTTGCCTGTTCTCTTCATAGGAAGGGACAGAAAGCTATTGAAGTGTCAGAGTGCCTTAAAGGGATTGAATCCTGATTTAGTGGGCAATTGTAAAGATTTGTCTGCCTTTGGTTATGAGATGTGAGCTACTCACTACTGCAAAGATGTTAGATGTGAATCATCAACTTTGATATTGTTTCATGGAGCTTACAGGTGGTCAGGCAGGGAAGAGTTGCTCAGCAGGTGATGGTGTGATTATCCTCAGTATCTATGTTGTGTAATTTAGGTGACTTCATTAAAAGCTTGAGATTTCTGTACAGTTGCTGTTGCCCACCGAAGTCCAGTTAACAATGTGTTTGTTCAGTCCCTAACTGGTCTCATGAGGATGCTGGTTTAGGGGTGGGATGCTTGAAAAGCTGTCAAACTTTCTTTGACAACAGCCTGTCCATTACCATAACTTCTGCCCCATTCCAGTGGGTGAACTGGCTCTGTAACAGGACAGCTGGTGGAGCTCCCCAGCACGAACTGGATCCGTGGTGTTTGTCCCAGCTCTCCTGGTGCCTGTGCTGCTGGCAGCTGCCTGCCACAACTGGGATCTGGCTCTGGAAGTGGGACAGGATGTTTGCTTTTGTGGAGTGCAGTTGTTGAGGAAATTAAACGAGGGGATCTCTGAGAGGGCAAGCCACCCTACATCAGATTAGGCCATTAAGATGAGGGTTGTGGGCATACTTTAAAGCATCTTATCAGGAGACTTTGGGGGGAGGATGTGCTCCTGATAGCCAGTGGTGCTTGGAAAGCTGCATCATATCACATCTCTTTGGGCCATGGAGACGGCTGGGGTTAAGTACACAGAAAAGGGAAATCTTGAGGAAATCTGAAGGAGCTGGTCTATCCAAAGCTGTGATGCTGGAATCCTGGGGGGAATATGCAGGGGGAGGCCTTTCCTGGCCACCCCAAGGCGTTGCACCCCCTCTCACATACCAGCAGCTGGCCTGGGCAGTGACAGATCGGGAGGAATGCGCAACATTTCAAGTGTCATAAAGCTGGATATCCTTTGCTCAGGATGTTTCCTGTCCTCAAGAATTTATTTTTCAACAATATTATTGCCAGAAAATCCACAAAATGGAAGCGGGGGAGGGAAACTTGTACGTGTCAGAAGATGAGCTCCTAATTTTCCCATCTTAAGTGAAGAGATAATCTTTGGATAACAGAAAAACACACACCCCTTATGTAGTAGTAAACCACCAGCATGCCCAGTTGCACATGGAATAGTCAGTGAATTCTATTTATTGCTGTCAACAATGTACAGCAATTAACCACTAGCTCCTTATAAAAAGGAGACTTTTGAGCACTGTTGATGAAAATAGTATTTAATCCCAAAGAGGGCTGAGCCTCGGGACAGGAATAGCCAGAGCCAAGCTCTCCCCACTGACTTCCACCAGGCTCTGTTGCATGTTTTACCTTTGCATTGGTTAATGAATTAAAGCCTAAATCATAAAGCAGATTTAATTGGTGATTTGTGATAGGGTTAATCCCACAGTGAAAGTAGAGTGTGTTTAGCACTGCTACCACGGCTCCTCCATTGACGGCGGGGCCGGAGCAGCAGAGAAGTGCTTGTGGCTTCCTGCTAGGAAAATACCTTTGTGAGGCTGTTTGTATATGCTTCCTTCTGTAAACTTCAGATAGAATTCACTCGATCCCATGAATGTGGCTGTGTGTTCTGGGGTAGCTGTTGTGAACAAAGACCTTCAGCTATTAAATACAATGAGAATTTATTGTTTACCGTCTATTTTCCTGTTTGTGTTTTTAGCAACGAGTATTTTCATAAAGGATTCATTTTCCTGTAAGTTTCTCAAACTTAGCAACGTGTATTTGGCAATTCAGTAAAATTTGTGGGAGGAAAGCAGTGTAATGAAGAGGTGAGGCATTATTAGTGAAGTACTGTGTTCCTATCATCCCCATGCTAATAAAAAGAGAAAAGAAGTTGGGAAGTGTGTGGCATTCTTAAGGTTTGTAGCTGGAATTTGGTTTTGGAAACATGAGGATTATGGTGTGTGTTAAATTTAACCCATTCTCCCTGCACCCCCAGCACCCAAGAGAAGGTTTAGAGAAAGAAAACTGAACTTATACCATGCTGAGATTGCACTTTTTGAGGCCGGAATAACGTGTTATAACAGAAATCCGAGTTGATGAGAACGTTTTAGTTGTGATGCAAAAATGATCTGGAATCCTTGGTATGTGCCAGTGGCAGGAGCTGTGCTCCCTGGAACGCGTAAGGCTCTGGCATGCGGGCGTGCAGGGAGTCAGGGCTCAAGGACACCCTGTCAGCCCCCACGGGATTTGGTAGCAGGTTAAATCCAGGGAAAAGGAGAGGGAGAATTCGAGATTTTTCTCGGCTGCTTTAGCAGTTCTTTGAACTTGCTTATTTCTGAACGCGGCTTAAAGCATTCCAAGGGTCTTAGGATAAATGGAGGTATTTGTACCCATTATGTAGATGAAGGTGTATATATGTGTCTATGTGTATGTACCTTATGACCTGTGATAGCAAACGGCTGTGATTAGATATGGGAAGAGCAGGACCCTGAATGAAGCCCACAGGAGATAAAATTCCCAAGGGAAGCTGCAAAAGTAGTTACCAGATGTATTGCATTGCTGGAGAGTGGCCTGACACTGTTGTGCTGAGCAGAACCCACCTTGATTTGGTTTTGGTTCCACTGGAGATGCTGAAGTTTGGAACCAGCTGTGATTTCTGTGCACCTGTTCTGCATGTTCTTGCCACTGATTAGGTTTCTTGAATTAATGCTTTAAAAAATCTTTGTGACCTCTACCTTGCGTTTGACTACGTGCTATACTGATTTTAACAAAAGTGCCTAAAATAAAGACTTTGTCCTTTATCTGGCATATCGATTTCTGTTTGGGATGGGGAGCTCACTTGCTGTAGTTCCACATTTACCAGTTTGCCAGTGACTGAGTAACTTGATGACAAATGTAGATTCCTGTTACAGTATCAGTTTCAGGTCTGACAGCTGGTGTATAATGTTTTACTGCACTACATTTCTTTTCCTATACTGATTCTTCCTTGAGGGAATGGTGCCTTCTGAGAATGAAATTCCAATCTCTTAGCTGGTCTAAAAATCCTGCTGGCTCATCAGCTGAGTGTCTGTGATGTTAGATACCTCCACATTTCTGCATTTTTTGAAATCAGCTTTCTGTTAATCTTCAGGAATTCTTAATCCTCAGTGATGCTTCAGTATTTATGCTGTAAGCAGAATGCAGTCAGGGATTGTACAACTGCTTTTTATTTGTTTATTATTAGCCTAAGTACTCTGTCTACTGGTAGGAGGCTCAACCCACTACTATTTGTCATAAGTAGTAAATTACTAGTAACAGAGTGACTTTGCTTAATTTGATCAATTCAAGAAGTGTTAAAAAAAGCCTTAAAGACTAATGTACCTTGAAATGTTCTTAATAATAAACATGTTATAATCTGCTCCATTTAGATGAGTATGGGTAGCTCATCTGTTAGTTCAGACCAAGTACTCTTGGGAGATTTCTGTACCACTAAAGTATATCCGTGAGAAGAGGGAAAATCAGAGCATCTCTTCAGCTTCAGATTTAAAGACAAAAGTTGCAACAAGTTGAGGTTCTGATGGAAATAATAATAAATCTTGTTCTGCCCTTCCTTGAATAGAGAGGATGCTGAGGGTAAAGCAGCTGGTAGTTGTGCTGAATTTCACAGTTCTAACTTGTGGGTATTTAAAATTGTGGTGCATAGTGATGACTTTGTGCAGAGCTGTAGCACTGACTTAGATGTGTTGTGCTCTAGCAGTCTCTGTGAGCTGTAAGGTACCTCTGGCACCTGTGGGATGGTGAGGGGCAATCTGTGATTTGGATTGTTCATAGCAGGGCTTGATGCAGCAGCACCTGAGAACACAGAGCAAGATTAGAGAAAAATCAAACTGTTGAAGTTGCATCTGTGGTGATGGGAGAAAATAGTCCAAATTCATTAAGGATGAGGGAATTTCCTTAGTGAGCACCAGGAGGAGGATGAGGTGCTGAACAGGTGTTGGGTTTTGTGGGTTTATCTGCAGCATGCACCACTGCTCATGTTCTCACCAGCAGGTTAAAGCTCCCCTGAACATCCAGGCTGTTCTTCTGTACCAACCTGGAGGTATGATTAGGGACTAGAGAGAGAAATGGGAGGAGGAATATGTTCACATGAGAGAGAGAGTGGGAGTGCTTTTTTTTTCAACATGGGTCTATTACTTTTGGGAATATTTATAAAAATTGTTGCATAGACATGTCATCTTCCTCCCCTGGCCCAAGAGTAATATGCCATGGTGTAGGTAGAGAATCATATCAGTTTTACTTATTTTTTAAACCAGATATTGACATGTTAAATGATGACAAAGTGTCCTCCCCTTAGAAACTGGGGAACAAATGTAATCTGCTTGAATCTCTGGACCTGTGAAGCCTTTAGCTGAGAGAACAACTGGTTTTAATGGGTAGGTGTTTGCCACTGATTGACCGTGTACTGTATTGTTAAGGTGGGTATCTCTGTGGGCTCTGTGCTGCCAAAATGTGACTGAACTGGGTCAGAATGTAAATATTAAAGAGTTGAGATTGTGCCGTACTTTCGGTGATAACACCTGGGTGTTCCAGCTTATTCACACAAGCTGAATATGCCTCGATAGAGCTCCCTGGGAGTAAAATCTTGTTGGGTCATGTGTCAGTTATGTCATTCAGGTAAAATTGAGCACAACTAAATTTGACTGGGAAAGCTTTTTTCCTTGCTTAAGTCCTGTGCTAATGTGGTCAGAACGCTGCAGGCAAACTCCAGCATTTGCTGATAATCTGATCTTTCTGCCTCCACTGTCAAAGAAAAGCTGCTGTCAAGCCACATTGAATTTTTCAGATTTATTTATATGCATATATACTATATTTGACCTCGACTCAGTGTAACAGTCTTTGCTCCATCAGGATTTCTATGAATTTTTCTTGCAGTAGGCAAAGTGAGACTGCATGTCCAATAAAATGCGAAGGCTGTCAGGGCATGTGGTGGTAAAATGCTTTATATTTATGAAAGATACTGTAGGAAAAAACCTCCAGAGAATTAGCCTTTCTTGTAGTTTGTGTTTTTTATCACTTGGCTTTCTTCCAGTTGAGTTATGAGATGGGTTTTCTTATATTTGAAAGGCTTGGGTATTTTGTTCTCACCTGTTTATTGAAATTCTGTGGGTAAACTGTATATTTGTATATTTTCCCCAATCCCCCAAAACTGCTTGCCGTTAAGGTAATTTTCCCCACTCCTATATGCTAACCAAGCTCATTTCTTGAAATTCAGCTTTACATATTTTAGGATGCAAGGCTAATGTTTTTCTGTGCCTTTCTGAAATACTTTAATTTTTGAATTCTAGCTAGAATTATAAATAAAAAAATCATCAGAGAACATGTTAGGGGCTTTTTTAAATTGTCTTCCCAGAAAGCTGAAATCCTGTGAATGGTTATTGCTAAAAATTTTGTGTAAGAAGACTCAAAGATAAGCTCTGCTTTGTTAATTATGAATTTATTGCTGCTAGTCTGCTCTGAGCTTGTACAATGGATCTACCTGGATCTACAATGGATGTTGCAAAGTGGCAAACAGGTTGTTTATGTCAGCCTGGGAAACAGATGAAGTTGGAGTAGTGTGGTGTATCCATGGGACTGGAGATGCTGTTAGAGAGCCAGGGAGAGGGAAGGACAAACTCTGGTGTCTCACAGTGCAGTCATAAAAGTGCATCTGTCTTAATAAATCACAAAGTTTTTTTTCCTCATGACAAAACCCCAGTGACGCTTAGCAGGACCAACCTCTACAGAGAACAGCTTGGAACAGGCTGCCCAGGGAAGTGGTGGAGACACCAGCCCTGCAGGTACTGAAAAGATGTGTAAATATGGCATGTAAGGACATGGTTTAATGGTAGAAATTAGCACTTGAACTCAGTGGTCTTAATGGTCTTTTCCAACCTGAACAATTCTGATTTTTCCTTTCTGTGGTTTTCTTTTCTGTATTTGAATAGACTCTTGACTCCTGCACTTCTAAAATTTGGTAACTGGTTATAGAAATTAATTTCTCTAAGTGTAACAAGGGCAAATGAAACTTCAGGTACATGTGACGTGAAGCTTGAAAGTTGGTTTGCTTTCTGCTGCTGTCTATTTAAGTTTTTTTGCTTGACTGGAATTTTGTCATCTAAAGGATTTGGAAGGTTCACTTGAGCTTCAAGGGTTTAATTAGCTCCATTGGAGCTGTGTGTGCTTGTATCAGTAGGGAAATATAAAGAAGCATGACTGTCCTGTTTTTGATTAAATACAAACTTGGAATTAAAAATTCAGTTTGCAGGAATTTGCTTTCCTTTACTTAGCTCACCCTGGTTCTTCTTATTGGCTCATATATATCTCTTCACTTTCCACAGCTTTCTTTGAAGCCCCTTAGTATTACTGCTCATACATGAAAGCTGTAGTATCAAAGTCAATAGGTGAAATATTAGGAAACTTTAATTAACAAAGACTTGTAACTTATTAATGAGTAACTCCTGTAACTGGTAGGATTGGGGCTGCTGTCTTTTGACTTCAGCCAGGGTGGGAAGAGCATCTGTCCTGCTGGCACCATGCCTTGAGCCTGCCTTTCAACCAACACTTCTGTGTTTGGTGTAGTTTTAAGTGCTGTAGGTTTCCCAATTCATAAGACAAACTGTTCAGTACTTTAATGTTTTTGTTGTTATCAAAGACCAATACAATTTATGGAGAATAATTTTCATCTATTACCTGAATGATTTGCCTGAGTATGGGAATGAGCTTAGATGGGTGAGGATTCACAATGAAAGTGGATACATACCACTGAGTGCTGGGTGACCCCGCTGGATTGTCCTTGCTGTATAAACAGAATTTTGCTTCTCCTTCAGTCTGTGTTACAAACTGTGCCCCACTTCAGGCAGGTAGCAAACCCCAAAGGTTTTCCCTTTTAAACCATTTAATCAATAACCTGAGCTTTCTAGCTGCAGCAGGTGGCACATTCAGCACAGCATTTTCTGTCTAAAGAGAGACCATTTGGCTTCCCACCCTAAAGAAAGCAACTCCCCAGTACTCTACATTTAGGGTTTTTTCATTCATTGATGGTTTTTTATCATTGGAGATAAAAATCTGATACCTGGAGTAGGAGAGACTTCTTTCCCACTGGATAAGGTCCTGGATACCAAAATTACTCAATCAAAAATGGAACAATGACTTGACTTGGTGCGTGTGGTTTCTTTTTCACTGGTGAGTTTCAGGTCTTTGTTTAATATAAATCCCTGTCTATCTCCAGTTAGAAGAAGCCTTCATTATATTTTTTTCTCTTGATGCTGCAAAGTTATGGCATGGTGCAGTTTGGGTGGTGGGTCTTGGGTTGGTTTTCTTGTTACTGGTGCGGTTTGAGCACTTGGATTTTGTGAGCAGGATGACAGTGGCAGGCTCAGCTTTCCTCCTCCATGAGAAAGCTCTGGGGCAGCCGTGCAGAGGTGCTGCCCTGTGTGAATGCTGCTCCTGACTCCCAGGGAGGAGTGGGAGATCTCTGTGGAGCTCTTTCCCACAATAGCACAATGAGCCACTTTGTCAGCCCGGAGTCAGGTTAGCGGGGAATGGCGACAGCAGCCCAGTTTGTGTTGCACAAAGGTGTGCTGAGACCTTGTTGGAAATGGGATTTGGTATGCAGGCTTTTCAAGAGCTGCAGATTGATATGGTAGATAGCCTCTTTTTTTTTTTTCCTGCTTCGTAGTTTAATTAGGGGTAAAAAAAAAAAAATGATCCCCACCCCATTGATTCCAGTAGATTCCCCATTGCACAGGAACTCCAGGAGAGATAACCAAGGTCTTTGTGGTATTATTGCAGAGAGATTATTATTTGAGAGAGCAGAGTGGAAGGGGAGGGTATTTATCGACAAATGCTGTGCTTATCAACCTGTAACCATGATTAATACCTTGGCCATTAAATGGAGGAAGAAAGCAAATAGATGAAGCATACCTGTGCCTTATCTGACTTTCACCTTTGTGCAAGAATGTCTCTTTGCATAGAGGTTTTGCCTGTGTCCCTGGGCACGTTCTTGGGCTTGCAGCCCTGATCTGGGGGAATTCAGTACTTAATAAAAGTATGAGAGTGTAAAGATGTGCTCCAGTGCAAATGTCTGCAGGATCAGGGCCCAATTTGTAGACAGGTGTAGGTCTGGACTGAAGGGAGTTTGTCCTCCTCATGCAAATTGCTTCAAGCAAATAGAAGGTTATTCCAAATGTGTTTAAACTTACTGAAGATCTTGCTAGAGCGTGTGAATTCTACTTCCAAATTGCTTTTGTCAGAAGCAATGCAGAGTACAGAGAACCTGAAAAGAGTGATCATTTAGTTAGGAAGTGTGCATTTTGTCTCTGTTGTGTAGATTGGCCCTCTGCACTTAGGAGACCGATTTGTGTGCTGGGTGTCCCAAACTGGGTGTCCCAGTTTGTGGAGGGAGGAGTGTTGGACCACTGTCATCCTCCTCTCCTTGCCCTGGCAATGGGGCACCACAGCTGGAAGAGCTCTGTGCTTCCCTGACCTGTGGAGAGGCAGATGTCATCAGAGAATCACGAGAGTGGTTTGGCTTGGAAGGAATCTTAAAGCTTCTCATCCCACCCCTTGCCATGGGCAGGGACACCTTCCACTATCCCAGGTTGCTCCAAGCCCTGTCCAGCCTGGCCTTGGACATTTCCAGGGATTGGGCAGCTGCAGCTGCTCTGGACAACCTGTGCCAGGGCCCCACCACCCTCACGGGGAAGAATTTCTTCCTAATTATATGATCTAGGTCTACTCCTGACTTGTGATCTTCTAGAAAAGCACAGAGATGCTGAGTGCAATTGGGAGAGTGTGTTGTACAGTTGGCAATTAAACAGCTCCCAGAACTCTCTTAACTCAAATGTCTCTGAGGGTGGACAAGCAGCAACAAATTAGTTTGAAATGTTAATTGCTGCTTGTATTTTTGGAAGCTCATAAAATAATTTCCCTTGAAAAGAGAAAAAAGATTGAAGTAGTTGCTATTTTAAAGCCAAGTTGTGCCAAAAACAACACCACCAAAAATACTGGGGAAAAAGTAATTGGCCACTATTGTGCAAGAAGAGTTAAATTCAGCCTATGGCTGCTTAGAAGAATTAGTGTGAAATAGTGTGAGAATTGTGTGCTTGAAAACTTCTCTATTTTTGCAGCTACATCCCTCATGAGTCCCTTCATCCGTTGTGATTAATACGGAGGAAGGTGAGGAAAGAAAGGTGTGAGAACAAAGAAGGAAAGGAATATAAATAGCAAAAATGACTAACTTAATTTTCAGATTGAAGAAGCAGCACAGAAAAACCCACATGGTGAGAGTGAGTTGTATACAAGTTGTCTCTGCAGCTTGCTGTTCTGCCAGCAGTGCAGGCTGTAGCCATGGTGTGTTTGCATGTTTTGGAATTGATTTTTGACCAGCAGATGAATTTGCTGCTCTAATATTATTTGCAGAAGTGAGAATGCTGTGGAACCATTGGATTAGCTTGTCTGCCTGTGGCTTTCTGCTCAGCCATATCTAATATAAGCCTAATAAAAATTTTGAAGGTCTGTTTCACCCGTGGTGTATTTTATTCCTTTAAATCTAGTTACACTAGGTTTGCACATGAATGTGATGGCCCTTCAGGCACTGCACACCCCAGGCATGGGTGGTGGTGGGAGGGAGGGCAAGATTGCTTTTCCTACACGAGTTTTCACAAGGTTTCCCCCTGGAAAACCAAGAGGGAAAACCCCTAGTGGGGTGAGGTTTTCCTTTGGTAAAAGACTCCTTTGTGTGCCAGGTTGCTTTATTCCAGTTATTTCATCAGAGCTATTATCTGCTGATTAGTTGTACTTGCCTTGTGAAATGAGACACTCCTGCATGATGCAGTTTGACCTGATATCCCTATTCCTGATGCTCATTTCTGGTGCATATTTGAAGTTACTTGGTTATTCCATTTCTTCCTAAGGTTAAGCTAGGAACCAATTTTTAGTAGTTTTTCTGTTCCTGAATGGCAAACATTTCCTGTGAGGGGTTACAGCACAAATTTGTTGTTCTTTAAGATAACGGAGTTTCAAGCCTGGAAAATTTGAGGTCAAATTTTAGGTCTAAATAAATGCAAACTACTGAAAATCTTCATATCATTACCCTCTGGATTGCTGCCTTGGAAATCTAACCAGTGTGGGGAAGAAACAATGTTAACTTTCCTTGATCCTGTGTAGAATTGAACGCTGCTGATAATTCCGTGTTCAGAGATGGAATGTACCACGCACATTGAAATCTGTTGTTGTTTAAAGTAAACTAGAGGGGAATAAACCCACTGATTAATTGCAGTGGTTAAGTTTTGAGAGGATGTTTATGCTTTTCAGCTTGCTGGAGATAGGATCCAGCTACTGTGGCCTTTTCTGTGAAATGGCACAGGGAGCAAGCAGCAGGCATTTCACTACCTCTTCATAAAATGCCAGTGGATTGTGTGTATGTATTCCCTCTAATCTGTTTTCTTTTGTCATAACAGATTTTTAGAATTGCATGTATTTCTTCAAAATTGTTATGAAGAAGCCCGGCTGTTTGGATGCTTCCAAATTAATCTACCGTGTTTTGTAATTAAACAGAGCAAGAATGTGTTCAGGTTTCAGTGGCGCTGCAGACGGATGTGATTTAACTAAACTAACGAAGGCACATCAGACAAGACAAATTCCAGACTGTTTGTGCCTTGACCAGCCATCTGTGCACATACCTCCAGGTACTGCTCATGTCTCAAGAGGCTTTTCTACATGAACAATTATTACCACTCCTCTTTGAATTGGAGTGGCAAGCCATGGCAGGAGTCTCTTGAAAGCAGCTATATTTACCACTCTGCTTTTCAGTGAAAAATACAATTGTGTTATGTATGTTTTAATTAATCCTGAATTTCAACGTGTGCTGTACAAAATACAGTAGGCAAATGGGGCAGTGTGTGAGTTCTCTCATCTCCTGCACATGAATTCCAGCATCAGCAGGAATATGCAGAAGGAGCACTCCTCGTTCAGAGCCTTCCTAGTGGGCTGTAGATCCATATTAAATTCTTAGTGTCTGGGAATATGTATGTACAAATAAGACCGTGTATGCATATTCTCCTTGTACTAGCAATTTTTTTTCCTAGTTATTTTTGTTTCTTATTCAAAAGGTTATTCAAAATTACTCTGGACAACCAGCCATTTCTTCAGCTATATAATAACCAGCAGTAACATGATTTGACATGCCAGACTTTGATAGGATTCTTCAATTGCACATATAATGTCCTGGAAAATAACAAATAATTTCAGGACTATTTCTCTTTATGCAAGAAGAATAAGATATGCTGCAGGTAATGGCTTCTGTGAATACCGAATGACTTTTTAAAAAAAATTCTCGTTATGTTTCACTGTATATCTTTTCCAAAGTGATTTTTTGTCTAGAAATATTTGAGTCTTCCCTATTTTCAGGGCATGTGTTTCTAAAGATGCGTTTGACCTCTCAGTGTGCCAGGTGGGACTCCCTCTGACATGAACCTATGATTCCATACAAATCTTTTAACCATGGCAAAGCCCTTTTAAGCAATTCCTCATGCCTCTTGTCCTGGTTATAACAACAGCGTGGTAGAAGAGGTGTTCCTACAGGTACATGTATTAAAGCAGAGGTAGAGAGAATTATGTTGCACTGTGTAACCCTGTGTGTGTGCCATCTGTGTGTGAACTTTGTCATAGGGAAGTAGTAAGGGTTTTTTTTTTTTTTGTTGTTGTTTTTGGTTGTTTTTTTTTGAGCTGGAAAGAGAAAATTCTTCCATTTTAAGTTTATCCTGTGTGCGTTTCAAGTATTCTTTTTAATCAGGCTAGGATTGAAGGCGGGGTAGCTTCTTACTCTTTTTGCAGTGTGTTCTCTTCTATTCAGGCAGAATACCCCTGATTATGCATTACAGGAGTAAAATGTGTGTTTAGCACTGAATTTTACTTGTATAGTAAATAAACCTGGGCATGTGGCTCTACTTGGTATTGAAACTCTCTGTCCTTGCTGAAGTACAACTTCTGTAATTCCAGATGATTGTGATAAAAAAGCAGAACACTTTGTTCAGGAACTTTTAATGGTCTGCTGCAGGGAAATAAAAATCAAGTCTTTGCAAAGAACAGTCACAGGACTCAATATTCACAACTCCTCTTGCTTCTGCCAGGTTCTCTGCATTCATCTGCCATAGCTGGAAGAGGTTCTTTGGCTTTGTAAAAGACAGAAGGTAGGAAGAAAATCACAGAAAGAAAAATGTTCTTGGCTTCCAGCCCTATAAATAAGCATGGGTGAAACCTTCTAGGAAAAGTAGAATTGGGTATCTTGATGTGGTTCACACTGCTTTTGGAATTTCAGGAAAACTGATGTAACCTGTTGGGTCACGTTGTTTGACCGTACATGGACATGGGGTTTTAGATAGTTACACTTCATTCTTCTGTGTGTTTTAATTTTCTCTCTAGTGCCATGTGCAACTAATTTATGTGTTACTAATTCACATATTGAATTAATTTAAGGAAATGGAGTCATCTCAGGGATCAGTAGAAGGCTGTAGTACTTGAATTGAAAATCAAGTTTCCAACAGTAACTTGCAGACATCAAAAGATTTGGAAGTTTTGTTTGGGGACAGAGACATCAAACTTGGATGGTTGTTTCTTCCTTGCTCTACAGCAAAGTGGAAAGCTGTGATTTCCATATTCCTGGAGGAAGCTAGACAGGGAGATGCAGCCTCTCACTCCTCGTTGGCGTTGTTGTGACCTGTCCCAGCCAAACCTAGGGAATGTAGACGCACAGGAAATATCTTTTTAAAATTTAAATATAGTCAGCTTTCTAGACAAAACCCCAAATTTGAGTTAGTACCTGAAAAAAAGGGCTGTGGGTTAGTATTTGGCAGTTCATATTTTAGCTAAGGAAGAATTCTAATATCCTGGAATGTGACCTGGCTCTTTGAGCTGTGTCTGGTGTTTGCTTCTATCGATGTTCCCAATTTGCAGGAAAAAAAACAATTGTATTCAGATCTCACTTCCTTTGTATTAATCAGCTTTGCATCCCCTGAGGGAGGAGGAGCAGTGGGCTTCGGGAGGGGTGTGAAAGCACAGTTAATAAATCTGTTTTAAGTAGGATGGGTGAACAAATAAGCTCAAAAAGTGTGTGAGGCCCATGTTTCCAAAGGGTTTGGCTTTGCAGCGAAGTCTGCCAGTCTCATGGTAGATGTCCTCACTCTGCCTGGAGTACATATTTGTGAAATAATGCCCAAAACTCCTGCCAGTGGCTGTGCCTTGTAGCCAGTACTGCTGCTTGTATCCTCTCTGGTGGGGTTGTACCAGACCTGACAAATAGAGGAAGCCCTTTTTATTTATGCTTTCTTATTTTTTTGTTTTCTCCTTTCAAGTGAGGCAAGTGTAGGACACGGCTGTAGTGACAAACCATTAATAAAGCAAAAGGAATGTAGCTGCAACACTTTAAATAATGACACGTAGCAAATAAATGTCAACATATCCGTTGTTGTGCCTGGAATGGAAATATTACTTGGAAAATATGTTGCTTCAAGCTACAGTATGGGTTTTTTTTTCCTCAAGAAAATAGTATCAGTGTGATGTTTAAACTGTTAAAGCTTGGCTTTTGGATTCAGACTAAATGAACGTGTCATTTGTTTGGGGATTGGGGTTTTGTTTTATATGGGTTTAAAATGGTTTCTATGAATGTTTTGTTCTTTACAAATGAACTTTAAATGTGAATAAATACATTTGCACACAGGGCAACTATAGATGCATAAATAACTGCATGTATGGCCAGAATAGTTGGAGGTACAGCTGGCTACTGACTAAATCAGTCTGTTTCCTGAAAGCTGTTCATTAATGGTGTTCATTATTGGGCTCTTTCAGTCCTTTTCTTAATCCCAAGCAGTTAAGAAATGGCTCAAAACATCTGACATGTTCTCGTCTTCCTTGGTAAACAAACAGAACCCCCAAAAAGTGAAGTCACACTGCCCCACTCCCCCTCCTCCACCCCCAAATCCCAACACCTGTGAATATTGTTGTTGGACTCGGATGTTTCTCAAAATTAAAACCTGAAACTGTCAAGTAATGAGAAGCAAAAGCTTTAGGATGTACCACCCTAACAACAGCTGTGTCTCAGGCTTCTGGAGAACTTCAGTCCTGTAATTGAGTCTTGGATAAAAGGAGGCATTTAATTTAAAGGTGGATGAAAATACATTGCCTCTGTTTATGTCTTGGTGAACTGATGATTAGAAAAGTGGTGTTTTCTCACAGATGAGAACAGTGGAAAGAGCTGTGAGAGTTGTGCTAAATTTGGTACCGAGTTCAATTAAAATGCTGGTCTTGAGCTGTGTGGCTGGAGGTCACATTGCCAGGTTTGCCTACCTTCTGGAAAACAAATGTACTTTCAATCTTCTGGTTCTGCTTAGATGTGAAGGGGCCTGTTTGATGACAAAAGATAGGACACATGTAATTCAGTCTGTGTGGGCACTGCCATCACTTCTAAATCACACAAGTGTTTTTCCTCAGGAGCTGGAGGAGCAGCTCTTGGTCAGGCTGATGTTTCTGATCATGAGGCTGTGCAGGTGGTGGGATTGCAGTGAGCTCTGGAAGAGGTTGATGAAAATGAAGGCGGTGTATTTCAACTAAACTAATAATTTAGTTGTTGGACAACAACAACAAAAAAAAGTCCAACAGTATTTGGGGCCAAGGGGATATAAGATATGTAGCATCCATGGAATGGGATGCTCCAACCCTGGTGAGGCTGGCTCAGTCCTTCATCCCCTCTGAAGCAGCTGAGTTAAACTCCTGGTTTATGGCTCTTTAGTTATGCCCCATGCTCTTTGCCAAAAATTCCCCTTTCTGTACTCTGGAGTACTCTGATCATCTTGTGCCATCTAATCACCTCTGCTGCCACCTAAGTCACAGCATATTTTTTTTCTAACTTGAGTTTGGGATGTATATGAAATGATTCAGGATAACACTGGGATTCTCTGGCAGGAGGTGTACTAAGGAGGCTGCTCACCACTGGACATGTGAGGTTGCTTTGCTTTAGGAGTTGTTGAGCAGAAGTCTAGATAAGCTGTGTGATGAGATCATCCATGTTATTCACTAGAGCTGTGTCATTGCCCCATGAACCAGCATGATGATACCCTTAACACTGAATTAAGACTTGTTTTTACAGGGCAGCTTCTCATGGTTTTACTGATGCTCACGTATCACATCAGTTAGCTGTGAGAGGGGGAGGGTGTGCTGGAAGTGATGTGTGATTTTTCACAAATCCTTACGTGATGTCATCATTTTCTGTTGCCCTTCCTAGAACGGGGTGTTCAGAACATTGAGGATGTGCTGTCCCTCCTGCTGCAGCAGAAGCCTTAATCCTTTTGGGTTGTGATTAAGTGGAAGTCGAGTGTCTGGTCTTTGTTTTGTTGTGGCAGTTCACACTGTTTACAGGGCCCTAGAAAGAAAATAAAGGTGTTTGGCTTTGAAGCGTGGCTGTTGAGTGAAATTGCTGTAACATCTTAACCATGCTGGTGACACAGTTAGAAGAGATGTGGCAGCAAGCAGGATGGTGATTTAAGAGCAAAACAATAAGTGTCTCAGAACCTGCCTATTTCAGCAGTGAAGGCTGAGGTCTATAACTGTGGGAAAGAGTGGAAATCTGGCTCGTTGGTTTTTGGAATTATTGCATGGAAACCTGACTTTCCTTACTCTTGATCTAAGAGTTAAAACCTCCATTCAGAGCCCTGAGCTCCTGTTACAAAAAACAGGGCTCCTGCTGAAGTTCCTGAATGGCAGAACGACCTTCTGAAGTGCAGCAGGGTTTCTGCAGGGTTTTTAACTGCTGTTTTCTCTTGCAGGAAGTCTGTTGAGGAAAATTCTCCATGAATGTACGTCACAATGATGATGACCGACCAAATCCCGCTGGAGCTGCCGCCGTTGCTGAACGGGGAGGTGGCCATGATGCCCCACATCGTGAATGGCGATGGATCACAGCAGGTCAGAAACTGCCTGCCTTAAATAAACTTATTTCTGGGTCAACAAGACATTTTCAGGATGGGGAAGATGGTTTTCCGTAGCACTAGGGAGTGCAGAGTGTTTCCTGGGCTGTAGAAATCTGCCTTTCCGCTGAAAAGACTTAAAAAGCAATGATTAAAGTGTATCATTAAATTCAATGTGTTTGTTAGCATGGGTGTTCACTGAAGTAAAAATAGTGGAATTGAAACAGTGGCTATAAATGCTGCGTATTTGAGGGTTTTGCAGGAAGTTAGTCTTATGATTTACTTGTGCTCACTCTTGTCCAGACATCTTACTAGCATTTCTGGTGAGATTTTAAGATTTTAAAAATGCTGAGAAGAGAAAAAAATGGAAGTAAGAAAAGAAGGAGAATAGCAGTGATATCTGCTATTCTTTGCTTACCTCACTATACCTTTCCCAGCAGGTCTGTGTGCTACCCTGTGCTTCATTAAAAAAAGCAGGTGTGAATTTTGAGTGGGTTTTTGAACAAAGGCAACTTTACAGTTTGCTTTTTTTTTTTTTTTCTGGGAGATGCTCTCTAATAAGCTTGATCAGAAGTGAGTGGAATGATCATAACACCACAGCAATGCCTTCATGTCACGATACAGCCTTGAGGTTCAAGCTGGTGGGTGGTAGGTTCCCAAATATGTCACCTGGGGTCAAGGGGTCTCTTTGGAGAACATCTATCTACCCTGGCAGTATTTTTCTGCTGCTCAATTTGGTTCTCCCCTTAACATGAGAAATTTCAGCCAAGTGTTGTAACAAAGGTAGAAGCAAGCTGTCCTTCTTGAATCAATATAAGAGGTCATTTTGTTACTTCTTGTTCCCTGGATCATTTGTTCCTCCTTCCAAGCTATGTTTTGAGTTAGACCAGCCTCAAGAGGAAGAATAATTTCTGCTTTCCTGGTGAGCTTCTAAGTATTTTTAGTTACCTGAAATCTCATTATGATGTAGACTTTCATTGTTGTGATTAGTTTGGTTTTTAAGTCATTTTTGCAAAGTGTGCTTTGGTTTGAAAAAAACAGAAAGGAATGTTTTCAGTGGCTGTATTTACCAAATCCAATATTGCTGCACTTAGATGAAGGAACAATTTTATTCATACTAAAAAGGATAATTGTTCTTTAAGTGCACACTTGCTTCCTTGCTGGAAACCACTTACCAGGTCAGACTGTCTTGTCAGTGTGTCCTTCTGTATTCCAGAAAGAATAAGTGAAATCTTCTGAGCCCTCCTTTGAGATGGTGCTCTAAGCCCAATCTTTCCATTTCCCAATCTTTCCATTTCCCCATCTTTGATGATTCAGCAGCCTGGCTTGGCAGATGCCTCTGTTGCCTTTAAAGTAGTTTCTCAGCTAATGTTTTGCATTAAAAAGAGTTGCAGGTGCACTGGAAGCACATTGCTTCTTGCTTTTGCTGTGTTATGCAAGCACAACTCAGTAGAACAGTTCTGGGCCAGGTCCCTCTTCTGTGTGTTTGCTGGATGATGCTTTTGGATCTCATCTCCTTATCTCTTGAAGTACCTGTAGCTGAAATACCAGTTTCCCATGAGGCTTTTTTGGGTTCTAGTATGGATGTGCCCTTCTCTGTTGCAAAGTTTAACTACCTCTATGCTTTGTCATTTTCATCCTACTCCTGAACCTTTAGGTGATGTCTTTGCTTTTTAGAAGTACAGTTCTAGAGGTGGAATGAAGTTGGAATAAATGCTTTGTTTGATCTTTGCAAATGAACTATGTTAATTGCTCTTAACGTGGTTTGTTGTAACGTGGAAACAAGTGTTGAGTGTTTGTTGAAAGAGATTTATTTTAGTTACTTGTGAGGTGGGAAGAGGCTTCAGGTTAGATTCACACAGGAATGACTTCCTTAAGAAAGGTGGTTTATATGACTCCATAAATAGGTTCTAGCTTTAGGAGGACACACATTTACAGGGTGTAATTACAGTCTCCATTAGAAGCTGGTGGTGAGGAAGCATCCTAGCAGAGCTGGTGGAGGATGAGGAGTGTGGAGTTTGGCAGGCTGCAGTGTGGCCAGCAGGCAGGTCAGTGCCTCGTGCTTTGGGGCTGACAGAATGGAGGCTCTGATGGAGAATGGAGGCTCTGGGTGCCCTGGCTGTTGCTCACCCTTGTGTGTTACTGGATTTGTGAAGCCTCAGCTGTGCCAGCACCGCAGAGCTGCATTAGGAGCTGTGCCTGGAAATGCTGAGCTCCAGGGAAAAGCCTTTCCTCAAAAGACCCGTTCTTACACACAGAATAAAGCGGACTGGAGCTGGTGAAACACCTTGGCCTTGCCAGCAGCCAGCTGGAGAGTGATGCAAAAGGCAAATCTGCCAGTGAACAGGCCTGCAGTGTAAGGCAATCGCATGGGAACATTCCCTTTCTTTATCTTCCTGAGAGTCGGGGCTAGAGAGCTGCACAAGGCAGGGCAAGGAATGTCTCTGCCTGCTTGACAGTAATCCCTCTCCTCTAGACTACCCAAAATGGCATTTCTAGCACTGACCTTTTTTTTTTTTTTTTTTTTTTTTTAGTTTCCCACACTTTATTTCCACTACTGCCGACTGTGTTTAATGCTTTCATGTTGCTTCCAGAGCTGTTTCTGCTTCTAATCCACTTGTAACTCCTTAGGGGATTCAGGGAGCAATAATTAACCTTTTGGTCCGAGAATTTCAATGGTTTCCTGTAGGTACTCCACTACAAGCTCTAAAAAGCTTGGAGTATAAAGTGGAGGGGCAGCTAGCTGTGCTACAGCACATCTGTACAGAATGTTGGGCTAATTAATTGGGAAGTTTTATTTCAGCTTGGTTCACTCATTGCACCTGCAGAGGTGCAGCAGATTTTCTGCTTGCCTGGCCTTTGTAAAGCTGTGTTTACCTACCCTGTGGTTTCACCACTTGGCTTGAGCTTAGGCACTGTACATAGTGCTGTGTGTGCTTGTTCTTGTCTTTTAGGGTCACAGGCTTTAAATGAGGGAGACAAGAGTACAGCTGAATGAGGAACAAGATTTGGTGCTTTCCTGTGCACCTTGCAAACAACTGAAAGCACTTCAGCTGGGTTTTGTACTGAGCCACAGCATCTGAGCTGGGTGAATGAACTTGCTGCCAAAATTTAGTTACTTCTTTGTGGTTTCTCAATTTATTAATTTATTTTATTTTTACTGCTTCTTTGGTGTGTGTGTTTTAAGGTTGGATAAATCAGGAGGTTCAGGATCTACCACTTGTGGGTTTTGCTGTAAAGAACACTCATGGTAAACTGCCTGAATTGCTTCATGCCTCTATTAATACCATTAATACCTCTATTTTTTGTCCAGTCAAAAAAAAAGTGGTTTTTTTTTTCAGACACAACTGAAGTATCCATTTTTAAAAGTCAGCATTATTGTTTAAGATGTAGCATGTTCCCTGATTTTTCTTACTGAAGAGATGCTGAAAGTGTTTAGCCTACCTGCTCTGTGTGACTGAGGGATGTGTTCCTGAGAAGAGTATTGCACACAGAATGCTGTGACTTCCCTGGTCCTTCCTGTGGGATGCACCTAGAAATTTAGTGGGGCACATTCTTTTAAAGTAGATAATGGAATGGGTACAAGTGATTGTTTTGTTGTTTATTTTCTTTTTCCAAAAGATGCAATGCATTCCATAAGTTATGTGCCATAGAAACTGTAATTACAATAAATGTTAATGGTTTCAGGCATTTGTGAGGAACCTGTGGCTGGATCCCAGGTGTTGCCTATGATGTTGTGCTCCCCAGCTGTGTGAAGCACAATATATCTCATGGAAGGGAAGATTCTCCACAAGGGGGGAATGTTTAATGTGGGCTTTGAATAAGCCTAAGCCCTGCAAGCTGCTCTTTGACCTCAGTGAGGAAAATGTTCTCGTAAGGGGGAAATACTTTAGGTGAGCTCTGGGGCTGAATAGCATCACATAGATTCAGGTGAGTGTCATCCCTCTCACTGCTGTGAGAGGCCACAGAGCAGGTGGAGGGTGAGGGTCTGCCTTGAGTGTCGGTTTTCTGTTGTGCTGTTGTGGGCTCAAACTCTTGCATAAGTAAACCTAGTGGTACTTACTTACCATAAGTAACCCAGTATTGTACAAAAGAGATAATAGTGTATGCCCTTGGTCCTTGTCAGGTGGCATTTCTGCCTTTGTATGAGAGTGTTTCCCCACAGTATATGTAGTTTTATATCATGGGGTGGTTTGGATGGAAGGGACATTAAAGCCCATCTCTTTCCATCCCCTGCCATGGCAGGGACACCTTCCACTGTCCCAGGTTGCTCCAAGCCCTGTCCAACCTGGCCTTGGACATTTCCAGGGATCCAGGGGCATCCACAGCTTCTCTGTTCCAGGGCTTCCCCACCCTCATAGTAAAAATTCCTTCTCAATATCCAATCTAAAACTTCCCAGACTCAGTTTATTTATTTCTGAGCCTGAGCTTATGCCTGCATTGGCTTTGTGGGCACTTCTTTAGTCTCTTCCCCTGCTTCCCCTGGCCATGAGAGTTGGATATTGGGAGCAAGGGAGGCACGAGTGACACGTGCTTGGCTTGTCATGCAAACTTAGTCTGGACATACTCTGTGGGATTATAAATATTTATAGTAGCTATGCAACTCAGTAACATTCATCACTCAACAAACATGACTTTCAATAAAATAGAATGACATTCTTAAATGCAAAATTAGTGCAAAAAGAGCTTTATGGAGATAGCAAGCCTTCTCTGAGGATGCAGCAGGCATGGCTGGGCTTCACCCCCAAGTGGATTAAACTGCTGAGTTAAACATCAGAGTACTTTTTAGGGGAAAGAAAAAATCCTTTGGGATTGTGTTGCTGACGCCCTGCTCCCAGCTGTCGTGTGCTCCAGCTTTTTGGGTGGGAGGAGGCCAAGGACTGGAAGTGGGCTGGGGTGACCTTGGACATGAGACCACACCCTGAGATGCTGCCAGCCAGCAGTGAGGGCTCCAAGTGACCCTTCAGGTTCTTCTCCTCTGTTGCCATCTCATAATTATGCATACTTGGGATGATGAATATTGGAAGAGGCATAGCACAATTAAAGATCATCTGGGTTTGTTTTCATTAAAATAGAGATGTTATCTTTACACCTTTTTTTATTGTTTTCCTCAGATTTTTTAATTAAAAGCTTTAGAAACGAGGCTTCTCCTGAAGATCCCTTGTGTGAAAGAGGAAAGCTGTGTTCCAGGCTGCAGAATATGCTTTTGTTGTTTATGAGGACTTGGGGAAAAATAAATCACGGAATTACTTTTATATACTTAAAGTGTGTCTAAACAAAAGAAGTTGCAGTGTGCCTTGGCATTTTTTGGCCCAGGCAACTGGGACAAGTCAGGGGTGTTGGCTGGAAGGTGCCCTATATATAATATTCAACATGTGCTGGCTTTAATGGTTTGGCCTCATTCCTGCATCTCTTTGGTCGGTGCTGTGCAGCTGTGAGCTCTGGGGGGACTGGGTGGTGGGATGGGTTATGGGCAGCACCCCAGTACTCCAGTTTTGGGAAGGGAGGAGCTGGGCATGGGTTGCAGCCTCTGGAAGGATCGTGCCTGTGGAGCATGGTGGCTGCTCCCAGGTCTGAGGCCACTTTGGTTTCATGTCCTGCCTTTGTGCCCAGCCCTTGCTCCACTGTTGACCCACGTCAGTCACACCTTGGCTATTCCTGTTTGCTCTTGATATTGCTGCCTTCCCCCAGCAACAGCCTGTAAATGTTTTCTTGGGCTCCAAAGGTGGCTGATTTGAGCATCTGTCAGTAAGGAGTTATTTCCTTATCTATAACATTCTAATAGAAGCTACTGTAGATAAGTGCCAGGCTCTGCCTACAGTCTTGTGATGGGGGGACAAAGCTGTGTGGCTGCTGCTCTACAGGAAACAAATTTGTTACTGGAACAATTTGTTTGTCTTTAAAACCCCTGTGATTAGGCAGGGATGAAGCTGCTTCATTTTGACCATCAAAAGCAACAGCTGTGATTGGGAATATCACCTTTTTTAATGCAGAACCCCAAGGAATTATTGTAAAGGGACAACTGTGCCTGTGCTGATGTGGACACTTGTGCTGAGATGGACTCCTGGGACAGGAATTTGTAAATTTTCTGATAACTCTGGGGTAGGCACGAGCCTTGGGTAGGAAGAGGAATCTGTCTGTCCTGCTTTAGGGAAAGGATGGAGCTTTACATGTACAGGGCATCAGTCATAGGTAGAGTCTGTGTTTTGAGGAGCTGGACCAAGTTCTTCCGAAGTTGTAAAGGTCTTTAAGGGCTTCTGACTTATGTTAATCCAATTTGTTAGTAAATAACCAGCTTTTAGGGCTATTGGTTTAGACACATAATGCAAATGAGCTGATGAAATATTGCTGATTCTTGGCCTCTGAGTTCTGGTTTCTTGTTGATTGCTTGTTTAGGGTTTTTTTTATTAAGCTGGATGACATTGCTTTGCTCTGCACATCTTTTGACCTGCTGCCCGTGTCCTGTGGTGGATAATTCACGCCTATTCATAGCAGAAGAGCACTTAAATGCTGTCACTTAAATGTTGATTGTTTGGAGATTAGGGATGGAATGGCTTTGTGCCTTTTATCTTTTCTGAACCATTTATTGTGCTCTGTGTGCTGGACCAGATCCACTCTGATCAGTGCTCCCCGAGAAATGATTGTTCCAGACAACATAATGGCTTTCATATGTCATTTTCTGATTTCCAGCTTGAGCTTTAAAAATGTTGGTGGAATAATGGGTTTCTGTAGGATTACTGTAATTCAAAAGGTCATCTAGGTAATAATTATCTTATGCATTTGGCTTAAGGGATTCAGAAACACAACATGAATTCAAATTCTCTCTTTGCATATTGAATGATTGAATTCTGCATGCAGATGTCCCAGAATATAAAGACCAGACCTAAATTTAGAGAGAGCTTTGACAAAAAATGTAGATTAATTTTGGTACAAATTGAAAATTTAATTTATATCTTGATTGAACTTCTGACAAAGCAGTTAGCAGAAGTGTGTTTAAAGTATTTTAGTGAAAGTTTCACGAGCAGCAAGGTGGGATAAATGGTCTCTAGTTCTCAATGACACTGTCCATTTAAGAAAGGATTCTAAATCACTGGTTTTAAACCCATGGTTTCAGATACCTGAACATTTATAAAGATGATACAACATACTATGAACTGGACATATTTTGGTGCTTCCTAGTCCTTGTGTTATCCCATCATCTGCAGGATTCAGCAATGGGAGACTGGGATGATTGTTTTATTATTTTAAAAATATTATATTTGTTAATAAATAGTTTATTACTGGTTGTTTGTGCAACTGTTGAACTGTGTGTGTGCCTACAGGTTTTGCTTAACTGAGATCTGTTATGTGCAAGACTGAAATATAAATTTTTGCAAACATAATGGGTCAACTCTCCAGAGCAAAAAACTTTTTTTCCTGTGAACTTGAAATCCCATTATGGGTTGGTGCTGCATGTCGGAGTTCATATATTCTCTGTTCTAATGTGCCAGTGGTCTGAAGATTTGTGTCCTTAGCTAACAGCATTTGGCCAAGTTAAACACACCCCAAGAATTTGGTGTGGGACTCAAAGCCATAATTCTTACCTGTATGCAATTAGTTCCATCTTCATTTCAGCTCCTAAAATGTAGGTGGGTTTCAGATCTTTGCCTGCTCCTGCAGTCTGGGGTGTGATTATGCCAGCCTGTGCTCTCCCTGCTTCCCCACCCCTTTCAGAAAAGGGATAATACAGTCACTGTTTCAGGGAGATTTTAGTTTTTGGAGATCACAGTGAAACAAATGTTTATTTTTCTTTCTGCAGGTCTTTTTGGTTCAAGTTAATCCAGGTGAAACCTTTACAATAAGGGCTGAGGATGGAACCCTCCAGTGCATCCAAGGTAAGAGGATGCACAAACACATGGATGAGCATTGCTTTGCTTTATGGAATACCTGTTCTGTCCTCTCTCCAAAAATGTGATTTGCAGCTCTGAGAATGCACTGAAGCACTGGGGGAGTGGGAACTTGCAGACGTGGCTGCTCTCTGTATTCTAGGAGCTCAGTATCTCAGGATGAGTCATGCCTTTCTTGGAAGTCCAGGAGGATTTCTCTCTTCTGTTATTTATCAGGCCCATCTTGCAGCCTCTTTGCATCTTTTTTGTGACACCCCCTCCATTTAAGCAGTGAAGGAGTGGGTGGTTCTTGCTTGAAGTTCCATCCCCATGGAAATGATGAATTAATAGTTGTTTGAGATAGACGTTACAGAAGCTTCCCTGAACACCATCCAGGGTTATTTGGTCTTGATGAGCAACAATAACAGCAATTTAAAGCTGCTTGTTGAGATTTATAGCCAACATGCTGTGTGGTAAGGAATTGGTCCATGTGGCAATTAACAGAGGAATAAAGCTGGCTATTCCTTTTATTTAAGAAGAATGCTTTATTCTGGCTAGTACATGAAAGATTTCCATTACAAATATAATTATGACCCCATTTATTTATAATTTTGTCCATACTCAAAGTGGTGTTCAGACAGTGTGTTTAAATGAAGGCAACTTGAAGTCTCATGGTTCTGTATTCCCAGTAATTTAATGTGTTTGTGCCAGTGGGACTTGTTTGGTACTCATCAGCAGTCTTTGTTAAAATTGATTTAGAATTTCTAGCATAAGATTGTCTCCTTTTATTTGCTATAGCTGCAGTATTGATTGCCAAGGCTCATGTTTATTTGTATACACCCTTTCAGTTTGGCCTGAAAATTCTTGATATTCTTTTCAAGCTAAAGATTCTGATCCTACTTTATTGTAAAATATTTTTATTGCTGAGCTAAGTACATGATTCAAACACAGGAAAACACCTGACTGTGCTGATGGTGGTGTGGTTCTTTTTTCCTTTTGGTCAAGCTGCTCTTACCATGCATCTGTGGAACTTAATAGTGATCTATTGCAGAAGATCTGTTGTAATCAGCCTGCAAATATACTAAGATTTGGATTTGTGACAGTTCTGGTTTTGTGCTCTGAGGTTATTATAGAAGACAGGCTTATTTTGTGTGCAGTATTTTTGGAAATTACACACCCCCCTGCTCCACAAAACTTAGTGTCTATTATTTTTTTTCCCCTGTGACAGAGTTTTTGGTATGTTTAAAGGTTATGGAGTGTTTGGTATGTTTAAAGGTTATGGATGTTTGGTATGTTTAAAGGTGAATGTATTCCCTGTACATAGGGCAGCACCCAGACAATAATGTTGCATTTTCCAATGCTCCCACACTGCACTATGCTTAGCAGGATAAGGAATAATTTTAGTACTATGTTAAGGCAGCATGAAAGTCTCTTTTTGGGCAGTGCCTCTCAGCTGGTAGCTCCCTGTGGAATAGATGATACTTGCTTTTTCCTTACTGCCACGTACTCAGGGTTATGACATAAGACAGTGCTGCTGAATATTCAGAGTGTGAAGGATGGCTTTATTACAAATTGGGTGAGTCTCCTGAGTGCAGGGAGTGAACACTGTTAATAAAAACTTGAGATGTCAGGCTTGGTAACACTGAATTCTTCAGGATATACGAAAGCTCTTCCCACGTGACCGTTCTGCAGGGACAGCTAACTTTGCTTATGTAGAATAATTTTTTATTTGTTTTTTTTTTTTTTACTTTTTTGCATATGACTTTTTGAGCAGTATGAAATCTTCAGGTTGAGCTCCTGGAGCCAGCTCTGGAAGCCCTGTGAGCCCCACTTTGTGTCCAGAGCCCTGTTTGGCTCCACGGCTGTGGTGTATCTGTATGTGCTTTAGAGGACTGAGGCAAAACCAGAAAAGATGACTTAGTGAATCTTCATTTGTCTTACCAAGGTTGGAAAAAAGACACTTGCATGAATAAAACCTCTGTGGAATATCCTCTGTTTTAAACACCCTGAAGTGTAATTAGCCACTAATTGAGTAATCACTGTTTTAAGCCAGAAAGAACAGATGCACATTTGAATGTTTCTGATGTTTTGGAGTGGTGGAGAAATCTCAAATACAAAAGCTTCTTCCAGTTCCTTGGAGTTGCAGCAGTAAAATAATCAGTGAAAACTTAAAAAAAAGACCCCTAAATAATAAAAAACAGGAAAAAATGTGTATTTTTAGCTGAGGATGCAAGGTGTTGCAGCAAGTGCTCTCTTCATTCGTGGGGTTTCTTTTAATATACTTGTTTAAGACAATGATTTATAAGCCCTGTAGATCCTGGTGTGGGCCTGGATTAGGCAGCTCTTGGAGATGATGGTGGCTGGGAGAAGTTCAGCTGGTCAGTGGGCATGGAGAAGGGTCTGTGGTTTCCTTGAGAAGACAGATTTAAAGAGAAAATAAAAAACCCACAGTAAATCTGGTCTTCTGGAGAAATCCAGCCCTTGAGTGCACAGCCCATGTGGTAAGTTGTTTAGGGAAGCATCTGAACAGTTCCAGGTGCTCTCAGCAGGAGTTGTGTTGTTGTCTGACTTCCTCAGGATTTGCCTTCTCCGTCTCATGTGATAGCAGAGATGCTGTGCTATGTGACTTTTGTAGCCTTTATAACAACAGCCAAATAAAGGAATAAAGAAAAGGGATGCTGGGGAAGCTGAACCAAGCCCTGAGGCTGCCTGTGTGGATGGGAGGCACATGGTGCTGCCAGCTGGGCTGTGCAACACCCCAGGCCTTGCTGGATGTTGGGGCTGCCCACCTGGCCTGTGGGGTGGAGTGGAAACATAAAGCACATCCTTTATTCATGTGTGATGCCATGGCCAGTCTTTGTTCCTTTCAGTCCATGGGGGTGTTAATGACAAAATCTCTGGTGCGCTTCCTTTGCGATTTCCCTGCTCACCCCGTGCTGCCAAATGCCCAGAATGAGCTCAGGGCTCTGACTGCAAAGCTGCCTCTCTGGGAGGTTCAGGGGAGGCTGGTTTAGGATCTCCCTTCAGGTGCCTTTGCAAGATGGAACATGTGTATGTGCTCTGTCATCAGTATTGTAAAAGCTGCTCTTTACAGAAAGTTTGACAGGTATTAAATACTTCATAAATGTGTCGATACTTTAAATGCTTCATTTCCTTTTCACATATTCCCATTTTATTTGTCAAAAAATCAGGACTTGACTGTTGCTAGCTCTGCAAGAAAAGGACAAGGGCAGGGCATATCCTCAGCCATTTCTTTACTCAGCTGTTAACTGTAGACCTTGTATTTCCTTTGTATGAAAGATTGCTTCTAGCTTTGTGGTAACCACAATAAATGAAATGTGGAGCAGGGTGAGAGTCTGGATCTGGGAGGAATTGAAACAGAGCCCTGAATTAAAAAAAAAATAAAATTATTCTGCTTTCTAAATTTCAAAATAAATAGATCTCATGTGAAACTGACATGTTCAGGAAACTCACGTTTCCCTAGGGGCTGATTTAAATATGAGTTTTTTAGCCAATATCTTGAGATCTTTGGTAGGAACTTTTGTTGCTGCCTGAGAGTTTTGTCATTCACACTTGAAAAATTCACTGTTTGTGCATAATTTGGGGCAGTGAAGCTGTACTTGAGAATCTGTTCAGAGCCTTTCCCTCCTGGAAGGCAATCATGCCAAGCTGTCACACCCGCTGTGGTAGGAATAACATGGGCAGAATGATTGTTCTGGTGCCACCTGACCTTGCCTGTCACCCACATGTTGAAAATATGTGTGTACAGAGTATGCAGGCTGCATAAAGCTTCTATCCATTGATCACACAGAATTGCCCAATTACTGCTAAATGTCCTTTTTATTGCCATCCATGTAAATGGTCCTCAAGCTGGATCTCATTTTCTGCCACAAACCAAACTGAATTTTCTGTATGCATATAAAGCTGCAAAAAGCCTGTAAGAATGTAGAAGAGCAGGTAGCAGAAAGCAGCTGATGGAATAAAAAATGAATTCCGGGTAAATTCTGCCTAACCCATGCTGCTGGAAATGCTCTCTTGACACTCACCTCTAGTCTTTGTCTTGTATGCCAGCACAAGGTTTGGAATAGTGAAGAATAAAATTTTCCTGAAAACAAATATGCTAAAGGGTTAAAAATTCTGCTTTAATTCTTTCCTGGAGCAGGGGGAATTCACCCTTGCATAGGGTGAGCAAGGCTCTGCATTAAACTGGCTTTTGTGATTTATTCAAGGACAAGGTACAGATGTGCAGTGGCATGGAGGGGGCGTAGTTATGTTGGAACATAAATATCTGGATTGCAGACAAGGACCTGAATTGCTTTTGGGTGGTTGCATTTTGAAATGAAAACAGGATAAAAACATAGACAGTTTACTAATACTGATATTTGTTTCAAGTGATGTTTTCAAGTGTTTTGCCATTGAGGCTTGAACTTGAAGTCTTTGCTGCTTCTTATCTTGTAGAACAAAGAATGCAAGAATTAAACTTCACTGCTGCTTTTTCTGTGTCTCTAAAACTGAGCAACTCAAGAAAAAGACCAGAAGTATGCAAAAAATTTAGCAGTGGTTTCTAAAATGAAAGATTTCCTGGAATTATTATTCCCTTAATTTGGTGGGTGGGTGTGGTTTGGTGTGGCAGTGCAGAGGAATGGATAATATTAAAGGCTTAACAGCTGTATATTTGTGTAGGAAGAGTGTGTGTGTCAGTGAAATAAGGCTGCTAGTACAGTCAAAGCTAACCAAACAAAGTGTGTATTTTATTTATTTTTTTCCTCTACAGTATGAGGTTGGAAATGAGGAAGTGAGTCAGTTTCTTGCAGGGGAGGAAAGATTAGAAAATAGATGGGACACAGTGTGAGCAAGTGAGTGGTACCTGTGGGGTGTTACTGGGTGGGGACAGAGGCACGGGGATGAGAGTGGTGATGGGCACATACAGGGGAACAGATGGATCACAGAGTCCCAGAATGGTTTGGGTTGGAAGGGGCCTTGAAGATCATCTCATTCCAGCCCCTCTGCCCTGGGCAGGGACGCCTTCCACTCTCCCAGGTTCTTCCAAGCCCTGCCCAGCCTGGCCTTGGACACTTGCAGGGATGGTGCAGCCACAGCTTCTCTGAACAACCTGTTTGTCTATTAACACCTTCACATAAAGAATTTATCTAATGTAAACCTGCCTTCTTTTTCATTAAAGCCTTATCCTGTCACTCCATAACCTTGTCCAAAGTCCCTCTCCAGCTCTTTTTGAGCCCTTTTTTAGGCACTGGAAGGGGTTCTGAGGTCTCCTCATGGCCTTCTCCAAGGCTGAAGAGCTCCACTCTCAGCTTGCCTCCATAGCAGCCGTACCATCATCTTCCTGACCCTCCTCTGGACTCTATCCAACAGTTCCACCTTATTTTCACGTTGGGGACCCCAGAGCTGGATGCAGTACTCCAGGTGAGGTCTCAGGAGAGCAGAGTAGAGGGGGAGCATCACCTCCCTTGATGTGCTGATCCCACTTCTGGATGTCACAGCAGAGCATGGGGAGGAGAGCAGCCTGAGGAGACAGAACAGAAAGGTGCAGGCTCAGGGAGCTGGCTGTGATCCCAGTGCTGCCAGTCCACCTGGTGCATCAGGAGCTGGGAGCACCTGCTCCATCACTCTGCAGAGGCAGATGCTGGGCTGTTCATCAGTGGACCTGGTGTGGTTTCACTCTGAGGTGAAAGAGCAGCAGCACCTGAAGTCCTGCTGCTTTGTAGAGGCTTGAGAAGGCTGGAGGTGCTCTAATAAGGAGCAGCTGGTGAAATCTGCAGGTGGAAGGTTCTTTGGGCCCTCCAGGGCAGGCACTGCCTGTGTGCTGGGGAGGTCCAGAGGCTGGAGCTGGAGTCCCTTTGGTTCAGTACCTGCTTCTATCCAGAGCATCACCTGAATGACAGAATTTGGTTACATTTTTAAGAAATACGTTTGTGACGGCATTCTTAGCATGCTGCAAAGAATAGATTTGATCTATCTGCATTGATCAGAACATTACATGTGTCAGAGCAGAAAGAAACATTGTCCTTTCTCACCTGTATCTGCTGGTGCTTGGGAGCTGCTTGTGGTCAGGCAGTTCCTGGGCACAGGCTCTGGGGACAGCTGCCAGGGTGCATGGCAGCAGGACAGGATGGACGTGCCTGGCTGTGGCAGGGGAGGGAGGGGTGAAGTGCTGGGTGAGCTCTGCTTCTGTCTCTCCTTGTTTCTGCAAAGTGTTTCAGCTCTTTCCACCTACGTGCTGGTGGGCAGGCTGGTTCCAGGGGATGGAAAACTCCCTGAAGGAAATGCAGCTTCAGTTCAGACTGTTTTGGTCATTAGGGCTTGCAGCAGAGCAGTCTGTGTGGTGGTGTTTTACAGCATAGCTCTTGGTATTAAATAGCTTTTGTTTACACTTTATTTATTAAGCTTTGGGTCAGTTTCTTTCTGTTTACCAGCAAGGGCCCTTTTCACCCTATTAAGTTTTAAAGCATAACTCTTACTCCTCATTTACATCACTTTACTTTGAGTTCTGGTACTTGGTGTCTAGATTTAGTGTTTGATGGAAAAGCCAGGCCTGCAGTGCCCATTGCTCTCCTGTAGCACAAACAAGTTTTTGATTTATTAAAGTTCTTTCTATTAATGGACAAATGAGGAAATATCTGCATAAACATCTTCCAGAGCAAAGCTGTGGTTGAGAATAACTGAGAAGAATTTCATGTCAGTGTCTAATCAGCCTCTGTATTGACCAAAATATTTTTTTGATATCTATAACAGAGTCAGTATTATACTTTAGAGGCATTGTCACCATCTTCTGGGTTTGGTCACTTGAGTGTTTCAGCAAACTCAGCTCTGTAGCACAGGCATGTCCCCAGGCCTGGGATCAGCTGTGCCTTTCCTGTTGGGATGTTATCCATGGTGCACTCCATAGCTATAAACCACCAGCTGTTAATCATATAATCATAACAGGCACTCTTAATTTGTTTTCACGTTGTTGCCCAGCTAGAAAATATCCAAATTTGCAGAGGAACCTTTCATCCTCTGTGTTATTTCTGATGTTTTTGGTGCCTCTCTGTATGTCAGAGATAGTCTCTTTGCCCTTTTAGTGTTTGGTCACCTTAGAAAACTGTGGTCCTGGTGATGTATCCTTTATTCCTTTCATGTGCAATAAACAACTTTAAGGCTTTCATATCTTTGTGAGCCATGTGTTGAAATCTAAGAGAGCAAAGAGCTGCTGGCCTGGAGTGGGTTTTTCCCATGTTATTCTCAGTGAGATCACCTCACCATTCACTGTTCATCTCACGGTTTTATTTTTTTAGCACACCACAATCAAGTATAGGAAGCCATGTAAGAAGCCAAGAGTAAACAATGGGATGCTTTGTTTACTGTGTGAATAATCTTAGCTTCTCCATTTTAAATCCGATAATGCTAAGAATAATTATGGAAATTTATTTTGCATGTGTATGATTAAATCTTGAACCAGATGCACCTGCACTTGTAGCTTTGCTGGGTGGAATATCTGGTTCTTTACAGTTGGTAGCTGTTATTTGTTATAGCTCCCCTGATACAAGACAAAAGGAAAAAGAATCTTGGCATGTCATTAAATTTTAATTTGGCTTAATCTTTCCAAATGCTAAATTGTGACTGTTTTGTAGTACACTGAGAGAAAGGGACAGTGATACAGCTAAGGTGGAGATAGTTTGGAAATTATGTGGAAACCAAGGATTTCTTGAGACCCTTGCTGATGGTCTGTGGCCACCTATGCTGGAGGGGTGGCCAGAGGCTCTTCCAACGCTGCAGCCTGGTCCCTGGGGAAGCCACTGCCCTGGCCAGGCTGGGATGGGACCTGGCAGCCAGTGCTGTGTCCTGCTGACGTGGCCTCAGGGCACAGGAGCCCAGGAGGAGGAGAAGGGCAGGAGAAATAAATTAAGACTTGAACCATTCTGGTTTGTACATATGTAAAAACCAATCGTCCTGCTTCCCAGCAGAACAGCACCCAGATGAGCAGAGATGCAGTTCTTGAAGCTTGTCCTTTGGTGAAATGGAGATATTTTTGTGTGTTTTTTTGGAATGCCTAAGGATCTGCTGCTGGGAAATGCGTTGATCTCTAGAATTAGGACAGCAGACTTTAAAGACAACTGTTAGAACATACGGTCTGGGCTGTAATTTCAGACTTTTTTTGGGTTTGTAAATATGTAGGACTTGTGTTTGGGGTTTGTGTCTGTCCTTATTTTCCTTGTGTATGTGTGTGTTTATATATATATATATATATATATATATATATATAAAAAAGATGTATATGTCTGACAGAATCAGGCATCGTGGTACATCCAAGGGCCTTGGGAAGGCTGTCTTGTATCAGCATACTATCAATTTTTAAGTTTCCCAATATCTCTGGGTCTCTGCCCAAAACACAGGGAATCTCTGTGAGTGTGTGGGTATCTGCAGGAACGCTGAAGTTGTGTCAGCCCTGCTAAATGCAGCTAATCCTCCTACTATGGACCCAGTGCATTCCAGTCAATGGTGGCAGGGTTTTCAAGTCCAAGATCCACAGGCTACAGACATTGCAAACCCATTAGTCAGTGCTTTTAATCTTTTTACAGTGTATTAGTGCAGCTATAGTTCTGAATTAGTAAGGCAGTTGTAGTCAACTTTCCTAATCTGAAGTAATTATATTTATTGGCCAGAAGAATAATGAAATTATTCCATTATCCTTATTAAATTCCTTTACTCCTCATCACAAGCAAATATTTAGTTTCCCATGCTTTTTATTCTTTAATGTCTGTGATTCTGGTTCATGTTTGTTGTTCGTGTAGATGTGGATTAGGGATGGGGATGAAGCACATTGTAACTTGGAGTCTTTGCAGGGCTTTTAGTATTATGCTTCTCATTTTTAATTTTGAAACAAATCTCAACTCGGATAAGTGATAATAATGAATTGACTTTAAATGGTAAAGTATGTAAATTGGATTGTTGCTTTTGCTGAATTTCAAATTGTACTTATTCCCACCATAAAGAAAAAAAAAAACAACTAGTGTAGTGGTTGTTGAAAGCTGTATTGAATCAGCTGTTGATTCTGCTGTTATCAGGTTTCTGGGGCTGGGCAGCTTTCACTCTGACAGTCAAACCCCTTCTATATTTAGATGCAATTTGTGTGATCATATCTTAAAGAGTCTTGTTTGTTCCTTCTGCACCAGTGTTTCCTCGTGGTCGCTGCCATAGGGAGGATTCTGTGCCTGTGACATCAACAGCTCATTTAGTGTGTTGTGAATATTTTCATTAATAGGGGTTGGAAGAATAGATGATATTACAGAAATTAATTGCTGAGTCAGCTTTGTAATCCAAGTGATGTAAGCATCAGTGGTTTCAAAACAAAAAGGAAAGGAAAAAGCCCACTCAACCACATTAACCAGTGTGAAATTGCATAACTGTGGACAACCTCAAAGTGTGTAGACTGCCATCCAGTTGTATCAGTAATAGTTGTTTAACAGTAAATCTAGAATCTGACTTTAATATTCCAAATTATTTAGGACAAATATCCTAGAAACAAACCTGTGATTTACTCATTTAAGCATCACAAAAATTAATTTTGATTTTTCCTTTCTTTGTGGGTCAGAGAGCTTCAAACACTACTTAAAAATCAAGCTACTCCTGGAGATGAGTGGGAGTTTTGTTGGGGTTTTTCTTTTCAATGTTCAACAAAATACCAAGTTGTCATAATTTGTGCAATTTAGTTTTTTATTAATGTACCCCATGTGTTTATAATGTAAAGCTGCAGGGTTCTGCACATGCTTTGTTTATAAGCTGGGTTTGATTACTGCTTATGACTTTTGCCTTCTTGATTATATTGTTAACAACAGTTTTGATGGTGTGTTTTGTGATTTGGTTTGGGGTTTTTTCCTTGCTCTGATTTTTTTCAAAGTTTATTCCTCTTGTTTCTGTTGGGGGTGAGGATGTTGGGGAACATTTAAATGTAGATGGATTGTCACAAGCAGTGCCTTTCTCTCTGGGTTGCTGGTAATTTCCTGTCAGTATGCCCCATATAGGAGATGTTAAGAAATACCTGGTAGGACAGAACCATGTTAACTCAGTGTGTCTGGGAAGGGTTGCAAATTACTCACCAGCAAAGTTTATTTTTGCTTCTCCTGGCAAGTGCAGGGCTTGTGGCCCTGCAGGTATGGAAAAAAGAACCTGAGCAGAAACCCTGGTGTAAGGCTTTAGCAGCAAAGTATGTTTTAACTGTTGTGTAATGGGAATGCTTTGGTATTGACAGCACTGGCAAGCAAGAACTTGCAATGTTTTGTGGTTTTTTTTTTTTCTTTTCCTCAAAATACTTGGATTTTGGGTTTTTTCGACCATACAGCTTTCAAGCAGAGTTTTGGAAGTGACCATTTGGTCTATAACCATCTGTATACCGTTTATCCAAGCTTCACCTTTTAAGCGGTGTACATGTTAAGCAAAGCTATACTGTGTTATTTATAAAAACCCTGCCTAAAATTCCTAGAAACTCTGGGAGTTTTGGTTACCCTGCCTGCTGCTGCTGCTGAGGGTGAGGCTCTCCACATGCCATCCCGGCGAGGTCGCTCCAGATGACCTCTGGGTAACGTAATAAAAGACTATTTTTGTCTCAGCAGACGATATTATCTCAGCATAACATTTTTGAACATTTCTGGCTGGATTGTTCTGAATGTTGGAGCTGTGCCTGCGGAGGGGCCTGAAACACAATGCCTGCCATTCTCAATTGTGTGAGCACTTGGGTTTGATGATGGGGCTGTGGTGAGCAGGGTGGGAGTGGGGCATTAATTAGGCCACTCCAGTCCAGTTCCCAGCACCTGTAGCCTTGAGATGTACACTGGCTCAAATATGTTTGATTTCTAAACCAAGTATTTGTGTACAAGTGTGTATGTGTGTTTCTGTATATGCGTTCATCTGATTTTACATAGAAGAGGTATTTATGTACAACTGTAAAAATATACATACATATTAAAAAAATATATATATTTATATTTATATATGGTCATTTTTTCACCTTAAGATGGTCACTCAGCTATCCAAAGCCATTTTGGCTACGGCTCTTCCTCTGAGTGGAAGTTTTTCTAATCCTTGGTGCAAGCATGGAAATGGCAAGCAAGTGCCTGGGGTGATTTGCCCACAGGATTTTCACTGAGGCTTCATTAAGGTTACTTAAGTTAGAAGTAATTTGCCTCCCTTGAGGGAAAATTCTGATATTTGGAATGTTTATCAGTCATCTGCAAAACAAAATGAACATAATTGGTGGCTAATTGTTTGCAAGAACTGTGCAATACAATAACGAAGAGTTAAGCTGAAACCAATTGTGCTTATGAAATCTAGCATAAGAAACACTATATTAATCCTGCCTCAATACCAGGAAACGCAATTAGTGTAATTAAGACTATCATATTGTAATTTTCTTGGCGACTCCATGCCTTGGCAGCCGCTTTGCCCTGCCGGGGCTGGAGCAGAGCGCGTTCCTGTTGTGGCTCTTTCTGCCAGGACAGCTCTGAAGTGGCTTTGCTCACCCTGTGGTGGGATGCTGCTGCTGGGTGGAAAAAGTGCTCCAGCTGCTGCCTTTTGGGTGGCTGAGCTGCAGGCATGGTGGCATTTTGCAGGCTCTGTCTGTGCTGGCTGCAGCTGCATCCCCACCTTCAATCCAAGGGAAGCGCGTGGTTTGGGATCCTCACTGCGGTTCCTCCAGCTGGGATTTCCCCCAAGGCACTCCTTGGCATGTGTTTGCTGCCAGTTCTGTCTTGACAGCACAGATCAAGCTCTGCCACCCTCTTGTGCCACCCTCCTTGCCACCCTGGGGGTCCCAAGCCCTGGGCAGGAGGGTGCAGTGCAGGAGTGAGAGGCTGCAATTAGGGCAGAGTAACAGAGAGATGAGAATTGCAATTAGGCTCTCATTAGCATTGGATGCTCTGTCACGAGAAGGACGTAAATAAATAGCTTTGTCTGTTTGTATGGAAATAAACTTAGACATGTTTAACTTGGTTTTAGGAGCAGCAATCATAGATATCTTCATGCTGGTAACAATGTGGACCATCACTCTTAAATCAGTTTGAATACACGTTGCTGATGGATTTGTTGTAGAATGTGCCCAGGTCAGGAAAAAATGAGTATGGTAACATAGTTGTTATTGTTGCAGTTTGTCTGTCACTGCTGTGAATGCACGTAATTAAGGGATAATCAGCATAATGCCTACTTTGAGCTCTTCTAAATGGTTTAATTGCTTCTCTGAGTTAAATAAACACTTTATGCTTATTTTACAAATTTTTCCCCAGGGAGCTTGTCACATGGAAGTGTACGTGCATGTCTTTATTTTTTAAACATAAAGAATAATCGGTTATTTAATTAAGCTTCTCCTGAAGTTCTCTTTTGGGATATTCTGTGTTCTTATGAACTGCTCTGATAATGAATGTGTCAGAATAGGCTGGATAAGAGAGGTAATGAGTCAGTGGGAAAATGAACGTGCATATTAATGCTGTTATTCCAGAGTCATCTGAGTGCCCATCCTTTGTGGACACAAGTGCCTGTGTACGTTTTTCTGTACTCTGTGAAATGCTTTAACAGTTTGAAGGGGCTGTGATGGCTGCAGAGGATGGCTGAGGACTGTCCCCAAGGAAGGTGAGGCTCTGGGTACCAACTGGTTTGAAACCTGAGCAGATGTGAGGTGTCCCTAGAGATTTCACTAGGCTAAATAAGGAACTGTCTAATTGTTTTGATCCTTTTTTCCTACTCATTTTCATTCTGTACATTTGTCTTTTTTAAGACACTTTATTGCACTGCATGCTACATATATCACATGTCCATTGGAACTGCCTGGCATCTGCAGAAAATTTTACCTGACTCTTCATTGTACTGTATAAAAGTCTTCATGTCTTGTAAAAAGATTACCTGCCCCAGAATACTTACAAGGGATGTTCAGTATCTTTTTTTTTTTACCTGCATTTCTAGATCATGTCTGCTCAGCCAGGGTACAGCTCACTTTGAGTATTATTGGAATTTGCTCCTTACAAAAGGCCAAAGCAGTGTGCAGCCTGGCTAGCAGGCTCCTTGGTGAGCTGGTTCAACAGTGACAAATTTTAATTTTTAAAAATGTTTTTAATTTTTTTTTTTAAATTACGTAGCACAGGAGTTGAATGTTTTCCTGCTAAGTGCCTCAGCCAAGGAGCCTTGGTTTACAAAAGAGTTTTTCTCCTCCTCTTCTCTCCAACAGCTTCTCTGCAAGTGAGGCTTAACTCTACAGAAAGGTGGGAGTGTGTTCAAAGGTTTTTCAATTTATTTATTGATGCCTTGGCTTTATTTGAACTACAGCCTTTTATATGTTCAAATAACAGAAGGTTAGTTTTCCTCAGGGTGAATCTAAGACTGAAATTGTGTTGTCGACAAACACAGCAAATTGAATGAATTTCAGTTTTAGGGTCTACACAGGTACCTTTGCATCAAATTTGGGTGCTCTGCCCTGAAGTACAATATAGCCACAAAAGAAATTGAGATCTACAAGCTGATTCATCAACTGCTGCTCATTCCCAGTTATTTCCATTCTATATGTAGCCAGAGAAGCTTATGCACGAGATGGGTTAAGGGAATTAGGTAGCTGTTTGAGCCAACTGCTATGTCAGAAATAGAACTGCAGCTATTTTCTAAGCTCAGACTGTACAGTTGCAATATTACTTCAATACTACTATCTCTCCTGTGCTTCCAACTTCTTAAACCCCTTGTTTCATCATTTTAGGAGCTGTATGGCAAGGACCATTTTAAATATCCAATTTGAAGCATTATTTTTCTTGCTTTATTTTTACTCTTAAGATAGATGTGCCAGGCAGGCACAGTGGTTAGTCTTATCTGCCTGGGTTTAGTGAGTTGCTAAAAGTAGTTTGTGCAAATGTCTGGGCAATTTTAAATTGAACTTTTTATAATTAAAAATGTAATGAGAGTCATTAAAGCAGCAGTGATTCTGTTCTAAGTACAAATGCAGTTAGAGGCTGAAAAATTGCAGTTCAAACCAGATAGCCCTTAAAAGCTGGCAGCATGCAGCACTGCTGATAAGGAACGTGAGGCTCTTTCTAAGCCCTGCATGCTTCCACATGGGTTTTGCTGCTCTCTCCACAGATTTCCCACCCCCTTCAGTAAAAAGTGACTCTTGTACATCTGTGGAGCTGACTTTGACTCCCTCTGGAGACAGCTGATGCCTCTCCCCATGAGATGTGCCTGGGAAATGTGGCCAGAAGAGTTGTGTGCTCAGTGGGGTGAGAGCTCTGCCTGCCTTCCAGGGGACCAGACACCCTCCAAACTCCTCAGCAGCCAGTGGAGCAAATTTGCCCCCTTCAGAAGGAGTTTCAGAGCACACAAGTGAACTGCATGCTCTGATTCATTGTCTTTTTGAAGAGTATTTTTGATTAAAAGAGGGAAAGTACATGCTGCAAGTCTGAGAGAGTGTTGGCCAAAGTAACATCCTCCAAACGTGAGGGGCTGTAGAGAATCATGCTCAGAATTTTAATTGTATTATTCTGGATGGAGATAAAGTGAAAATAGTATTTTATTCCCAAGTGTCATTTTATTTGGTTTGCTTGCATTCACCAGTGCTGTTTCATTGTACATAAGGAACTCTTTTCTGCCTCTTTCTGATTTATTCATCTTCTGTATTTTACCTGTGAATTACTACATCTTCCAGTATGTCTAACCTACATTCAAACCTTTATTTTAATTGTGTCTCAGAAGCTGGATAATGATTCTTCAGCCTTGCTGTGGATGTGTTGATACTTATAGAGCTTTCAGTTCAGTTGGGTGGCTTCTCTGTCTTGTACTGCTCTAAAGTGCTTCTCTCCCTTGTGATTTTTCTATTAGTAGAAGACAGTTTTTACTGGTAAAAACAGTGGTTGTTTTTGACTTTGGTTTGATACAAATGACCTGACCTGATGAAGAGCTGCTGCTGCTGAAAGACATGACCTCATGATGTCCTCTCCACCCTTTGCATCATTTCCCACTGTTTCCTCTGCCTGGTGCTGGCATTTGCCTGACCCATTAGCCAGGTCAGGAAGGAAAAACTGATCTTCTGCCATTTAGTCTCAGCTCCCACAGTTCAGGAGCAAAAAAGAGGAGGAGGAGGTCAGGAGGAGGAAGAAATGAGAGTGATACTTCCACTTTAGTGGCATTAGCTCACAAACCTATTTATCCAGTCACTAATTATGCACCATGGTAGGAAAATGATGAACTAATGTGAGTTAGGAACATGAGCTGTGCGTTACAGGGGTTAGAACACAAGAAAGCCACTTGTTAAATGATTTTTTTCAGTTTACAGATGGTTTGAAGTGCCTGCTTTTCACTGCTTGTTGGGTGTGTGTCCCACAGGCTTTGGGTGGCTGTGAGGCATCATCACATGGGCACCCCAGAGGAGAGCCTGGCACCCTCTTGTATGTGAGACCCTTTTATTTCTTCTGCATATGGTCTTGCTGGGGGGGGCTTTTGAAACCCAGCCCATATTCATTACACTTGTGTCACCTCAGGCTTCTTTCTGCTGTGAACTAGAACTGATCATCTGCTGAACTGCCCAGAAAGAAATGGGAAATGCAGATGGCCCAGGGGCTGAGGAGGTGCTGGGCAGTCAGGTGTCACTTCAGTCCTGTGGAGATCTTCTGGCAGGGCTGTGCCTTTTCTTTGTCTGGGAACCATTTAATTTATTTTCAAGGAAAATTGCAGACACTTGTTGGGGATCAGTAAATTGTGAGGGGTGCACAAAGGGGTTATCCTTGGAGTCCCTGCTCCTCCCTGACCTCAGCTCAGGAGCTCGCTCACTAAAGGATGCTGCGTGGAGAGGAACTCTCTCCCTGATTTCAGAGCAATATAAATTCTTCAGTTCAGAAACAGTGGCCTCTCCTCCTGTTGTTTGTCTCATTCTTCTGTCCAAATATCAGGAGAATCACAGCCTCTTTTGGACTTCAGAGAGCTTGTCACATATTATTTCAAATTCACATGAGGATTGCCAGTTTTCCCTGCTCTGCATCTTCCTGCCTTGCTTGCAACTTGACCTGCGTGCTTTGTACTTTCCCATGTCAGTGCATCCATTCTGCAGCAAACACTTGTGGCTTCTGTACCTGCAGCATTTTCCCACACTACAAGTCAGCTTTGCCACCTTGGCAGCTGTGACTGAGAGGGCACATCTTGGGCTAAAGCTTTGGAGTGGATGCTGTGATGGGCATCCTGCACCCCCAGCGTGCCCCTGCAGCTTCACAGGCTGACCACAGCTGAGGGTCTGGTCACCATAAAAGTGCCTTTGTCTTGGTCTGTGCATGAGGCAGAAAAGAGGCACAGAAGAACTAAACTGGTGCTTAAGTATAAATGCATGTACTATCTGTGCAGGTAGTGGGTTTTACCCTAGAGCTTTACAAAAGTGGAAATTTGGGAATTTCCAATTTGGGAAACCAAGTGGGAATTTCATCCACTGGATATTTCTATTTGTACTTAAGTGAGAGCATCTCAAAAATACACATCCAAATAGGTTTGCATATCTGGGAATTATTTTTTTTTCCCACCTGGCTGTTTCCCCTTTTCTTTTTGAAGTCTTTGCTACAGCCTGAAACTGTAAGTCTTGTTGGCCTCTAAGTGTCTTCTTGAAACCAGGGTGGGGTTTTTTATGTGTTTTCCTCAGTGTAAAATATCACCATCAACTTCATTTCACCGTTGCACATGCTCTCCTATCCTGTTAACCATTGTGCTGTATCTGCTGGAAGCAGAGGGTTTTGTTACCTGTGGACAAAGAGAGCTCCTTCGAGGTGTCTGCCAGCAGCAGGACCCAGCTCCCCACCTGGCCTTGCACACAAAAGGCCACTGTCCTCAGGGTCCGTCTGTAGCTGCACAAAGTCTGAAAGCTGAGCTCTGGGGGGGAGAACTGACACAAATTCCACATTCTCATTGCGGGCTGGCAGTTTCAAAGGTGCTGCACCTGTAGCCTGGTTTAAGGCATTATTGTGATAGTCACTATCTCAGTAGACTTAGTATTTTGTGTTGGAAATGGCTTTGTAACAGGGAATGTATTTGGTCTAACATCAGCCTCAGATGTGACAAGAGGGTAGTAAGCAAAAAGTGTAGCCTTGAGCACTGGGATGTTCCTTTGACTTTCAGTTAGTCTGTGAGCAGTGATAATCCTTTACTTATTTCCATTCAGGGATTTATCAAGGGGAGGAGGAGGATGATGGTATTTTCCTTTACTTAAGCCTTGAGTTGAAGCCTGAGGTGGTGATAACTTCTCAGGCTCTCGTGTGTTTATGCTAAAACCTTGGTCAGCCCTACCTTTGCTCTCAGCAAAGCTGAAGAGACACTTGGCTCAGCTCTGTGTTACCAGTGGGCAGTTGCCCTAATTTCAGAATGCATTGTGATTTCCAGTGAAAAACACATACATGGCAGGGAGAAACTATTTATTTTGACATTCCTTGAAGCACAAACAGTTGTGCTCAACCTTTTTTTTTTTTTTTAATTTTAAAAGCACAGTGGCATCTCCCTGGATAATCAGAACTACAGCCGAGCATGAACAGCAGGGCATAGTTGTGCGCGGAGTCACTTAGCGAAGTGTTGCAACACAGATTATCCCATGTGGAACAGCTGTATTCATTACTAATAGAGCAATTTGACAAAACACCAACATGGCTTTTTCCCACAATAACAGATGTGTGCAGCAGGCTGCCACCCCCTCCCCAGATTGCCAGCATCTGTGCGTCATGTCATGCTCCGAGGTGCGGCGTGGCCGCGGCGCTGCCAGAGTGGATGCGTTTGTTTCACCCTGTGATGAAATAGTTTTGTTGTGACTAATCGGGACCCATCGGCTGGAAAATTTTAACAGCTTGGAAGGAAATCTTTTCTGCCTTGTTATTGCTTAGTACTTAATAATAACGTTTTGTGGATGCAAACGTATTGTAGCTTCCCAACGCATGCCAAGCACATCTGAGCTTCCTGCTTTTTTTCTTGCTGTCAGCTGCTAAGCAGGCATAAAGGATTTGTAGTCCACTATGCACCTCTCAGGTTCTCCCTGAGAAGAGTGGAGCTGTTGCTTAGCTTGCAGATGGGAAAATACATATTACAGCCAAATAATGTGAGGTTGTGGACAGTGAGAGTCCATTTCCCTTCCTTCCCTGCCTACATAAGTCAATTTGTTTATTCCATGTTGAAGTTCTCAGTAGAAGCACCTGTGATTACAGTAACTTGTTTACAATTAACCTACTATATCATAGGGGCCACCTAAACATACTAAAGAGAATCAGAAAGCTTTTATTGCCTTTGGGAGGTTATTGGCCTGTGGAGTAAGAGGAGGGAGGAGGGAGAGCAGCAGGGACTGTGTGGGGAGGACACGTGGCTTCAGACAGTTCAGAAATAGAGCTTTGATTTATTTCTGTTATTTAAAATATCAGACAGTCCTCCTTGTTGAAATGCAAGGTATTGAATAGCAGAATGTGATCACAGTTATTTTTTTTAGAAGATAGGATACTTTTCTCTGCACATCAAAGCACAGAGAGGATAATTCCATTTCCCATGTCCCTGCAGTAATTTTTTTTTTCCATCTGACTAACATGCTGAGAGTTGCTCAATTTCTCAGGTTTTTGGATTTTGGAGAGATTTCTCAGCTGTTTGGTTTCCATGTCTTAGAAGCAAATAATTTCAAACCCCTATTTCTGTATTAGCCTACCAGTAGTTGTCAGTAAGTACTTCACTGGAAAGAAATGAAGAGCACAGAAGGTGAGAAATCCAAAGAATCTGAGAAATCCCATGGAAGCTGAGAATGAAATAACTGTGAGACAGCTTTATTTCAGGTACACTTGTTAGTCTGATGAGTGTGATCCAAGACTTGCAGTGTTTCATGTAACTCCAGGCAGTCACTGGGGGTGGATCCAGCACCTCGGTTCCCTCCAAAACAGGGAGAGCATCCCAAAGGGTGCATTGGACAATCACAGGCAGGGACAAGGGTGTTCATGGGCACCTCAAATCTGAAAATTTGGTGAGATGGATCTGGATGAAGGCCTTTACAAAGAGCTGGTTTGTGTGAAGCTGGTGGAGATGCTCAGTCCTTGCTCTTTTGGCACAAACTGGGGAGCACAGCCAGAAGGAGGGGCAGGCACTTCACTTTCTAGAGAGCTAAGGATGTGCTTGTCATACTCTATCAATTAAACACAATGCAGTTAAGGTGTAAAGCAAGTTTCTTTCACATGCTGATAATTTTGGGGGCCTTTGGTAGCACGTGGTTTAAAAAAAAAAAAAAATTCCCTTCTTAGTTACTTGTAAAAAAAATCTCGAGAGTACAAAGAGCTTTCCAAGGTGGACTTTTTGGGCAGCCCAGCTCTTGCTGAAACACACATTTTGTGTGCAAAGGCAGCAGTTTTAAGCAATGACAGTACATGGGGATGGTGCTGGGGAATGCCAGGAGTAAGTGTTCCTGTGGCTCTGGGAGATGAGCAGGACAATACCCAGGCAGAGCCCCTGGCAGATCAAACATACTAAATATGTGCCTGCTTTCATCACAGCAGCCCAGATCACTATCCTTAGCCAGACATGCTCTTGGCACAGGAATGCAAAAACCCTTGTCACAAGGAGGATGAAAGAAACTGTCTTTCAGTGTGGTCATTTTTCCCTCACCTTGAGCTTTTTCAGCAGATGTTAATAAAGCTCTAATAAAGCAAATATTTGTTAATAAAAAAATCCCTAACTTGATACTTGGAAGCAAAATTATGTGAAAATATTTTTCTGGTTATTCCTGCTTGCAGGTTTTATAATGTAAATTATTTTTCAGTGTTCAGGTTGCCAGGATAGCTCACCACATTCCTTCAGTAATGTGGCAAAAATGTGTCCTTCAAACTTGTTAACCAGCCCTAGGCTTCATAAACACCACTGGGGAGACAAAAGTATGTTGTTTTGGAACAGGACAATATCAAACAACCCATTCATTTTCAAGTTAGCTGGAGAAAGTAGGGAATGCCTGCAGGTGGTCTTTCATGTTTTGGTTTAGGGACCTGATTTCAAAAAGGAATATGAGTCAGCTGGGCCAGCCATCATGGCAAATCCATACTGCAGGAGATGCCCTGTGTCCTTCAAGGCGCTGGAATCTAAACGTTTCTGTTAGAGCTCCCTCCTTCACAGCACTGTCAACATTTTGAATGCATACAAAGTTTGAATGGCAGAGTTTGTGCAGCTGGAAAGCAACATCTGTGATGCTCAAGTGTTTTCTTCTGATGTCCAGCTGATGCAAATAAATGCATAGCTATGGTTGTCTTACTGCTGACTTATTATCCACATGAGCCCTTGAAGGCTTTGTGGAAGGCTTTGTTCTTCTTTAAAAGCATAGCTGTTTCTTGCATATGCTTTTTAAAACTTTGTTTAGAGTTTTGTCTACTGTCTGTGTTTTGCTTCAGCCTTCTAATAAGATTATTTAAATTTGACATCCTAACTGTTCTAGGACAATGCTTTTAGAGCAAACTCTAAAAAGTTTAACATAAACATACGTGAACCAGAAAATCCATATTTTCCTTTATTATTCTGCCAAAGCTTATGTGCATTTCCTTTTAAAGTATAAGAATTCAAACAGTAAAAGTTCCTTGATTTGGAGCATAAGCTGGTAATGAGATTGTGTCATTAACAATGATATTAAAAGTAAGAAAGACTGCAGCAGTTAACTCTTTTTATTACTTGTCTGGTGTTTTCTTGTGTTAAGGACATGGGGTTCTTTAAATAAACCTCTGAAAGTACTTTCTTCTTCAAACCTCTGAAAGTACTTCTTCAAAGTGAGGTTGGTTTCTACAACTCCTTCATATACATCATCTTGCATCTATAGGCTGCTAATGGATCATGATCTGTATCTCTGATTGGTTCAAAATTCAAAGAAGATTGAAATGCACACTTACAGATTCATGCAAGTATTAAAAATCAAGGATTGTGGTTTACATTGAAGGAAAAATGCATCTGTTAATCCAGCATCAGAATACCAGACATTCACTTAACATTTGTGGGCTTATTTACACCTTTGATTTTCCTTTTCCTTCAGTAGCTTGTTAGAACCTTAAAAAAATCAACATTTTTATAACTGTGTGCCAGCAAATACTTTGTTAGAGACTGACCTAAATCATTAGACCAAAGGAGTAGAAAATGAACTTGTTGGTGGAGCTCCTCTTGTTGGTTTGAAATTTCTTGTATTGCGTGAGGGAAAGCTGAAAAGAGAGAATGTATCAATTTGTAATGTTTTACATGCAGTATGCCACAAGGTTGGTTACACACTATATATAAATATATAAAATGTCTTAATTGTACTGAGTCTGTCAGTATAATATCCTTGCAAGAGATTGTGGGGTGAGAGCTCCATTTCTCTTTAATAATGCTGGAAATTGATATTGTCTTGAGATCATGAAATGGTTTTGGGTTGGAAGGACCTTAAAGATCATCTAATTCCCCCCCTGCCATGGGCAGGGACACCTGCCACTGTCCCAGATTGCTCCAAGCTCTGTCCAACCTGTCCTTGGACAGTTCCAGGGATCCAGGGGCAGCCACAGCTGCTCTGGGCTGTTGCAGTGCCTCAGCACCCAGTAAAGGTACTGTGTAATGTCTAAAGCAACAGAAAGGTGTTTTTCTATTGTATAATTTAATGTATTTACCGTAGCAGATTATCTATTATGCTAAGGGTGATTTTAGTGTCACAGACCCTAATCACTGCATCCAGAAAACATCACTTGTTTGCTTAGACTCGTGTCAAATGGTTTTGAGACCTGTGGGGATTCACCCCCCTGGTGAAGGGAGAAGACTAATTGTTTGTATCCTGTATTTGTGGAAGTAAAATTTTTCAAACATTAGTTGTGTATGAAACAATTCTGTCTTCAGCAATCGGTTCAGTTGATTGAGAAGTTGATTTGTGTGCAAGCTCTTTGATAATCAGTAATAATATTCATCCTTCTATAATATAATTTTAGAAATAGTACTAAAAGTGTTAAGGCTTCTTCTCCACTTCCTTTGTGTGTTAATGCTACTAATTTTCAGTCTTCAATCAATCTGCTTCCAGCCTCAGGCTGTTGGTTGAGTTTTGTGACAGCACTGTGTAGAATTTTGTTCTCACTTTCCAATCTCTTGGGTGAGTAGTGAAAATTAAGGATATCAGGTTATCTCTGTGGGGGGAGATAGTTTATAAAATTCTTAGAAACATTTTATGTCTGCTTAGGGTGAGCCCAAAACCAGCCCATCCTGCCTGTGTGCCAGTGGCCCCACTTGCCTGTCTGTGCCCTGGCCGTGTAGGAGATGCTGCAGACTGCTTCAAATTGCTCTTGTAGCTCCTCTTTTTTGAACTTATGAAATCAAACATAAAACTGTGCCTTAACTGCACCTGTTTCACTGGGTGTGTTATGTGGAATGACATATTGCAAAGGTATCTTAGCAGGCGGGTTCAGGTTACCTGAAATCCGAGCTGATTATTAGATACTGCAAGACAAGCCAGGTTAAAGTATAATTTTAGCTGCTGCTGTAACAGTGAGTGACCCAGAAAGACTTTCTAAAATCTCACCCTCTTGATGCTTTTCCATGTTGTCTCTGTAATGCTGCATGTAGCATTGTCTGGCTTTCATTTCTCTCATCACAGTTTTGATTTTGGGACAGTGCTTTTAATTTTTTTTTAGTCTGCATGTAGTATGGAATATATAGATTGCCATGAAAATAATGTTATGGTAATTAAAACAAAAGGGAGCTTGAATATCTATACCTACCTGAACTCAGGTTTCTGAGGCTTCAGGTTTTTCTCCTCCATGAAACACCTCTCCATGGAAGTAATAATGTGCAAAATGTAATGTATTGTGCCTTAGAACAGCTTGGATATATGGATTATTTTGGTAAACCACACTTGCAGACAGTTCATGCCAAATCCAAACTGGGACCAGTCTATTTCCATTACTCTCCAGTTAGACATCACACCCACTGGCTGGGAATGCAGAGCACAGTGAATGGGCTGTACTGGTTGCGATGAGAGAATTCATCAGTTTCTGGTTCTCCACCAGACTATGCCCACTTGTGCCCAGAGCAGCCCCTCCCTTGATTTCTGTATTGTAACTTTCTCTGTATCTCACAGACCTTTTGAATGTAATTTAGAGACAGAAATTGTTTTGCCTGGTGTGATATTTGGGCACTAATCTCAAGGTGAGGGCTTGTGTGCAGCATGAGCAAGGGGTGATGGAGCTCTTGGTCCCTCCTGGCACAGAGGGGACCTCAAATGTTTCCATTCCTGAGTGTACAACCAAATAACTTTAGAAAAAGGTGCTGACACCACCTTCCTTCTGCCTGGGAGCAGTTCTGTAGTGACTGAGCCAACTTTATTCAAGAATACAGGTGAAATTGGTGCAGCTGGTGGCTGAGCAGAGAGAGTGCTCTGTCATAGCAAGAGAGTCACTGGCACAAAAGTTGTTCCTGGTTTATCTTTCCAGTTGGGTCACTGGTTACAGTGGAAACCACAATGCATGGAGTCTTTCCCCCCAGTTAATAGCAATTGTGAGAATTAGTGCATCTTCAAGCTTTTATTAATAGAGCAGAGCTTTCCACTTCATGTGCTCTGTTATTTTGCTATATGGAATCTCTTGATTTCAAAACCTTTCAGACCATTCTTATTTCACAGTGTTTTATCTGCACAGCCACATATCATTATTCTTGCAGTTACTTTTGCCCTGATGCTGAAATGATAGTGCTCAAGCATCCAAGGAATTCTAAACATGGAGTGGGGACAGTCCTAGGAAAAGCACTCTTGCCATGATTTTCTGTAAAAGCAAAAATACCTTGGATATTTACATAGTGGTCATAATAATTTGCATAAAATCTCTACTGAATTCTGAAATCAGCTTTTAAAATAAATGCAGAAATATCCTTTTATTTACCAAAGAGATGAGGTGTTTGGTAACCAATCTGCAATTACAGAAGGGCACTGAAGTGAGGCTGCTGAATATTTAATTTGCTTAATGTACAACTGCCACTGTTAATAGCTTTGACACAACTAAAAGCTTTGCTCATTCAAAAGGCAACAATTAATAAACAAGATTAATTTTTAAATAAATTATTTATTTACCAGAGGAAAAGCCTTTTGTTCTTTTAAAAAAATAGGTAGACAATTATCTCCTTGGTGGGTATATGCAGAAGCAAGTGGGCGCCTTCAAAAGGTGTTTGCATACTTATTTCCATTTTTATGAAGTAAAAGTGATTTAATATAAATAGAATTTAGGGAGAATAATTCAGCCTTCAATTATTTTCCTATATGAAAAGACACTTACGTAGTCTTTGGTTCCACTTGCAGGAAAAGTACTGCTGAGGAGGAGAGGGCTGAAAATTCAGCTGGGTAGGGTTTTTTTCGTTTTGTTCTGTTTGGTTTTTTTGTGGTTTTTTTGGTAGTTTTTTTTTTTTTTTGTTTGTTTGTTTGGCTTTTTTTTGGGGGGGGGGTGTTTTTTAATATTTGAGAAAAACATAATCAATTCTAACAACTTTTTGTAGGCATCTCCTTGGGTGATTTTATTGTTTGCAGTTCTCCCCATCCAAAGATGCCTTCCTGGGGGCTTGTGGCAGGATGGAGACATCCCACAGAGATGCCATAAAACAGCACCTTGGGGGATTTCTGGCCCTTTGCAGGCAGCTTTGTCACAGAGATGACTCTTACATCTCTGGGATTTGCCTGTCCTCCTGTGTCATGCTTTTACCAGGTTGCTTTGGAAATCTCCCTGCTGCTGCATGTGCAGGATTTTTGCAAATCACTCACTCTGTCCCATGTGTCAGGAAAAAGGAAACCTAACAGAAGGGGTTTGTAATTAAAAATTGAGTGGTTTTGACATGTGTTAAGGATTCTTGCTGAGCAAAGTAACCATCCTTTATAGGGCTCTCCCAGCTGGAATAGGGATGCACATGGATATCATGGGTTAGTGCCAACCCAGGACAGACAATTATTGGTAACTTCATACATTTTCTGATTAAAAGAAATAGTGTGACCTTTTAAAACAGCACTCTGATGGAACTTGTGCTTAACAAAACCAAAAATCATCATCTTGTGCCTGGTTGGAGGCACAAAGGAGGAGAACCTTGAACTTGGAGAAACTGCTGATCAAAGACTCATTTCCAAATTTGTTTGAGCTGTGCTTGTCTCATGACACTTGAGAAGGGGGTTGGTTTGCTGGGGTGACTGGAAGTCTGAATGCCTGGTTTATTTAGTAACCACTGACCCAGTAAACATTCCCAGGAGTCAGATGGAGGGGATGACTCTTGTGGTGCAGCCTGTGTGTGCAGGGAACCTTGTACTGCTGGGATGGGAAAACTGCCTTTGAAGAAGAAGATGCCTCAATGCAGTCAGAATACTTTCCAAGCCTGGAGGAGGTTTTTTGTTTTTTAAATCCTGTGATCACTTAGAGCACCTCTTCTCCTGAAGTTAAGAGTCCTCACAGAATTATCATGGAAGTAAATTTCGAGAAGATTAAGTTGAGGGTTATTTATGCTTTAGTGCACCAGGATGAGCTTGCACTGCTTGTGTTGGAAACATTTCCAAGCTTAAAGAAACTTGGGTATAGAAAAATGCATCTTTATATACAGGAGTAATTGAACAAATGTTACTGGGATCAGCCTCAAGGTGGTTGGTTTTTCACAGATTCAATGCCAAACTCTTAAACCCTCTGAGCCTTCTTAGTCTGGTCTCTACTCCATCATATGAAATCTCATTTATATTGTAGTACATAGCATTTATGTACAACATTCATGTTGTAGTTCAGACTTTTTTGATTGATCCAGCTGTTGAGGACCTCAATAACCAGTGAAGTACTTCTGGGGAACGAGGAATATTTGTGTGACAGGGCTCCTGGATGGAGGTTTTCAGCCTGTACCACATGGATCCCACTCCTGGTGGTGTTCTCTGCCACCTGCAAACTGCCTGGCTATCAGCTGTTACTTGTTAAGAGCTTTTTTATCATTTGGACCCTATTTGTTACTAAAATTGGTACATGGCCTGTAAGATTAGTTTTGATGATTTTATAGTACAAATTCCTTCAACATTTATAGAGTTGTGCCTGATTTACTGCAGCGTGGTCAGTCCCCAGATGGTAGAGCATGGTTCCCTAAAGCCCTGAAATTATCTGATTATAATGGTTTTAATGCTGATCGTGAGTAGCACTGGTACAAAGTATCCAGCTATACTTTTGAGAGCTTAAAAAGATCTTTCTTAATAGGCTTCTTACTGGCAGCCTTAAAATCAAAAAAAAAAGCAAAAACAATTTCACTGTTCAAAGACGAATGCAGGCTGGGTAATTTTTATCCAGTGGACTTCATAAAATAACTGTGTGCTGTTTGATCATATCAAAAGTGACCTGCCAGGTTTAGGAGCTCTTGCTAATGGCAGGAGTATTTAGAGGCAATGCTTTCAAGAGAAAAGTTGCTTTGCCTACACTGTTTACTCTACATCAGAGGAAAACTGAGAAGGCAGCAGGATTAAAGTTACAAAAATGAAATGTCGCAAAGATTCGTAGACTTTCCTCGGTACTCCGGTGCATTCCTGTCTTTTTTTATAAATAATTCACACAGTATTAGTAAGTGTTGAAACAAATTGGGGCAGAAGAAATTTCCAGGTGTTTTCTACCTGATATTCCTCACATTCTTTTCATGCCTGGTGGGTTCATAAGAAACTGGCTGCCCTGGAGTAATTAATAGACTGTAACTCACTTAACAGACATGAGTAGGAACCTTGTACTGCGTAAACGTTCCTCATTATTATGGTATATTTCATGCTGTTTGCATGTCTTTGTTTTTTAATTCTTGTATTTTTTAAGAAGCCTTTGTCAGTAGAACTCTCCAGGCTTATGTGCAGCATTAAAGCTTTTTCCTGCAGAATTAAATCACGGAATTATTTAGGTTAGGTGGATCTCCAAAGGCCATCCCCAAAGCCAGACAGAGCAGGTGCTCAGGGACTTGTTCAGCTGAGTCTTGAACATCTCCAAGGATGGGGATTCCACAGCCTCTTTGGGAAACCCATCATTTGATCACACTCATAGAGAGTGAATTAAAAAAAAAAAAAAGGTCCTCATTATATGTGATTGGAATTTCATGTGTTTGAGTTTGTCTGTTGCCTCTCATCATAGTGCTGTGCACTTTGGAAAAGAGTCCGACTCCATCTACCCCATATCCTCAGTAGTAATGGGTTTTCCTTTAGTTGCAAAAGCTATTTTCTCCATCTGGACAAAAGCAGAATTGATAGTTAAATCCTAGGCTGTATTTCCTTGAAGACCTTTCTGAAGTTACACATCACAAATTCCCAGCTTGATGTTTTGAAGGTGGGGGTTGGAGTGTGGGTGGTTTTCCATTCCAGTTACAGCTGATCTGCTTCTGTCCATAAATATTCAACAATTCCATTCAAGAATATTTTTAAAATGCTTTCCACTTAGCAGCATTATGCATTTTGTGTTCTCAGACTTTTAATTTGGCAGGTCAGATTTAGACACCTCCCCAGAATAGTCAGCAAGGCTGCAGATTAAATTAAGGTGTAATGACCTGGCAGAAGCTCCTGCTGTGTTCTGCTGGGGCATCTGCCCAGTGCCAGTTGCATTTGGGAACTGATGGGTTCTCTGTGTTGTTCTGTCCCATGGAGACTGGGGTTCTGTGTTGTTAAAACTGGAAAGTGAATTGGAGGAGCTTCTAAAGCTTCACTAAAGATCATGTGCTTTTAAGAGTGTGCTGTTCTTTTAACCAAATGAAGTTAATTTCTCATTTACACCTCAAAGATGAGGTGGAGTTCAGCCCCATGTGCCACCTGACAACACTGGAATGATAAAATTAATCCAGAAAAATTTGGATGGATGCTTCAGTGCCTCTTTTGCAAAGGGAGCACATGGACTTCTCCATCTAGTGCAATGTTTCTGCCACTCTGTGTTTTTAAGCTACACACAGTCCATGTAATTCCATACTTGTGAGACACTGTGTGTGCCTTTGTGGGTCGGTCAGGTTTCTAAAGTCTGAGAATTACATGTGTTCAGGATCTTGCTGGATCAAACTAATTGTATGTATTTATGTAAGTGATTGACAGGCTCACTTAGCGTGCTAAAAATAATGAGGCTCCCTCAATTTATTCAGCAGGAAACTTGATATTCCTTTTCAAAAGGAAGGCAATGCTGTTGTTTAAAAAAGAAATGTGATGGCATGTTATTACTTGTGGATATGCTGTTGTAAGTCTGAGTGGTGAGGCTTGCAGCAGCTCTCAGCAGATCACGTACTTTCTCGTGCCTGAATAAAGGATGGATGGGTTCTGCCTTGGGTTCTGTGTTGGAATTCCCCCAAACAGATTTCATCTCCTCATTTCAAACAAGTTGTGGTGCCTTCTTTGAATATTGTTTTCCATTGTTCATTGTTAAACCTGCCTTCAAACTCAGAGCCTGTTTCATCTCAGTGGCAGATTGTCACCTTTGGGTGCCTGGGCCACACATCATTTGGTGGCTGTGATGCTGTGGCAAAGGAGATGGTTTCCTTCCCTACCCTCTCTCTTCTTTTGGGGAGTATTGTATATTTTGGGTTGCTGAGCAGTTTTTGGAAACAGTTGTTTTTGAGATGGGAAAGAAGATTTTAGTGTGTCTTGGTTTTAGTAAGGCACATGGTTTCTAGTCCTCAAAGATGAGGAACATGCAGAGTTGAATCCTCTACTGAAATAAGGCTTCAGATCTAATACCTTAGAATCTCCATGGCCAAAAAATGATCACTTGGTGCTCAGACCTGTCTTCTTTCATGTGCAACTTATTTCTTAGCTAAAGTGCAGGAGCATCTAAATGCAGGGAATGGATAATTTAGGTGTTTGCATATGTGTCTAAACACCTGGATTTGCCCTGGAGTAAGTTCTCAGTGTTCAGGTGTTTTAATAGAGGCTCAGTGTCTGGCCTAATTTAACATTTGAAGAAGAGGGGAGTAAAATGGGCTGGAAAAAATATAACAGAAAGAGAAGGAACTAGGTAACCTTGCCTGTGAGGCAGGCTATTAATGTAGAATAATCTCAAATTTTTTTTTCCCCCCCACCTTTCCCCTATTTCTGCGTAGTAGCCTGATGATAAAGGGCTTTTCCCAGAGTTATTTTCTGTTTGAGTTTAATGTCAGTGTGGAGATTAAAGATGTTTGTTTTCCATTGGCTTAGTAAGTCTAAATCCAGCCTTTGAAGTCAGGTCATTTGAGATTCTTTAGATGAAAAATCAACTCTTTATTTGGTAATCTACCCAACACCCTCAGATTTCAAGCTCAAATAAAATGCTGCCTTTGCTACAAATGATGTCAGTATTGCCTGAGGTTTGTTTAAGCAGAAATCTGAAGTCAGCTTGAACAAAACTTGGCAAAAGTGGGATGTTTTATTCATGTGGATGATTTGAATAATGTCCCAGAGTTTCCATGGTATAATTTTGTTGCGCTTAATGTTTAAAGAGACCCCCATCCCCTTCATTTAGGGAAAGCCCTTTGCTAGGGATTCATGTTTAGGCTTATGGTGAGTGGTTATTATTGCTGTGTAAATACAGACTTTTTCCATCCGTACAAGCTCTCCTAACATTTATGGAGCTCTGCTGAGGGCTGCAGGGCAGTACCTGAGAGACCTGAGTGCTGCTGCCAGCAGGCAGCCTTGGAAGCTGGGAGGCAAATGCAAAAAGCATCCCATGAGTTTCAGGGCTCCCACTTAGCCTTTTCCCTCCTGCTCCTCCTTCGCACAACGCCTTTTGAAGCTTCAGAGAAGGGATTTTTCCCTCTTCACTGAGCGTGGCAAGGAGCTCATGGAAAGGTTGTTCTCCAACTGGGGTGTATCAGAGTAGAAAACTGTTCCTGCTTTCACTCTGTGCTTCTCCCCTCCTGAAATCCCAGCAACAGGCAAACCAAAAAACCCACCTCCAGCCCAGCTGCTGACTGAAATGGGGTCAAGCATCAAGTTCAGAAGAGGAGGTTCCCACCTTCTCTCTGCATGGTGCTGATGCAAGGACTTTGCCCCTTTGCAGCATTAGTGTGTTCAAGCAGGGCTGTTCTCGTGGATTTTCTTCATAGTTTTTTGATGTTTTTTTTTTTCTCAGAATCTGCCATTCCATGAATCTATTTGAAGCAGGACATTTGATTAAGGATGTAGAAATTGCGGGTCTCTCTGTTAGGGCTGAGTTAATGAATCCCACAAGTTCAAAACAGCAATAGTTAAGATGGAGCACACGTCGGGCAGAGAAAAGCTAATTACATGTGTCAGAGTCTTCTCAGCTTCCTGCTGCAGGAGCTGATGTTACAGCCACAGATGGGATGAAGCCCTGGCTCGTTCCTGTAGGGATGCAGCGAGGTGGGAGGGAGTGCAGACGTGAACCTGCAATTCCCTGCCCTCACCCCTGCCAGAATGGGTGGCAGGAGGCTGGTGAGAGTGTGTGAGCATCTCTGTGCCCACCTGAGAGGCAGATGTGCTCAGGAGAGGCAGAATCTCTCCCTGCATTTCTGGGGAAGGCTCCCACTGCTGGCTGCTGATTCTGGATAAAAGCTGCAGTTTGTTGTTCCTTGGCTGAGGGTATATTTCAGTTTTAATACCCACTGCTGACTGCAGCCTGTTTGTCACCTGGTGACTGTGATTAGTTCCTTTAAAAACACTCAAACAGCTGTAGCATTAGGAACCAGATAAGTATCCAAAGGCAGATTTTTAATATTGTCCAGAAGTTTAAGCTTCTGCGGATACCGTGAATTCCATTAAGTGCGCTTCCTCCCCATTTTCCAGCTTTGGAATATTTTTTTGGATCCCAACCTAACTCTGAGTGGAGGGAGACAGCTTTTTTTCCTTGTGGAGCCCGTTGAGCTGTGAGCAGGGCACAAAGGGGTGTTTGTTCTGGCCAGGAGCTGATGGGCTGCGGGAGCCCTGACAAGGGCCCGCAGTGCTCCGCGCGCCGCGTCCCAGGAATGCTGCTGTTTGCCCAGGGGATGGCTGGGCTCACTGTCCAAACAGATCCCTGCCTGCCAACTGGGAACATATTGCAGTCTCTGTGAGGCACTCCATCACAGCTTGAATAGCTCCTCTTGTGCTCGGGCGCTCTGAATGCGCGCGAGAGAGAGAGAAATATTCCTTTCAGCCTTCTGCGATGTCAAAAAAAAACCTTTAGTGACCGTATGAGAGCATTGCCTTAGTGCAGGGGTTCAGAAAGGGAAGGAAGTTAAGAAGAAGGGATGGGATTTTTAGCATTTGTTGCTATATTTTTAGATTTAAACTTCTCTTCGCATTAAAATGTTGCTGTATCTGCTATTTCTTGGGAGGAAAAAAATTGTAAATGCACATTTTTAACATACCACTCTGTTTATTTTGAAAAAACGTTTGCTGTCACTAGCAAGTTCATCCCAGCTCTTTTCCAGGAGACTAATATAGAGCTTGTAAAATAATTCTTGTCATCTTCTAAGCCTTCAGCTGTAGTTTGTAAACATACTTGTGTTTTGGAAAATTACCATAGTAAGGCCTGCTTCCACAGCAGCATGTGCATTAATTGATCCATTACCTGTGTGAGCTTATTTGGAGTCAAAGGATTTTATACAAGCTTTTTTCTGTGCTTCCGATATTTGGTTGTAGATAACTTGATATGATTTTGGTGAATTGATCTGAAAATTGTAATACACAGTGAAGTAACTTGAGGGTCTTTGCAGCATAAGCAAAATTTCTCCCTTGCTCCCTTCCCTCCCCCAAGCAGCATTCTCCCATTCCTGAACTATATTTGTATCTAACTTAAATAAACATGGATTATAATTCCTTTAAGTGCAGTGCTCATCTATTTTTGTTTTCAGAATGCTTCACAAGCAGTTTTGCAATTCCAAAGTGGGGGAATGTTTTACATGGAAGGAAGAGCTGTTGTGAAGACTGGAAGTAAAAATGCACTTTAAAATCAAGTGAAAAATCCTGAGTTTTGCTCAGGACTTGACACTGTGCACACATTATCTAAGAAATAACAAGAATGTGTTTGTTCTGGGACTTTTGTGTGCAGGAGAGGGAGGAAGGACTTCACTGCTGTCACTGTTTCTATAGTGACAGCTCATTCTCCAGGCAGTATTGACACAAACTATAGTCAATCATTTATAGCGAGAAAACGTAAAGGAAAAAAAAAACCCAACCACCTAGGAGTGTTTATAAGCTCTTCACAGTATATTATAAATTGCATGTGGAAGTTATTCACTCTCTGAGGTTTGTGTAGTTTGCTGTACTATGAGATGCTGATAAAGTATCCGGATGTGGTGCACATTTTTATGAAATACCTGTAAATGGCTCTGGCTAATGGATTCAGTATGTTGTATTGCGTTGTAAAATATCTGTGAGTGCCTGATGGTAAGAAATTTATCTTAAAGGAGGCAAAGTTACATTGCAACAGCAATTTTTACCAGATGTTCCCTTATCTTTTATCATATATGTCTTGATAGGCAGAAGCCAAATTCTAAAGCAGAGCAACCTATAAGGAAGTGTTTAGTTATGGCCACGTCCTGCTGGAATCTCACTTGGACCTGGCCTTTGTAGGAAGAATGGGCTAAGCTTGAATCCTGAGCGTGCCAGGGTGGGAATTATCCCCAGAGCTGCTGCACCACCAGCAGACACAGGACCAGGCTGGTGGGCTCCAGCTGTGGCTGCTGCCTTGCCTGGCTGTGATACCAGCTGCAAAGACTGTGGTACCCATAACTGTGCCAAGCTGGGAGTCTTTCTGTCTGACATACAAAAGCATAATGTGTTTTTACCACAAGGCTTGAATGTGGGGCAGTGCAGCCCAGACTAACCCCCAGTTGGCCACAGGTTTGCCCTAGAAGGTGCAGAAGATCCCGAAAGCATCTTCAGCTTGTCGGATCTTTTTGGGTTCCTGGTGGGTAGTGGGAGAGACTCCATGGCTGCCACCTGAAAAGCCTGCCCAGTTCTCATCAGAGTGGCACTGGAGTTTTCCATGAAATATAGTTTAATTTTGGTAAATTTGTTTTTTCTATAGGAAAAGCTCAGTTGGAGATGGTTTCAGCTTGCTTGGAAGTTGCTGTGTACTGATTTGGCATAGTGATATCCTTGGGTTTGGAGGAATGTTGGAAAAGTGAACATTTTGCTGTGCTTCCAGTCACTGTAAACATTTTTCTAAGTGGATCATTGTGGGGCATTTTGCATTCTCTGGGATTTCACTTAGGAATGGGATAGATAAAAATTACCTATGACCACAAATTTAAGGGTTAAATTTCACTGTTCTTAATTTTTTCAGAATTTTAACCTGTATGAGAGCATAAATGTTTACTATAAATTTGACTGTAATTCTCAGAATTAGTTCATGTATTACAAGTATGTGTCTAACTGTGCACAGACATACCGAAATTAGAGAAAGAAAGGAGGGGAATATTTAAAACAGGTGGTGTGGAACAATATTTCTATTGCACTGACACAGCAAAGTTTTTAGAAAAGATATTTTCCCTAATGCAAACTATATTGGTTTAATGTAACTCAGATGCAAGGCAAAATGTGAAGTGACAAACCACGTTTTTCTGAGAATTTTTTATTCTTTTTTTGCGCCGTGGCTCTGGGTTGTTATGACTTATTGAATCTTAGGTATTGAGGGAGGGTGATTTAGTAATCAGAGAGCTGAACATCACTGCAATTTATTTCCTAATTTTTTTCTCTTGCTGTCTGATAGTTTCTCTTCTTTGCTGTGCTCCCTTATAAAGGGAGTATTAGAGCTTAGAAGACGATGTGTGATGGGGTTTACAGGTGCTTTAATGCTGTTTTGTGCCAGGGGTAATTTTTGATGTTCAGCTTTCTCTTGGCAAATAAACGTGACTGATTGTGCTGTGCCAGGCTGTTCTGCTAGTGCATGTCTGGAGTTCAGCAGAAAATATTTAATATCTTACATGAAGTTCTCTGATGGACAGTGTAGTTGCCTACAAACCAAAGGCTCGTTTGCCTTCTAAGGCTGGGGTAGCCTGGACAGAAAATGCAGCATCAAGAGTGTGATAGAGTGTGCATAAAAAGAAGCAGAAATAAAAGGAGATGAGAAGCTCATGGTCAAAACTTAATTTGGAAAAAATCACCGTATTAGGTCTTCAGGGATGCTGCAATTAAAGACAAGAAGCTTGTTGGAGAAATACATCTCTGTAGCATGAAGTAGTTTTTTCTGAATGCATCATCTTCCTTGGCCAGCACCCCATTTCTAGGTCTGAAATAAAAGCGCAGCAGACTTAGAAATCAGACAGAAGTTGAGTAAAACTGCCCTGAGTTTAACATAATGAAATGAACCTGTTAAGCACTCCCAGCAGATAAAGCAGCCAGTGGTGTGTTTCTCCAAAATGCTTTTTTCTGATATTTTCCAACTCAGTTGCTGAACATCATTGCAATCTTAACATCACAAAGGCTTGTGGTAAACAAGGCAGTCTTTAACCAGAAAGGATGGTCAATGTTAATTTCTGAAATTCCAAAGAAAAGATATGCAATATCATTTCCAAATAAATTATATTGGCTTTTTAATATTTTCCAGTGATACTAATTTCTCTAGATAATTTTTTTCTTAGCCAGACCTTCTGATGCATGCAGATTTCAGTAACTTCTTGATGGGCAACTGCATGAGCAAATTCGGGGGAAAACAGTTGAGTCACGAGCCTGAGCCCCATGAGAATAGATCAGAAGCCAGCATGATGCAGTGTTACAGAAACAGGGCTTTCTTCGAGCCATGGAGACTCTGAGTCACCAGGACAAATTGTTTTTGTTATTTTATATTTTTTAATTGTGTGCTGAGAGGGCTAACACACAAACCCGTATAACCCAGTGAGTTCTTTTGCTGCCTGTTAGATTCTGTTGGATGTGCAGCAACTCTGACTCCAGGTATTCCTGTCCCTTCATCATCACTACAGAGCTGCCTGGTCACTGAAATGGTTTAGAAACAAATAAATGCTGTTCACTGCTTGCGTGGAAGTGAGGAGAAGGAAAAGGAAGAGCACACCTGTGGAATCTTCCCTCTTTTGAGAGTGAAGCACTTTGGTTGTGGGTGCAGTGCTCAAGTTGCACAATTATACCTGTGTGAAGTTTTGGGGACTTAGAAACACCATTCAATGTCGTGAGGTTTTGAACAGAATTTATGGTTTCTACCTACATCAAAGGTGGATAGTTCTTTACGTGCAGAAATGCTAGGAAGGATTTTCTGTATTTTTGTTTTATTGCTTAAAAATAAATAAAATGAAACAAGGTGGGTGAGATTTGTGTTTCAATCTGTGAGTTTATCCCAACCCTGGAAGTGTTCAAGGCCAGGTTGGATGGGACTTGGAGCAACCTGGTCTAATGGAAGCTGTCCCTGCTCATGGCAGGGGGTGGAACTGGATGAGCTTTAAAAGGTCCCTTCCATCCCAAACCATGCTGTGATTCTAAGATTAAATTAAGGCTGCTCTGCTCCCCATTTCTGTCAGGGCACACACTTGTTTGCATGTGCAAACCACAATGACCAAAGGTACGTTTTAGAATTCTACCTTTTGAAAATTACGGCTTTTTTTTAAAATAAGACACTACCCATGTTTTCTTAGCTGCCACTTCCCCTCCCTTCCCATTGGACTCTTCACTTCCTTTACTCTGAGATGTCAGATCCCAACAATAGAGCTGAAGCAGAAATTCAAATAATTCAGAGGACAGTTTCTCAACCTGAGGTTGTTAAGAGGAAATCAAGGGCATTCCTTGAATAGCTGCGAAGTGGCTGAATCCCTTCTCCCCAGCCCCTCTCCTCTCTGCAAATTCCAGGCCCTGCGGGTGGAGTTGTCATGGAGGGCTCCTCTGCTGTTGGGTAATCCCTCTGCCAGCCCCCTCAGCCTGGGAAGGGCCCCAGAAATGGGATTATTCCAGCAGAAGTGAGCCCATGGAGCCTCCGGAGCCCCCGACAAGGCGCGGCTCTTCTTCCTCTGCGGGGACGGAGCCGCCGAAGACCTGGGAATGCTGAAAGAAAAACCTTTCACTAGCAGTGTTTGAAAACTTTTTAATAAGCTCTGAAGAGTGATGGCCAGTTGAAATGCACGCTCCCTGGAGGACAGGGGGCTTTTAATCTCTATCAAGCTGCACGATAGATGTTTTGGGGAGTAAATTAGTTTCACAGTTGCTGTGGCCAACGAGAAACTCCCTTTATTGCACCTGAAAATTCAGAGTGCTTCAAATGTGCTGTGGAAAAACTGTCTTAGACCTGTTCTGGTTAGAAGTGTTATTTGAATAATTAGAATAATTTAGTTAATGACATGATATTTGGTTCTCATTGACAATTAATTTATTTAGAAAGGGCAGAGTCTCACTCTCCCACTACATCATGCTGTGTGCTAGGATTTTTTTTATCTGGGGACATGGGAAAATAAGAATTTATGGCTTGTTTTCTCAAGGATGCAATGCTGTCAGTAGCCCAGAGGCACGTTTTAAACACAACTCAACTAACGTGCTCCGTGCAGAGGCTCAGCTTAGAAATGTGAGAGATGAAGTGAAAACGAGGGGAGGATGACAGGGCCCTTCAAGCATAACCTGGTGACTCACAGCCTTCCTCCTCACCTTGAGTGTTTATAAATGGGAGCAGGATGTGAAAAAGTGAGTTAGTGCCTTTCTGGGAGAGCTGAGGAAGAGTCTGCTGGGGTCAGAGCTGTGAGGAGGAGCCAGAGTCAGCATAACCAGCTCCCTGAGCCTTGCTGGGCTTCAGGTGGCTCTCAGGTGGGATTTGAGCACCTTCCTTTGGGCCAGGATGTTCGGGGACCAGCAGCCAAGAGAATCGGGGCTCTGTGACATGAGCTGGGAGAAAAGCTTGGAAAATGGGTTTTGTTTGGGCTAGGGAAGGGCAGGCTTGAAGGAGATGGGGCAGTGAGGGATTTCAGGAAAGGCTGTTGGAATGGAAATTATAGCAGGCTCCTCTGTTACGAGTGGAGAAGCAAAAGTGTTAAAGGAAAGAAGTGCAAGTTTGTTTCAAGGCAGTGGGAGGAGTGTTTGTTTGTAAAGGCAGTGGGAGACACAGGTGGGATTTCATGGAGCTTCAGTCACTGGGGATGCTGAAGAGGCAGCATCAGTCAGGGAGGCTCAGGTGGAGCTGGTGCTCTGGCAGCTCCCTGTTTCAGGGAAATATTTGGCTGCTGCACTCTCTGAACCAGGAGAACAATGCTCTGGTTGAGACGTCTCCATTTAAGATGCAGCATCTAATTTTTTATTTCTTAATGGGAATTAAAGTGTGAAACCCCTGTGAAGGAAGGAGGAGATGGTTCTGCCTCTGGTGAGCAGACCTCAGCTGGGAAAGCCCTGGGCTCACCAACAGCATCTCCAAGCCCTGTGCTGAATATCATACTTTACATTTTAGCTTGTGTTTTTTTTCTACCTCAGTTCTGGTGTAAGTGCAGTACTGTAATAAAACTCCCAACAGAGGGACACAGAATATTAATATGTAGGGAATATATATGCATGAATGAAAGATATGTATATGTTATGTATGTATGAAATGTGCTTTTACTCCAGGGAGATGACAGCCTCACAAAATAACCCAACACGTACCTGAGAGCCACCAGTGTTGATGATTCTCATTCCCTCCCCACCCTCACACGACAGAGAGTGCTTGTTTGTGACAGGTGGATATTAATTGCTGTGTTTTTGATGAGCACATTCAAACAGAGTCTTTCAGATGATTCACTGAAGTTCAGGATCCAAACATGTCACAAACAGAACTCGTCAGCCGTGATGGTGATGGCTGGCAGTGCTGGGTGGGGAGGGAGGGCTGGAGGTTTGGTTTAGTTCAGTTTCCACTTGCTGGCTGATGTTTCTCCCTGTGGGTGGACAGGTGAAGAATAGCCATCACCTAATTGCTGCCTTATTTGGGGCAGGTGGAAGAGAACGTTCTGTGTAACTTCATTGTTGGCCAGGTTTGGGTCTGTTGCTGATTGTACAGTCCTTCTGGTGTTGCCATGGAAGTGAAGTAATTATATTGTGAATAATCGGAGCATTTTCTTCTACTGTTGCAGGAAAGTGGTCTTGTATAATTATTGCTGCCTTTGATGGAGGTTGTGCTCAGAGCTGAGTGTTCAGTGTTTGTATAAACCTGTTGCGGAGAACAAAACTTTCTGCAAGTGAATGCCCTTTTATAAATGTGGCTGAAGGCTGACACATGCACACACACACTCCCCAAAAAGCATTTATATCACTAGAATGTGTTGAAGAGCTATCTCAAAGTTGAAAAGGAAAAAATAACATTTTTTGTGATGTTCTCATGGTTTGTTGTTTGTCTTTCAGGCAAATAGTGTCAAATTGTACGCAAATGTAAATGCTGTTGAAAAGTGGTGCAGAAGTAAAATAATTCTCATTTCAGGACTTCTGTTTCCCTTGAAACTGAGTTCTGGTTAAAAGTTATTCCACTGGTTATATAGGTCTGGTGGGAAGCTGATCTGGAGGGTCCTAATCCTCCTTTAGCTGTTCATCGCTTTAGCAGTGTAAAAACTTCAAAAATGAGATTTTTTTAATGCTGAAGTGAAGCCTGATGCTGACAGAGATCTCCCATCATTTGTGTGGCTTGGCAGTAGTTACTTGATGGGTTTTCCCCGTTTCTGAATTCAGCTTTGTGGTCTCCTTTTCTCTCTTGCAGCCTCATGTAGAGGCTAGGCTTGCAGTTTTCTGTGCAAAGTCTCTTCTCTCTCACATTTCTTGGTAGTGATGTTCTCTCTGTTCCTCCATGGACATTCTGGCATACTTCTGTCATAAAACAAAGGGTTATGCAAAGGAAAAAGAAGTTGGTAGATATGAGGAAGACTTTTTTTCCAAAACAGAGTATTTTTTCTGTGATACCCTACAATTTTTCTGCAGTCTGCAGTTTTAGTCAGGCTTAAGTATTGCTTTATGACCTAAATCCTATTCTGGGTTTGTGTCCAGTTGCGTTCCCACAAACTTCCTGTGTGACCCTGCATCAGGCATTTCGTTAGTTTGTCCCACAGTTTCACTTGTGAAGCGAGGGGAATAACAGCCCTGCTCCAGCCAGATGTTCTGGGGATGGATTCGTGAGTCCTCGTGGGGTAACGCGGTGCTGGGTCACAGAAATGCTTTTGTGCTCCTGCCTCAGATGTCAGGATGTCATCTTGGGCTAGTATTCCTCACGAAATGAATGTCTCTCCAGTTTCAGGTTATTGTGTTGTGGCTTGTGTGCTAATGGATTCATTTCAGATGTTTTCAAGTAGTTGGTTGTTCTCTTTGTTTCCAAAGTAGTCCTAATTTATTTAACAGTATTTGCCATTCAAGTCAACTGATTTTAGACAGATGTTTGTCTCTTGTGTTTCAGTCTAGACATTTATGATTTACAATCTGTAGCCCATCTGGTGAATTGCCATGGGAATATGCTTATTTTCAATGCTTGAAGTATTGCAACATACTCTTTGCAAGTGTTTTTGCAGTAGCGGCTGGTGAGCCAACCATCAGAAAGGGTTTATTTTAGCAAAAGACTCTGACTTGTTTGTTCACATTAGGACAGGAAAATACTCCGTTTCTGTTCAAGAAAAACAACAACAAAAAATGTTCCACTCCAAAATGTTGCCTGTAAGTTGAAACTCTAGAGTGATAGATATATGGGTCTAGTTTAAAAAAGAAACAAAACCCACCTGAAGAACAGCAGGAGACCTGAAGAATCCCCCTTGTCCAGCTCCATTCTCTGTGGCTGAACAAGTTTACTTGTCTAACCTTTTTGAAAGACTTCAATGAGCTTTAAATTGTCCGAGTTTCTCATAGTGTTAAATTTAAATGTCATCACTGCAGAGTGTGGTCACTGATGTTTTGTCACTGGTTGCCATATGCTCTGGGACCAGCTCCTTGTTTCCCAGGTGCTTTCTCCTTCCCTTCCAGCCCCATGCAGGAGGAGAAGCTGTGGATGCACCAGGAGAGGATGTGCCAGGCTGCTAAACAGCCTGTTGGCCTTGTCTGGACTCTTCTCTGCTTGTTAGATTAGTGAAGTGTGGTGAACCCCAAAACCAAGGTGCCAGATGGCAGGTGGGGAGCAGGACAGCTCTTTATGCTCTCAGGATGAGTATCTCCAAATTCAAACCACTTCAAAAACAAACGTTTGATGCTTGAAAAGTTAATAATTCATAGTTCTGTGGTGGACAGAAGTGAGCATTTAACCTGAGTTCCTCTCAGAATTTGGCTGGAATGGTGCTGCTGTGTGACTGCTGTAGTACTGTGGTAGCTTTGGACAGGGCATGTTTGGGGCAACTGATAGCTTTTAGTTAATTTCCTGTTTTTACAGGTTACTGCATTATTTCTAGAATACGCCCCAAACCAGAATACAACATCTGGGAGACACACATTGCAAACCAGCACGCTGCTGAGGAGGAATCTTGTGGTTCTGACATGAAAGCTTTGGGGTGCTGTTGTTCAACTCCAGGTTGGAGGTGCTCGAGCATGCAGCAGGTCAAGCAGCAAACCCTGGCCAGTGGCTTCCAGGAGGTTCTGTTGTAAACAGCAAAGGTGCTGTTGTGTAAATAAGGCAGAAAATGCTCCAGGAGCTGTCTGCTGGATGCATTTGGCACGGGTTTCTGAGCAGTTTGATTGGATGTTGGGTTGAGTGAGTCTGTCTGCAAAGCGTTTGATGTTGAAAGCATCAGTCAAACCCAGACTGGAGCGTGGCTGGTGCTGTCGGGTCTGTGGCTGCAGAGTCCAAGGGCTGAACGTGTCATTTCAGCGTTTGGGGTTTGCAGCTTGGGCTGAATAACAATTGTGCACTGGAACTCCTGAGACACCAATGTGTTTTTTATAACATGCATTGGTTTGGCATCTTAGTTTTAATTATATTTATGGCAAATCAACTTGACAGACTGTGAGAGTGAGTAAAGAGTGTTGTATTTGTAGTCCTGGGATTTAGAAAAAAGCATTAAGTGGTCATAGAAGTCACAAAGAGTTCAAGAAGTGTTACCTACATCAAAAGTGCTTCAATCTCCACTGTCAAACCCTGTGTGTGCATGTATGGAGGTGACTGTGCTCAGTGGTTAAGCCATGCACCTGCAGGATTTCTCAGGCTGATTTTTCTTTTTCCTTTTAGCTGTTCCATTTGCATTTGTTGTGGGATCTAAGATAATTTGAAATTCGTGGAGCCATTTCTGTTAAACTTGAGGGTTTTGGTAATGTTTCTGAACTCTTCAAAGGTGAAGGAATCACTTCACTACAAAACTGTGATCTGAATAGAAAATAAGCAGTTGAGGTGCCAGAATGTAAGTGGGCATGTGGTAGGCATCCTTTTATTTACATCTTGGTGTGTAGGTGAGGTCATCTTAAAATTATTGACAAATCTGTAGGGAGAAGCAGGATAAAACTCTGCCTGCTGCCTATCTTAGGCATGAGCTGGTGTCGTGGGGATGCTCAAGTGCTGGATAAGTTTCTTAGCATTTATCAAAGCACAGGTAACGTTATTTTAGTATTGGCAGGTTGAATGCAGCATGAATGGGACATTTTTCTGCCGTTTCAGACTTCTCCAAAGGTAGTTTTTTAAAGCTGTCAACCCTTCAAGCACTTAATATTGTTAAAGCTACTCCTTTTCTCTCTAATGCTGAGCTGCTTGAATCTACAAATTCACACTGATCTAAGGACAAAGTGTTTAGATCTTGATCAGCAGCAGATTTAAGACTCTGTGTCTTAGGAACTTGAGTAGACACCTGGGAGTTGACTCTGCCTTGTACTGTATGTGAGCAGAGTTCAGTTAGTGGCCAAATTAGCTCTTGTCTAGGAGAGAGCCAGTTCAAAATTGTGCTGATACTGGTATGTAAAAGCTCTTTGCATCTTTAAAAGTTTTCCCCAAATGCTCTGATATCCTCATGTGTGCTTGTGCTAAGTTCTAGGCTGTGGCCAAAAGGCTGGGGAGAATGCTCACCACAGCTCTGCTGCAGAGGAAAGAAGATGAATGGAAGGATCCGGGGTTGTTTTGTTTGGTTTTTTTTTTTCTTTTCCTTGTCATCACCTTGTTTAGTCCGTAAGCTGCTTTGAGAATAACCAAGTGGAGGGAGAAGACACGTGTGCCTGACAGGGAGCCTGTTTGTGCTTGTTTCATTGAGGAAATTGTTCCGGAACAGCTGCTCATCCATGTGAAAATGCAAACCCTTGGGTCCCAGCCAAGGTCAGCAAGCCCTGGGTCATTTGTTTTAGCAAAGCAGACCAATTTGCCCTTAATTATCTCTCCTTTTCATTCTGTCACACCTTTTGCTCCATAGATTTACTTCCTGAGAAGGGCCACATGTGAAAGATGGGATACCAGTTTTGTTGAGGATCAGGAAGAGGCAGAATCATTTTTCATGGGTTAATTTCAACTGTTAAGTTTTATAAAATTTAAGGCGTTTACCTCCCTGGATTTAATTTTTCACTTAGCTAGTTCAGTAGGTTCTTGTTATTAAAACGTACAGGATTCTTAACTTTCAAACTCAAATTGCAGAATCACTAAATTTCATATTGTTTATCTGCTAGTGCAGGTATTGTGGTGTGAAATGGTAAATTGCCATGTGTTTGCTGGAAACAGGGCTGAGAAATTCCTGAACTTCAGGAAACTTCCAGCAACTGCTCTCAGAATGGGAACTTGATAACAAAGCCTGGTAGAGTTTGGTAATTGCGAAACAGTCACTAGAAACTCTATGTAAATCATATGCCCATGTGCTGGAGCTGGGTGTGAAAAATATTCTACAGGGGACAAAATAAAGAAGAGCAATGCTCTCTAAGCACTGATGATAATGGTGTGGTAAAATGATTTCTTTGCCCTTTAATGTTATGTGGAAGGAGAGAAATAGGAAAGACGTGTTGGAGGAAAGAAGCTGGAGGAACTGAAATGCCAGATTCTGGCTTCTATAATTTAAGGAAAGAAAACTGATTAAAGTGATCTTTAATGCATGCATTAAAGGTCACTAGGGAACAAGGAAAAAAGCTTACTTATTCCAAAACTGGTTTTGTACAAGAATTTTGAAAGTGTCATGGGTTGCAACCCAGGCTATAATTAGCCCTGAAAATCTTGGGACAGAAGTTTCTCAAGTACATTGTGACATTATTCCAGAGGGAATAAAAATGACCAGAAGAACTGTCAGTCTCTACTTGACAGGAACATCCTCTTGCCAGGCCAAGTGGGAGACAGAGGTGGACGGGAGCCCTGTTTTGATGTGCAATAAAATCACCCAATAAAACATGGCACAAGAAGGAAGAGAATGGTTGTTGTTATTTTTGTTAGACTGGGTGTGCAGGTGTTCTTTTAAAAGGCAATAGATTCACAAAACCTTGCTGGTTATTTGAAATGGTTAAAATAATCAACTTTAATGCCATAAGAGGGGTGACAGAGCAGCACAAGACAATAGGTGTTTGGGAAGAGGAGGAGAGGCTCAGGCTGGGGTGTCAAGGTGTTAATTAGTTCTGCCACTGTATAAGACTGAGTTGCTTCTTTTACTTATTCCAAGTTTTATTCTGTTAAGTATTAAGGTGTTGGAAATAGGAAAGCTGTGCTCTGCCAGCTGGGGACAAGTGGGGTCTGTGCCCTGCCTGCTGAGGTGGACATTGATGCCTCCAGCCCGGTGGCTTCTGCTTTTCTCTTCTTTCAGAGGAGGGGGAATAATTTCCTTGCACCTGCATTTTGGACAGGGCAGCCCTGCAGGAGCCAGAGGAGATGTGCTGTACTCCTGGGAGGGGAGCTCAGGGTGGAATTTGGCCTCTGGCTTTGTCAGCAGAGGTGGCCAAGCACTGCTGGCTGGGTTTCATGAGGAACTCAGCAGACAATCTGCATTTGTTAACAGGTTTGAAAAGTACTCCAGCCAGCTCACTTCGGTGTGCAGCATCTCTGATAGAATGGAAGGACTTTTTCTCCTTTACTTTCTTTTAAAGTAAACTTTGTATTGAGCCACAAGCTTCAATTAAAACTTGCAAAGTTGTGATTCTCAAGAGTATAAAGTACTTACATCCAACCTGTGATTACAAGCAGCTGGGGAACATCCTCCTCTAAAGTTCTGCTTTTTAACAGGTCAAAACTATTTGAAATAATAAAAAATATTTTAAAAAACCCCCAAACCCACCAAACAAAACTCAAGCCAAACAAGATATGGTTTTGTTTTAGTGTTAATTAGGGAGTGGTTGGACAACAAGAAGAATCTTTAATAATCGTTGAGACTCATTGAGCTGTGGAGGTGGGGGTCTTTATTTTACTACCACTCAAAGTTGTTTTGATACCATTGATGAGAGGAATGCAATAATGTGTGCTAAAGTCATTTGGCTAACCCTGAAATCAAAGCAGTGGAAACAAAACCTAGCTGCAAATCACCAGGCTGTCAGTCTTTGAAAAACCTGTTATCCAAATGACTTTAACAGTTTGTGGGTCATATGCAAGGTTAAGACTCATCTTGCACGGTGCACGTTTTGGTGATAAAACACAATATTACTTTTTTTTTATTGGAGTGGAAGTGTTACAGTCAACAGTATCAGTGTGGGAGTTTAATTTCTTCCTGCAAGTAGATCACTACTCCATATGAGCAGTTGGCACAAGGTTTGGAAGGACAGATATGAGGCATGCCGTGCTGCTTATTTGTTGTATATATCTGCTCTCTGTGTAGAAACCCCAAAACTGTTCCATTTTAAGTTTATTTCCAAGTCAGAGTAGCTATTTTTGAGAACAGCTAGCCAATACATCTATAAGAAGTTTTGGTGAGGGGCTGAAACAGGTTATGCATAAAGCTTCATTTTACTGTGCAACATTTACATGCAATATTTAAATTATTGTCTATTTAAATGGTGAAGTCAGGATTTAAAATTTATATCAACAGTTGTTTGGTTTTTTTTTTTGCAGTTTTTTGAGTTTGAGAAATCACTGACAAGGAATGTGTTGCATAACTGTTAACTATTCATTTTACATATTTTCAAGCATGTTCTGTCCTGAAAAACTGAACAGCTCTTGAGATTATCCAGTGTGGATTAAATCCTGAAAAAAGCATCATTGCATGTTCACAATATCAGCCTTTACCTTTTATGAACTGTCCAGCTTACTCTGGAGCAAAACTTGGCAGTGTGTACAGAGCAAAGTGGATTCAGAGGGAAATAAAAAGCTCAAAAGAAGTTTGATGAGATTTTTTTTGATTGGGAAAACACGTTTGTTCAAACAATATTTTTGTTCTGAACCAATTGTCACTTCATATTTTTGATGGATTTAAATAAAGCCATTTAGATGGCAGCTCCTTCCCAATAATCATATACTGCTCAGGCTGAATTTTTTCCATTGACACTAAAATTGTTGGCTGTCTGTGGAGACAAATACTGTTGTGAGGGTCATAGGCTAAGAGAGAAATCCATATGAGCTGAATAATAAGTAATAACTTTTTTCCCCTTACTGGGCCTGTAGTGTAGGTAAATTTCCCCACATGGTTAAGTGTAGGAAAGTATGAAGTCCAGCAAAACCAGATCCAAAATATTTAAGTTAAAGCTGCAGAGTTCCCATTTGCCTTATACACTTGATGATGGTTTACCATATTTCAAACTTAGATGTGATTGGTAAAAGCTGTAGGGGCGGGTTAGACTGCAAATAACTGGATAGAGAAAACAAACCAAGATAAGAGGAGGTAAAAATAACTCAGATGGATTCCTGTGGGTAACTTAGATTTTGGGAGGAGGGAAGTTCTGCTGATTGTACCAGAAGCAGCAGGAGTGTAAAAATGCAGATGGAGAGGGAATGACTGCTAATTTAATGTGGACTGGTTTTGCTGATACCAGACAACAGACTGTGACTCAGTTTGTTGTTGGAGGTTTCATTAGATGACTCTAAAATTTAGGAGCAGTCACTCCTACAGGCCATTGCATCCCATCTGTGCCTGAAGTGCTTCATATGTTTTAGTGTTCAGCTTCCTTCCCTAGAATGTGATATGGTTTGGAGATGTTGGATGGCTTCTCCATCAGAGAGGGTGATGGAGTTTCCTTTTGTGTTGTCAGTCAAAGCTGAAATTCAGTTTGCAGTGACAAGGAGCAGGGTCCTGCTGAGCTCCTCTCAAGAGTTTGACCATGGGGGCAAATGGGCTAATTAACAGTTCAGTGTCAGATTTTAATATGTAATAAGGAAGGAATGAAATTATTTTTTTTCTTTTCCAAGCAGTAAACTCTGATTGCAAACATCTGTCTGATGTTTGGGGGTTCGTTTTACTGACTGCTCCATGTGATGTTCCCAGAGTTAATGGGTGAATCAGTCAGCAGTTGAGAGAACTATTTCCATTTTATCTAGACACTTTCTTTTAGCTGTGAGGCTCCATTTCCAGAAGCACAGTGGTTATGGCACTTGCTTTATTGTACTTGTACTCAGTGCCTCAAAATGGAACTTGCATGTTCAGGGCTGGATTTCAGAGTGGAAACCATAAGCTTCTTGCTTGTATAACCACATTCCAAGGTTAGTCTGAATAGCTGAGATAATGAATTTGGTCTTTGTGCATTCTTAAATAGATAGATAGTTTTTCACATATGTGACTTTTCTTTTTTTTTTTTTGCTACAATTGGACGCTTTCCTTGGGAGCTGCCTAATTCCAGGCTACACAGTTTCTGCTTTGTTCCCTGCTCCTATGTCTTTGACAAGAATAACTTAAACAGAGTTCAATATAGGAATTGTGGGCTGCTAAAGAACATATTGTGTTACTGCTTAATGCTGTATAAGTTGATCAGTGGGTAATATAAAGTCTATGTTCTAGCTGTTTTATGATGAAAATATTATTTCAGCAGAATATATGGTAAAGTCATTGAACAATGATCTTACTCTCAAAATGATGGCACAAGGCATTTTCCATATACCAGAAATTAGTGGAGCTGCTCATTTTGTTATTGCAGGCTTCAAAAGTAAAGCTATTTTTAACCTTTTCTAGGCCATTATGCTGTTTTTTTAACTGAAAAAACTGATATCTTATTACTCTCTTTCTGTTAGGACCAGCAGAGGTTCCCATGATGTCACCCAATGGATCCATTCCCCCTATTCATGTGCCTCCTGGTTATATCTCGCAGGTATGCTTCTTTAAGAATTAAAACTTTCATTAACAAAATAATAAGAATTTTAAAATGCAAAAGCATTAGTCCACGTAGAGAAGTCTATTTGGCTAAAGTTTAATTTAGAAGTTTTAATGGAAATGGTAATAGACATCTTCATGCTTTGTGCACTAGACTGATAGTCACCCACATTTGCACAAGTGACCAGGGATGTGCACCTTCACACCCTGGTATTTGGAGTAGATTTGGGGTTTGGGCACCTGCAAAAGCTCTGCACACAGACTGAGCCTATAAATGCAGCTTGGATTGTTTGTGAGAGGGGGAGAAGTCCTTGTGTGGCAGTCAGAAAGGGTAGGAGACCATGGAAGTGAGAGAAGAAGCTACTGTAGCTATAAAATATGCAGTTCATCCTCAGTATCTTCCCAGCAGAAATCCTGCAGCATACCAAGAACTGGGGTTTTGATGTGTTTTCAAGAATAAATGTGATTTAACCATCTATTTATGGAAAAAATGGAAAAGGTTTCGCAAAGCTGTTGGGTTTTGGAGATCGTGAGCAAAAACTACTGCTCTTCTGTGTAAATAAACCCAGATTACCAGTCTGTTCCTTCCATCTTCTGCAAAGCTTGGACTCTTTCTGAGGTAAGGAAAAGAACCCAAAAAAACAAAACAAAAAGATTGATATAAGGCATAACAGCTGTGATCAATACAATAAATCAAATCATGTCACCATTTTCTTGAGACCTGGACCAAAAGCTTCCTTAAAAGTACACAAAGTATTTCAGATATCCTTGATGAATAGCATAAGAACTTTTGGTAGATAGAGTTTGGCATCTTGTTAAGCAGAAAATGGATGATGTCCTGGAGTCTCTTCCCCTCCCCAGGAAACATGTGAGCTTGTGTAATTCTGAAAAATTGTGGATGGCGTCATACTTAAATCCCACAAAATACTGCAATCACTCTGTGGTATTTTGACTTCTGAACAGAGTGAAAACATGCTTCAAGTAAGAGGGAATTTGTTAGCCTAGGAGAGATGGCAGGATGTCAGGGTGGTCCTCCTGCTCCTCAGCCCTCCCAAGGGGAGTGGTTGGAGTTTTGAGACAGCATTTGCTGCTTAATGCTCCTCATGGGCTCACCTAATTTAATAGACTGGCCCATATCATGCAGAGGTTTATCTAAAGATTTATTCTTCCTTTGAAATAACTTTTAACACCTTTTTAATATTAAAATGTTTATACCTCTCCACCTCTGTGCTGAGATAAATGGTTGGGTATAATTGGAATGCTTTCCAAACCAGAGGGGTGAAAGTCTTCCAGCTGTATCTCTGTCTGAGCCCAGTTCTTCTGTAAAGCTTTTTGTGGGGCACCATAATAATTCCACTAAAGAAGCCTTTAAGTAGTTTCTTAACCAGAAAAAAATCCAACCAAAAACCCTTTTCTGAAGTAGTTTTTCCAGGGAGCTGGAAATATGTTGTAAAGTTATAGGGGGAAACTCTGTATTCTGCACTTCTCTGCAGCGGAATGTGTGTTCTGTTCTGTGGTGAGTCTCTTGCCTTTCAGACTGCTTCATATTAAATAGGAGTTGAAAGTCTGCAGTAATGAAACTAGCTCTTTGTTGTAATAAATGTCTCTGCCTTATTTGCTCTTGCTTTTTTCTATTGCTTCAGAGTTAAACCCAGTCTTTTATGATAAACAATTAGAACACAACTTAAATTTAACACATCGAGGGAAAGGCCATAAAGCAAATTAATGCACTCTGGGATATGAATCAAAATATATTTGATTTTTTGGTTTGATTTGTCCCCAAAGTGTACATCTAAGAGTCAGGCAGACAGCAATGCCCCTGCAGAGAAGCAACAGTGCCTATTAAAAAAAGGCATGAAATCTTATTTCCATTTTGTTATGCCAAGCCTGTGTGAGCTGTGTTAGCCCTGAATATTACATGAGTTATCGAAAGATTGCAACCCTGGATTAATGTGGTGCTTCATCACCTCTTTGGAAAAATTGGCAGGAGGATGTGAGCCCTGCAAGGTCAGCCCCACTGGAAGCAGCACAAACACAGACTCTCTTTCTAGACTTCAAGGACCACGTTAATAATTGTGACTCGAAGCTGGGTCTGTTGATGTTAAGGAGATGTTCCCAATGATGAGGCTTAGCCAGGGCAGGAAATGATCCAGGAAAATAATAGAAAACAAATACACACCACCAGTTCAAATCTTTGCTATGGTTTTGCTCTCAAAAGACCAGCTCTTGAAGGAGCCAGTATTTTGCATTATCTTTTCAGTAGACAAACCTCTGTGCACCTCTGGCTGTGAGCTATCAGATCAGGGTTCATGTCCCTGCAATTCTTTGTGGGCTAAGGGTTAGTTAAATATAGACCAGAGGAGAAGTTCCTTGCTGTGCTCCTGGTGGACAATATCTCTGCTGTAAAAGTTGGTTCTGGAGGGTGACATGGCAGAGAAATCTGCATTAAATGTGTGTGATGTCAACTTTTTTGGCTTCAAATTTAAATGAGATTAAGGATTTGGAGGCTAAGGTGTTAAATCTGGGGACAACCTCATGGGTTGTTGTTCCTGCTTTTCAGTATGTATCTGGGAGACCAGGAGGAAGATTTGAAGTGCTCTAATCAGGAGAACCAGAAAAATGAAAACATCAAAAGCAGGATCATTAATGTGTTTGTTTAGTGCTACTGGCTGAGGACTGCTCTCTCTGAAATAAATCTGGAGCAATTCTTCTTGAATTTGAGAAGTTACTTGTCTGTAGTTGGACAAAAAATTTGGCATGAAACTCCACTTTTGAATTTATTTACAGGTTTGTTAATATGAGCTCTCTGCCACAGATATTTTAAGACTAAAGGACAAATTTACTGGTTGGAACCATGAGGTGCACATTGTTGAAGAGCCTCCTTTGGCCTTGGGGTTTCTATGGTCTGAAGTTTTCCATTTGAGCCATGGTCCTGCAGTTCACTATTCCTGCATCAAGCACATGGCATTTGACAGAACTAAAGCATAACTTCTGGAAAGAGGAATGTCTTTAAATGACATTTAAAATGGTAGAAAAGTTATCCCATCCTTGAAAATCAGAATTTTGGTCCTGGGTGGATCCTGTCCCCTAGGAGAGGTGTTCTTCTCCAAAAGCATGTTTGGCTAGCATCAGGTTTTAGTGACAATCTCCTTGTTTTTGTGTGGCTTGCTGCTCACAGAGCTGCTCTGGGTGTTCTGTAGACTGCAGCCAATCCTTTAACAGGGTGATCCTCATTAAAGCTTTGAACAGAAGGAAGGTTGTGCAGATCTCACGTGGAGCAAGCCATGATGAAGTGATGATCCTTTTGAGTTCATGGGCTCTGGTCCTGAAGAACTGTATCATTCTAGATTTCAATTACCCCAACATGCTTGCCAGCATTCTAGATGTTTATCTGTCTATTTTCCACGTTGAAGGTATAGATTTAATTTGGTGTTTGATTTAATACTGATGGATTCTAAAGATAGTGATGCAAACTTGCCACGACTGGCGTGAACCCGGATTGGCATCTTTAAGAAATTAAATTAATAAATAAAATGTTGACATCCAAGTGCCTCGTGGATGAGCTCATTCTGTACTGGTTTTGGGTACAGATTGATTTATGAATGAATTTCAAATTAGTTTATGAAATTTCTGAAGTATTGGTTGTGGTCCACCCAGTGGCCATGCTCCAGATGTCTTTGCTGAATCTAACATATTAAATTTAAGTTGAAATAAGGGCTGTTTGGGTTTTTTTGAAAGTGGAAATTACTTGCATATTACCATATAAACTCATAAAGGTGTGTTACAGAATGAGGGTGGTTGTTTCTTTAACTGGATCTCACAAAATACAGATACAATTTACTTGTGCACAATTAACATGCCCTTTTCCTTAGAGTGTAATATATTAAATTTCAGTGGAGAAAAATGAGACAACATAGAGCAGTGTGATGTACTTTGAATACATGAATTATCTCTAGTTACTACAGTGATATCTGCACTGGAAAACAAGTAGCATTTAAAATGGCATTCCCCAAATGTGGCAACCAATGGGGGAGGCAGTTTTATTGTGTATGAGTAATGTTAACCCAGACTGCCCTGAAAGATCATCACCTACCTCATGTAGCAATTAAGCTCCCTAAAATATGGGAAAAAACCCACACAGAACTATGCTATAATAGTATTGTTATTGAGGTGGCATGCCACTTACACCAGCAAGCACAAAAAATACCAGCAAAAAACAATTTACCTACTAACTGCCTGAAAAAAACCCCACAAAATAATGGAAGTTTATCTCTAGGTGCAAAATGACCAGAGATATTTGTTTTCTCTAAATATAAAGTGCTAAGATTAGTAATAGCAATTATTTTTAATATTCCCATTGCATCTAGAGACTTCAACAGGGATTAGGATTTTGTTGATTCTTGGCACTAAAATAGAGTCAGTTTAGCAGTTTCCAGATGAATTTATGATCTTTGTGACAAATGGTTTTAAGCAGATACAAAGAATTGCAGATTTCTTCTTAAAATAGCAAAGTTGAACCTCTCTGCTAAGTTATGTTTTTTTTCATTAATGGATCAAAACTGATTTTATCTATCTTTGATGAACTGAATGTTGTCTCCCAGAATGGCACTACTACAATCTACTCACTGCAGGTTTTACAGATCCAGGGATATCTCCAGTCTTTATAGCTACCTAATGCATATAAAACATAAATCAGATTACCAACTTTGATTTGTTAAGGACAGAATAGTGTATTTAAAGATTGTGTGTGCAGCTTCAGAAATGTACATGTATATCAATAATTCCTAGTTTAGAGAGAAAATGCCCTGTAGGATTGGGAAATAAAGCAGGGTTTTGCAAGGTCCCATGTGTTTTTGTGTTCATTTGTAATGTATGCACGTGGAATAACAAGAATGCTGTCAGCGTTCATGGCCTGGGAGGAAACAAATAAAAGATATTAGTGTTTTGGCTTTTCAACTGAAGTAATTTGGAAGGCTGGCTGATCCTTTGAGTTGGAATAGTTGGTGGTTGTAGGTTCCTCCCAGCTGAAATTTTCCATTCTATCCCCTCATCTCTGGCTTCTCTCAGTCCTGTTGATATTTTATAGCTTCATCTAGCAAGGTAATTTCATCAAAAAGGTCTTTGACAGGACTCTGAGCTTTCCTCCCTGCTTTATAGATGATAGTTCAGGAAGCTGAATCCTAATAATTTAAAATATGGTTTACATTATGTGCTGCTCAGTGTACAAGCTTTCTGTCTAAATCTGTTCCTTAATATATTCATCTTTCACCAGAGCACAAAAGGCACATGTAGCTGGTCTAGATGCAGAGATAAGAGCTTGGAGTTGGCTTTGAGGCTTGGACTAGTTAAAGCCATGATGAAAACCTCTCACATCAGATGTAGGAACTTGCTCTCTCAATTAAGTTACAGCATAATCTGAGTCTGGAGTTAAATCCAGCATTTCTGTGCACAGTCCTTGATAAGTAGTTCTGTTTTTCAAATATGTGCTAAACGGGAAAGGATTTCTCTCTTTTTCAGGTTTCTGAGTGCAGGTTGGAGACCTGGCAGCAGGATAAGAGATGCTGTGGAGCAGAACCAGTAGCAGAGATAGAAAGCCTGAAAATGGAGCAGTTGAAAGGATGTGATAGTCTAAATCTCTGAGATTCAGCTGTCTTCTGAGGACTCTGTAAAGTCTTTGAAATTTAAAGCTGGCAGCTGACAAATTGCTTGTGGAAGTCGTAAATTCTGAGGGTAGAATCAAGTATGTTAAGCCAAACAATCACTATTTTGGTTACTCAGCAAGCAACGCATTTTTACTGTGAAATGTTACAAGTGACTGAATTAACTTTCTATAGAAAATTGTCTTGTGTAGAGGCCAGCCAAGCCACAGAAATTGTGTGTGCATGGTCACATCCCACAGCTAACAGGCATAGATGCACAGAACCTGAGGGCACACATGGCCTGGGGCAGGAATTGGGTCAGCCACTCCTGGGTGGATTTTCCCCTGTGATTCCTTGCTCAGCTGGTGCCTGAGGCAGGAGCTGCTGTTTGCTGGAGCAGTTTTTCTGCTCAGGGCTGTGCTCATTGCCCAAGGGCAGGGCTGGTGCTGTGTGGCACAAACAGCAACCTGCCTGTGCCATTCCTCTGCTCCAGGGCACAGATTTGTCTTTGTGGTTTAGAGTAAAGACACTGGGATGTGATGGGAGCCTCTGGAGTGTGGGCAATCCACAGCAGAGTCTCTTCTGCTGGTGCTGTACAAATATGGGAATCAGCTGAGAGTGGCAGCATCTTGCAGCAGGTGCCTCTGGTGCACGTTCACGTACCTCATACACCATATTCATCACAGGTACTGCTCCATCTGTGTGCCATCAGTCAGTTTAGAGAAAATGAGGTCCTCAACAACCTGTTTGTTGTATGAAATTAAGTGATGCTTCCTTCATGCTTTTCCACCTCGTGCATGCCAGCATCCACAGTCAAATGGTTCTTACGTGGTTGTATTTTTAAATTTAAGAAATGGCAGAACTTTTTTGGATGAGCTTCAAGAAAAGCTTGGTTCCTAAGTCTGGATTGAAATTTGGCTGGTTGACTGTTCTCCAGAAATACAACTCTGGAAAAATTATAACCTGAAAAACATTTTTCAACCTAAGCACATTTCCACCTTCCTACATCTGTTTTTACATGCTTTGCCTGAGGTGGCCAAGTTATGCATATCCCAGAGCTGATTTGTGTGGATGTATAGACCAGCTCTGTAACAGAAACAAACCCCCTGCCCTGTGATTTGTCCTGAGCAGCTACCTGTTATGAACAGAGCAGCTCCTTTGCAAATGTAGGCCAGCACAGCAGGTTCCTGCAGAGTACATGTCTCTGTGCACACACACAGCCTCTCCACGGCAGCAGTGCCAGCTGCTTTCCAAAGTGTTACTAACTCCATTCTCAGGGCTCTGTCAAAATCCGTGGAAGAAATGTTATGGGCAGAATGTAAGGTCAGTCCCAAAGAGGATGCTTATTTTGGTGCTTTGTGTTCCTTTTTCAATTGTTTTCCTCCCTAAATGCAGGTTATTTATTCTGTCCCTTAACCCACATAGTTATCAGTAGCAGCAGTTCAGCTCCCAGTGATTAGTGTGGATATCTGAGTCTCCAGGAAAAGCCACATCACCGCCACGGTTATTTCTGCTGATATTAATTTTAGAATTGTGTTTATTGGTGAAGCTAAACCCCATGCCCAACTGTTTTGCAGTGGGAGGGCAAGCTGTAAACAGTGCTGTTTCAGAGGTGTGCCTGGTTCATATGCTGCCTAACGTGCTCCTTTCTCTGCAGGTGATAGAAGACAGCACGGGCGTCCGCAGGGTGGTGGTGACGCCGCAGTCCCCGGAGTGTTTCCCTCCCAGCTACCCCTCGGCCATCTCGCCAACCCATCACCTGCCCCCCTACCTGGCACACCATCCCCACTTCATCCACAACTCCCACACAGCCTTCTACCCTCCTGTCACTGGACCTGGGGACATGCCACCGCAGTTTTTCCCGCAGCATCATCTTCCCCCAACAATATATGGAGAGCAAGGTGAGCTGGGAGGAAGGCACTGGGAACGGCCTTTCACACCTGTGTTCAGCAAGGTGTAAGGACTGGGGGAACCAAGAGTAGGAATGAGGTGGAGAACTTAGAGAGTGGCTTTGTTACATGGATGGAGCCTCCTTTAATATCCTGAGTGGGGGGCTTTAGCTCTGAGTATCCGTTTTTAAAGACAAAACTGTTTTGGGCATGATATTTTCAAGGTTCGCACTCAAAGTGAAGCACAAAAAGGAGGATTGAATTGTAGAAAAAATCAGGAAATACTGTGATCCCTGCAAGCTGACCTGCCTTAGGTTAAGAAAGAGTCATCCATGGAGGGGGAAGTGAAGTGGGGCTTGTATTTAACGAAGTGTATCCAAAGAATGTACATGATATTTATGATAATTCTCAAACTTCTTTTGAGATAGTTTTAATTCCCAAAGCTTCTGCTTCATGTTGCACTTCTCTCCTTAGGCAGCACAACTGACATGATTGTTAAGTCTGTTTATACTGGGAAGTTAAATTGCATGTAATCCAGGGTTGGCAGCTTGGAACCAGCACATCTCAGCTTGTTCTGTCCAGTCAGGCCCTGAGGAAGAAAATGCTAAATTGCTCTAAGCTTATGAAGACTTTTTCCAAAAGATCAGTCCTGTCTAGATTTTTGCTTGTAATCTGTCCCTGAAACACAAAGACTGAAAAGGAAGGGAAAAACATCACCCTAATAGCGGTATTTTACACACTCATGCAGAGTAAAATTCTGTCATCAAAGGAGCACAGTTAATACAAAACCATTGAAAAAAAGGGTTTTTTTTAAAAAACCTCCAGGAACAGCTGGAGTAATTTCATTTGGAGATAGCCATAAATTTGTTTTTCTAGGAGAAAAGCCCCTCAGTTGTTTTGTTGTTCTGAGTTAACATGGGTGAACCGTTGCGTTTCAGAAATCATACCACTATATGGGATGTCCAGCTACATCACCAGGGAAGACCAGTACAGCACAAAAAACTCAAGGACAGGCAGATTGGATTTTTGCTTGTAATCTGTCCTTGAAACACAAAAACTGAAAAGGAAGGGAAAAACATCACCCTAATAGCAGTATTTTGCAAACTCATCCAGAGTAAAATTCTGTCATCAAAGGCGCACAGTTAATACAAAACCATTGAAAAAAAGGGTTTTCTTTAAAAACCTCCAGGAACATCTGGAGTAATTTCATTTGGAGATAACCAGAAATTTGGTTTTCTGGGGGAAAAAAAACCCTCAGTTGTTTTGTTGTTCTGAGTTAACGTGGGTGAACTGTCCCATTTCAGAAATCATACCACTATATGGGATGTCCAGCTACATCACCAGGGAAGACCAGTACAGCAAACCACAGCACAAAAAACTCAAAGACAGGCAGATTGACCGCCAGAACCGCCTGAACAGCCCTCCCTCCTCCATCTACAAGAGCCATATAGGCAGCTGCACCACGGTGTACAATGGCTATGCCAAGAGCCACAACGGGGCCAGCAGCGGCGGCGGGGGAGCCCCGGCCCTGAAGAAACCGGAGCGCAGAGCAAGGAGCAGCCCAAAGTCAAATGAGCAAGACCCACATGGTAAAAAAGAGGGCTTTATTTATTTATTTTTAACTCCTTTTTTATTGCACCTTTCCGGCTTGTGACCTCCTCTGTGTGGATCCAGTGGCCGTGCCAAGAAACACTCCCACCCACGCGTTAATACGGTGTGAACTTAAATCCCAGCGCTGGGCTTGCTGGGCTGTGTTTGTTTTGTAAGGTGAGCCCAGTGCCTCCCCATCTTTTGTGACTGCTCCCTTGGTAGATGCAGCATCGTTCTCTTCTTATCTGCTGGAGCCAGAAATGTGTTTTAAGGGTGAGGTCTCGGTTAAATTTTGCTTTTCGGAGAGGCATCTTGGCACTTCACAAAAATCTTCATGGACAATTAAGCTATAACCAAAATCTGACTACTAGGAACCACTCTTTTGCATATCCTAGGTTAACCTAGTAAAGTTATTAGAAAGTTTAGAGGTGATGACTGAAAAACCAAGGGTTTTTTTAATGTGAAAATTCAGTGAAAGTAAGATTAGTTGAAAACAGAACTGAGAAGAAATTTCTTAATGTTAGCCATTGTAAATAGTGGTCACATAAATCTGGCTATTTTTGAAATAATTTTCTTCAGCATTTTCAGAGACTTGCCATTTAAAAATTTAAAACTTTAGATGAACAACTCAGTGCTCTAGTGTAATCAAATCTCATTTATCACAAGCCATTCTCCACACAGTTCTACCTAAATTTAGTTTGGTAACTTGTTATAATCTCTTATACCTACCTGCCTCTCTCCTCTCTGCTTGTCTCTTTGCTGACTGCTGCATCAGCTGCCTGAACAAACTTTGATGTAGTAACCAAAGCAGCATGTCCAGGATATTCATAATGTAGCACACTGTGAAATATCTTGAGTTAAATGATGCATAAAACACAGGTTTTCCATTATCTATCTCTAGTGTATATTTATATGCCTCTTATTTTACATGTGAAAGAAATAGTTACGAAAAGAAATAGTTACGAAAATTAACTGTATCAATAGCCAAAGAAGGGGAAAAATGCTGCTGGCATGGTAAGGAATGAGGATTTGCAAACGAGCTTCAGAGTCTTTAGAATTAGCAAGGAGAGCTGTATTTGGGAATGCTGTAATCCAAGAAAATGAATCATTGCATTAGACTTTCTAGTTATTTCTTGCCAATCAGCTTATGCAAACTTTAGTATTTTTATTTATGTTTAGGTGTTTATTTGAGGTGGAATACATGAGGTGTTTGAAGCTTGGATGGAAAAGACCTGGAAAAAAGTATAGTCTTACAATATTGGTTCAGTGGGTACTGAGTCAGCCTGGCTGATCACTTCTGAAATAATCTAGAAATCATTTAAAAGCATCTTATCTAAGGGTTTCCTGCAACCCTTGTGTTTGTCTAATTCGTTGCTTTGGACTGGTCTGCTGTGCTGCAGCTGAAGAGCATGAGGCCTTTAGAATGCCAAGAAAATCAGTAGAGTCAAGGCTACAGCACATCCAGTCCTGTCAGCCAGAAAGTGCCTTCAGACTGGGGACAGCAAGGGATGGAGTACCTCCCCAGCTCTGGAAAAGCCCCTAACAGCAGGCTGTGCACATAAGCATCCCTTGTCCCACCCTCCTGCCCTTTAAAATTAGGTTCTGCATCTGCACCCAGAAGTGGCAGCCCTGGAGTTGCATCAGCTGCTCTGCAGCAAGTCCATGGCCAGAGCAGGAGTGGGAGAATTGTTTTCATATTAAAAGGAAAAAAAAAAAAAAGATACACTGGGCTCAAATGTGAGGTTTTTGACATCAGTGTATTATTATAGTCATACATGTAAACTTACATTCAGATTTCTGCAGAAAGGTCAGAGAGGTTTCTTAAAGGCTCTCATGAAGCAGCTCCCTAAAATAAAATAAGTTCCCACTTGGTATTTACAAGGTTCTAATAATATCTGTCGCTTTATATTTTCCTTCTCTGTTTCTTCTTTAATTATTTGGGGATTTATTGATGAATACCTGACTAACCTGGCCACACAGGTAATTAGGGTGAGAGTTAAGAGCAGTCTGGGCACAGTTGAACTAATTGAACAGCCAGAAAAAATGAATGTGTCAGAAGCAACAAGTAGCAAAGGGGTTTAAACTTGCAGGTTTTGTGGATGTGTATCTGTTCAGCCTGCTAATAGTTAAAAACTTGATGGTGCTGTGTGGCTGCTTCCAACATTGCAGAATAGCCTGGAAAACCTATTTTTAGATACATAAATATATAAAAATGTGTATATATATGTATAAAACTTGTGGATAAATCTTTATTTAGAAAACCACTTAACCAAAAAACTCCATAGGAGGGGAGTAGAAATGTATGAATTTTCAGTAAAACTTGGAATAAGGTGAAGGAGAGCTGGAGCTCAGGGCTTTGTTTGCGTGGATTTTTGAGTTGGGATTGTGATGTGCTTGATGGCCTGTCATTTCCTATCTGGCTGTGGGGTGTGTGTGCTCCTGCAGTGGAGCTGGCTTCTTTGGGGTGTTTGGATGATGGAGCAGTGCTGGGATCCAGCTGCTGGCAAGGGAGGGGGCTTTAGGAGCCCCAGACACAGCTGGAGCAGGCGCTTGCACAGGCTCAGCTCTGGTTGCTGCAGAGAACAGCCTGTGTCAGTACACAGTGCTACAGCCTGACAATGATTGCTGTCCTTAGGGATTGGGCTGCCTAAAACAAAATTTAGGAGCTGCCTGAGTGCTGGAAGTGTGGGTGGGAGCTCGCCAGGGGCACCTCTCCCTGCAGTCCCAGCTGCTCCTGGGCTGATGCTCAGAGAGGCAATTGGAGTGTCTGCTTTAATCAGCAGGGAGAGATGATCCCCACAGGGGATTTGTGACAGGGAAATGGGAGTTTCTGTTCTTGGATCTGCTGCCCCTGTGCTGAAAGTGATGCTTGTCCTGCTCCTTGCTTTTTGGTAGCGATTTCTCTGAGGGGTGTGTTCCTCCTTCCTTAGCACACCCACTCTGCTGGGGCAGGAGCAATAAAGGGGATGGAACACTTGCCTTATCAACACAGAATGAGAGGGTTGAGCCTGGGGAAGGGAGAGACCTTAGACCCCCTAAAGAGGTTACAAGAGAGCTGGAGAGGGGCTTTTGACAAGGGAATGGAGTGACGAGACACGGCAAATGGCTTTAAACTGAAAGAGGGAAGGGTTAGATGGGATATTGGGAAGGAGTTCTTCCCTGTGAGGGTGGGGAGGCCCTGGAATAGGGTGCCCAGAGAAGCTGTGGCTGTCCCATCCCTGGGAATGCCCAAAGCCAGGTTGGATGGGGCTGGGAGCAGCCTGGGATGGTGGAAGGTGACCCTGTCCATGGCAGGGGTTGGAACAAGAGCATCTTTAAGGTCCATCCCAAACCATTGGGATCATGTCAATTGTATTGAAGAAAATGTCCAGCATACAATGCAAGGGCATCTCAACCCTTTTCCCTGAAAAATCACAGTATGTGTCGTATTTAATTTAAAAATTTTAAAAAACCTTTTTTCCATCCAAATTTATTCTCCCATGGAAAATTCTGCCATATATCAATAACTTCCAGCTTCCTTTCAATATTAAAAGAAGGAAGGGTTCCCCAAAAATCTGCTTCACCACTGGTTGAAGAAACGGGGTTATAGATCATCAATTCTGAATGCAATCAGTACTGAAATTAAGTACTGAATTACTCTGGATTATTGTTAAATTATTGTTCAGTCACCTCTCCAGTTGTGGATCCAGCCTATGCACCTCAGTCTGTACAAGATGATGGTACATTAAAAATAAGTTTTTGTTTCTATAATGCACCCTTATCGCAGGGTGGTTCTGTAACAGCAGCATTCTCTTTTTACTAGGAAATGTATGGTTTCAGATTGGGGATATAAGTGCAATTCTGACCTTTTCCATTGACTGCATCATGCTGTATTGGGTAGTACACTTGTAAGTAAAGATTTCTAGTTATGTTGGAAATAGGCTGTTTTAAGGCAAAAAAGAAAGGAAACTGATTGCTTATAATTGACTGAAAATTAAGCAATTCTTCTGTTTCTGGTAGGATGATGGATGCTATTTTGTACAGGTAGAAGGCTTGGAGATATGATACTGGGATTCTGATTTAAAATCCATACTGGAGCTTTTCCACAGAGCCGTTTAAAAACTGAATGGGACAGGAGGGAGCAGGGTTGGTTTTTTTGTGGTTTTTTGGTTTTTTTTTTTTAGTAAAGGAGCCTTGCCATGTAAAAAGAGCTGTAAGCGGAAATCCTGTCCCATTCATGCTGTCCTTTATGAATTTCAGTCTGAGTCACTTCCTTCTCATGCACTCAGTGGCTCCCTTCTTGGCCATGCAGTGATCTGGTAGTTCAAGAAGTTCTGTGTGTGGCTGCAAGTACTGTGGGAACATAAGCAGTTTTGAGCATTCTGACAATGCTTTTGCCTATTTCCTTATAAAGCATCTTTTTTTTTTTTTTCCTCTGTTCAAATGAGATAATTTTTTTTTTTTTAATCCTTTTTGAAGTTTGAAGAGCTTGAGACAGCTGAAAGTAAACCACTTGAAGTGTGGTAAAAGTGGGAAGTGGGCAGTGGATTGTTGTGTGCATCCTGTGCAGGAGCTGGGTGCCAGGACAAACTGACCAACCTGGGCAGGGAGCTGCCTCCAGGCTGCTGTGTGCCACTGTGAAAGTGTTCCTAAACAAGGTTTTGTCCCCATTTGAGAAGATCTGGCTTCAGATCAGCCCTTCTAGCCCAGGAGCGTGATGAAGATGATGCTGAGGAGGAGCCTGCAAGTTTGAACACGTCCCACATGCTGCTCCTGGCCCCTCCAGCAGCACCCAGACCTGGCAGGCACCAGGGAGGGTCAAGTCCTGCCCAGTCCTTTGGTGCCCTCTCTCTGCCCTGTTGTCTGTGAACTCATCTCACTCAGTTTTGAAAAGCACGTTTGCTTTCCCAGTGGGGAACACTGAGTTTGGTGTGCACTTCACTGCTCTGTGGCATTGGTGTGCTTTACATGTGGAGAAGGGAGGAAAAAGCATGAGAATCAATTGATAGTTCAGAGAGCTGCTGCAGACTATTGACAGATCATAAACTTCCACTGTGTACAAGCCTCAGAGGTGTTGCTTTCCTCTTGTGGAGGTTTTGTAAATCTGATTTTGTGCACTGAAGCAGTCTCCAGCTACTCTGAAAGGTGAAAACCATGGCTTCAAATTCCTGCTGCTCCAAGTTTCTCAGGAGATGTGGGTAGCTCTGTGTGCTCATTTCTTTGAGGGTAATGCATTGGGAATACACAGAAAATGGGCTTGGCAAGAGCACTTCCTGACAATGGTGGTTTTAATTTGAAAACATTTTGAAGTAAGTACTTAACTTGGCAAAGCAGGTGTTGTGTACTACTGTCCCTGAATGTGGAGGGATGTGCTCTGCAAGAGTGGGTGAGGGATGAAAAACCAGAGCTGAGGTGTTCTTGGTACAGCCCCATCCTGTTGTCTCTCAATCTCCCATGTAACATTTAAGTATACTTAGGAAAAAGTGTGGTTTTTTCCTATTTTTTTAACTGCATCAAGTTGTTGTTTTAATCCAGAGCCTGTGAATTAAAGGTAAATTGTAGGAGCTGTGATTCAGTGCAGACAGGAACAAGGCGAAGTTCCTCTTCTTACTCATTCTAGATCCTGTCAATTCTTTTCTATTTTGGTCCTGAATCCATTTTGCTTATTGAGTCATACATTTATCTGTGCTTGTATATCCTCTAGATTTAAAAGCTTAGAAGAGTAGTTTGATCACTTTTGGTCCACGTAAGCAAAAAGGCTGAGAAACCCTGGCATTACATGTAAATTTTATGTTCTTTTAGCTGGGAACTGATGATTTGGTACATGCTAATAGCCATTTGTTATACCAGTATAGAAATATTCTGCAGACAAAATTTATGATAAATGTTTTTTCTGCTGCTACACAAAACATCCCTATGTTAAATGCAGCTTCTCTGGTGTCCCTAAATGTACCTGCTTCTATAAAATAAGGAGTTTCAATAAGATTGTCTCCTGAAAACAATCTGTCAAAACTGACACTGTGATTTTATTAATAGCACTGAAAAAACCACACAGAAGAGTAAAATACATCTGTCAGGTTGAGTGAATTTTAGTATTATACCAAATAATGCAACATGAAACATAATATTTAGTAGAACCAGAGATGTGTGGAATCTTGAGAGGATAGATCAGCATCAGACATGAACTCTAAATGGTGTTACTGTTCCTACTGCATTTTTTTAAGTTTTAGCCATTAATACTACTTGTCTGAATTCTTCAGACTTATATCTCATTAGAAATAGATTTAGTGTGCTGTTTTCCTGTAAGTTTTAATGCATGAGAGGAAATAGGATGCATTAATTAGGGCACAGTCTGAACTTGAGAAACCAGTGTTCATTTGTGACACCCAGAATTTCCAGTGTGATATTCTTGTGCCTTGACCTTATCTCCCACATCATGGCTGAGCTTGTGCTTTTGTTTGTTTCTATTTGGAAATATGCCTGCTTCTTCAACAGTCTTTATCTTTGGTATTTTCTCTAAAATAATGGGCTGTGAAGTGCTTGTTCAGGCAGTAAACAAAGTGATTATGAGTGTCAGATACACCGTGGTGTACCAGCTTGAGCTCCATTAGCTGGGCCACACAGATTCTCACCAAATAATATTTTTGCCTAATAGTCACATGAAGTAACCACTTAAGTGAGCTTTATATAGACTGATGGCTGTATTAGAAACATATTGCAGGGTTCAGGTAGAGTACATTCCCAAGTTCTCTGTGCCTGCAAGAATTTATCCAGATCGGGCTTAATTTGTGACTTTTCTTCAGCAGAAAGAATGGCTGAAATGTTTATCCAGCATCACTCAAATACACTCTGTTGAGGGAGAGAAACAAATCTGTTTCCTCTGCTGTCTTGAAGCTTAACTTAAATCATGGGGGCTTTGATGGAGAAGGGTAAAAGCTAAATATCACAGATGGTGCTGGAAAGCAAGTCCATGCCCAGTGCCCTCCCTGCCTCTGCCATGGCTTTGCCCAGTTCCAAACCCCAGCAGTGTTCTGCTTTGAGCTGCCTGGGGGTTCTTCCTTCTCAGGCATTCTTGACCAACTCTTTCCCAGAAGTTGCCTGTGTGCAGATAATTTCCAGGAATTTGCCAGCCTGTGAAATCTTGCCTGCATTTGACCTGTCACAAACAGGGAGTTATTCTCCTGCTGTATCCATCTTGCAGGAACAAACCCAAAGTTTATGGGAAGCCTGAATGCCATGGCAGTCCTCCCTTCCTTCACAGCACAGAGCTCTGCAAGCTGGGAAGGGCTGACACAGGGAGGGAGGAGATACACTCTATTTTTATGCACTTATCTTGAAAGACTAAAGAACCAGCTTCATAACTTTGGCACCAGAAGTTGTAGATAAGGGATTCTCTTCATCAGCTAAATGGGAGCATCTCCTAATTTAATTACACAATATTCTCCCATCTTCAGTGTCAGCTGTTTTTAAAGGCGAATGGAAATGCCTCAAACTTGGTTTTGTTCAGACTTTTTTCACCTGAAAATGCAAAAGAACACCAGGGCAGTGTGGATACAAATGATCCAGCATGGTTATGAGGTGCTCTGAGAACTGGTGGTCTGGGCATCCATGGCTCTGAGCCATCCATGGGGCAGAATGGGTCACCACAGTTCTGGTTACACTTTTCAGTCTCATCACAGCAGCTTTGACAAAATAAATCTCATTAGGAGCTCCCTAATCTTCCTAAGTGTGCCAGCTACAGGAAACACAGCTCAAAGTCCACTGAGGAACATGTAGGGCATATCTAGTAAAGAGTGAGGGAATCTGGCGCCAGGGCTCGTGTTTGACCTTATTAGGGCTCATAAACCCTTTTGGCAGTGGCTGGTGTTTTACCTCAAAGCTGTTTTTCCCAATCCTGATCAGTTTCTGTAGGCTCTCATATTTTTATTCCCATCTGCTTTATCCCTCCCTTGCCTCGTTTTGCCAGCAGGATCTCCTTGGCAGGGCGAGCTGGCTAAACTGTCTGCTCCATCATTTATCAGGAAGTCAGTGCTGAATGATGTAAGGCACAACCTCTTCCCCCAGAGGATCTTCATATTATCTCAGGAATTTGCAGCTTCTGCTGCAACTGACAGTCAAATACAGAAGACTGTAATCTGAACCTTTTTCCTAGGAGTTTACATAATTTATGGATACCCACCCAACAGAAAAAAAAAAATTGTACCAAGTACATTTCATCCTGCTTAAATGTTCACTGATTAAATGCCTGTGATGGGGAGAAGAGTTACACCAAGATCTGAGAGCTTGGGAGCAAGATAAGCAGTGTATCCTCACCAGTTAGGAGGAGATAACATGGACCACCGACAAAGGAAGGGAACTGTGTTTCCCTTATTTGGCAATATCTGGGACATGGAGCCAAAAGGGAGAGGGTATTTATAGGGAAGAGGTAGAACATTTCCTCCCTCCAGACTATAAAAAACAAAACGTGTTTAAGTCTAATGATTTAATGAACAACACTTATTTGTATAGCCAGATGTTCTGAACAATGTCCGTCTGTGTTTCCAGCTGGATTTGCAAAGGTGGTGAAATGAAATTTCATGTCCCCCTGAAGTTAATGGGATTTGTTTACTGAACTCTCTTAGGCTGTGCTTCAAACCCCATCGGTTCCTCCTCTTTTTCTGAGGAAGGGTGGAATTTGATTTCTGAAGTTTTTGTGACCTTCAGTATATTTGCTTTTAAGGGGAGGAGGAATCTTAGTGCAGGGTGATGCTTTGAGTGTTGCAGTTAACAGAAAGATTAAACTGTTCTAAAATGAAGCAGCCATTTCAGTTTTCTCCAAGGTTTCTTATAAAAGATGTTGTCCTGAAGCTTGAGTTTGGTTTTTGCATTGTTTTTTTTTTCTTGTTTATCTTTTCCCCTCTAAGGAGCTGTGCTTAGAAGCAGCTGCTTTGATTTACTGCGATTCATGTGACTTGTCCCTGAATTTCATCTCAGCAATGAAATCCAGAATGAGCTGAAATTCCTGTAGCTTTGTTGAATCCTCCCCAGCAAGCAGTAATCAGGTGGATACTTCTGTGAAATATTTTAAATATTTGGAAGGCTTCTTAGTGGTGAAACTGGTTGTGCCAATATCCAAGATCACATTTTGGCCTTGTCCCATACAGGACTGCTAATTGCCCATGCACTTCTTTCAGCTCACTAGTAGAAGTTGGTACAGACATTATAGATCAGGTTTTTTAAACATTCTTGAACTCATTCTTCCCATCTCAGGCATGAGAGGGCACAGATAAGATTACATCAGCCTTTTTGACTTCTGCATTTTATAAATTTAGCCCCCAGTCTTTATTAAACATTCTGTTTAATATCCTTCTAGCTCATATAGTCATAGTTCATCCTTCAGACATGACTGCAAAACAATTTAGGCTGGGATTGCTTGAGTCAGTTGATTGTCATCTGTCATGAGGAAGATAATTTATTTCTGTTCTGCTGTCAATCTGGAGGTGTTTGGGTTGATTTAAAGAAGGGAGGGGAAGCTCTTTGCCTTCCCCCATCTCTGAGCTGTGGTGCCTGGGCTGAGTGGGAAGAGAAGGATGTTATTTGGTTTCTGGGATTACTGTGGGCTCTTCCACCACTCATTGCAATTTCATTGTACCATACTTTTCACCTGGAAAAAAAGGTCAGTAATTTTCATTGGTGACAGAAGAGCTTAGATTGGGGTTCATTTAAAGAACGTTCCAACTGCAGCACCTCAGTAGGTTGCCACTGAAAAATCCCAGTGCAGGCTTCATGAAAAATCTTTGCCTTTCTAGCACCATGATTTGGAATGGTTGTATTAAAAAAAAAAAAAAAAAAGCCCAAACTTTTTTTTCCTGTGGAATCTAACATCTTTTAAAGATGTGCAAGTAGTGCATAGAAATAAAATTTTTGTTTTAATGTAAATGCTTAGACAAAAATTAAGAACAGTAAAAGATTACACACTTTCTACTTTTATCCAGTTTTAGGGCAAATTTTCCCTGCTTACTTTCTCAGAGGATGAATAGCTTGCTTTGCTCTGACTCTGTTCCTGAGACTGAAATAGTGGCTATTGCTCAAACCCAGCATCCCAAAGCACTTTGGGATCCCAAAGCCCAGCATCCCAAAGACCACATGAAATCTAAAGAAGGCATTTCTTCTTTGATTCAAGCAAGGTTGAGGAGTTGTGACTGAGGGCAAAATTTGGCCTGCAGTTATTTTCTTAAATTTTTTTAGTTCATGATGGGTTCTGCTGTGCCTCTGCACTGGAGAAGTGTTCTGCTGCCTTCCTATTGTTGTAGCAAACTCAGTGGCTTTATGAGGTTCACTGCCAAGGAAGTTGTTAATTTTGGCTGAGGAGCTCTGTTTAATCCCCAGCAAGTTTGGAACTCCTATGGAGTCTGTTTTGGCTATGCTGTGTGATTGTTTTTCTGTGCAAATATGCAGTTCTGCAGGTTATTTTGCTAGTTTTGTGTTTGATCAGGAAAATGCTCTTATTGTGTAATGGGCAGATTAGCAAAGGGTTTTATGGCCAGAATTGCCTATGGTCATATTTTTGAACATCAAGAAGAAGTAGGTTTTGTTTTGTGTTCAATACTGGTGCCATTGTCCCCCTAGACTGGGGATGGTATTTCAGAGAAAAATATTTCCTCACTGGCATGGAGCAGCAGACGCAGGATTTTAAAAGGCACTTTCGAATGGCACACTGGAGACTTGTCACTCTGTGTTCATTAGGGACTGTGCTTTCCATCTCAGTTCTTGGAGGGTGCAGGGCTCAGCTCTGCCCCAGCAGGGACACTCAGCAGTGACAAAGCCACACCTGTGGTGGGATGCAGAGGAGCTCTCAGTGACCCAGCTGGGAAGAGGAGTCCAGTCCTTGGTGCTGTCAGACTCGTGCTTTTTGTCAGTGCAAGGAGGAGTTGTGAGCCTCCTCTACTGTGTGTTCATGATGCTCAGGCTCCTGCTTTGCCTGGCTGTGACAGGTGCCAGGACTGAAGGGAACCTTTTGGAGGGGAAGTTTCTCTGTAAATGCCAGGTGCTGTAATTTCATGGCTGGTGTCAGACATCCTTTTGAGCCAGTTTGACATTTTAAGAAGCATGGGAATCTCAGCCATGCTGCTGACCATCCCCTGCTCCTGTTTGAACTGGGGAAGCCTGTGGAGTTTTTCTGGCCTTGTCACCTGGGGCAGCCTGGGGTGCTGCTGGCAGCAAGGTGCAGCTCTGCAGAAGTTACAGCCCTTCCTGAGTGACCACTGGGTTTCTCAGCCTGGAGAACAGCCCTTTAGTGTAGCAAAGGCTGGACAGGCAGTCACAGGGAATGAGGAGAAATGAGAGGGACAAACCATGAAGCAGCACAGGAATAAATGGAAGGAATTAAGCACAAGGAAATTCCATGCATCCCAACTATTGTACAAAACTCTGAGGAGTGCGAAGAACATCCTGGGAAAAGGTTGTAGTGGCCAAGTTTATAGTGAGAACAAAACATCACCCTTCTACCTGGAAAGTGGGAGTCAGGAGCTCCAGGAAAGTTTTAGGAGGGACTTTCAGTCTCTTTGTTAAATACTTGACCAAAAGTTGGAGGGATGGGCACTGCTTGGTTTATCTGCAAAGCTTTTATTGTCTTCCCAACCCCACATAGGGTGCCAGCTGCTTTAACAGCATAGCAAAAGGGAAGCTGCTGAAAATAAAAAGAAAAAATATTTTGACAGAGAAAATAAGCTAAAGCAGGTCGAAATGATGAAAAGAGAGCGCTCCAAGAGGAGGTCCTGTGTGTAAGTGGTTTGTTGTTCCAGCAGATTCAGCTTGGGCTGCCTCTGTTTCTGTGGGTTATGTCATTGTTTGGTTTGGTGTTCCTTCAAGCCCAGCCAGCTGCAGCCATCCCCAGTGCCCTGCCTCTGTTATCTGCTTTGGGAGATGTACAAAGCGCTCGCTCACCATGGCACATGGACGTGATGGACATGGGGGGCTGCTGTATTTTACTAAGAAAGCCTTTTCTGCCTTCAAATGGACCAACTGCCTGTTCACAGTAGGAATTCACTCAGATCTCCAGCCAGTAAAGTAGGAGTTGTTTTTGCTGTCTTCCAGCAGTAGCAGCGAAGAAGCAGAGAAAAACAAACGCAACGTGTCACTTACCCTCCATTTGTCCCTTGCATCCAGCCTTTTATTTCCCTTGCTGGTTGCTACTGATCTTATTTTCCTTCCTCCATCCCAATGAAAAACAGATCCAAACAATAAGGGGGGGGGCAGGGAGGATCAGATGCCCTTACATTTATTTTTAAAACGCTTTTTAGCCCAGGTGACTTCACTATGTACATCTGAATGCTTCCACATCTGATCCTGATCCATGTGATAGGAAGTGCCTTTGGTTAGAGAAGGATGAGCTGTGAATTTGCACTCCAGGTATTTTGGAATATCCTGTCCCATGGACAATAGGATACTGAAGCAGTCCAGGTGAAACTAGCAGTTCAATAGATATGGACTGTGGCCAGGACATCTCTCAAGTGTGGGATTAAATTCCTGCCTAAATCACAGAGGCAAAGCACTTCAGTCATCCTTTGATTTATTGAATCAGTGAATCAGGATGACTATAGAGATTTGATTTTTTCTGATTTTAGATCTGAAAATGTGCCTTCTTGTTGTTGTGGGGGTTTTTGCCCTTTTTTGTTTTGTTTTTGTTTTTGTTTTTTTTTTTTTTTTTTTTTTTTTTTTTTTTTTTTTTTTTTTTTTTTGCTTTCTATATATAGTTTGGGCTTTAAGGATAAATAATGAAGGATAAGCTCCTAGACATTAATAAATGTATGTTAGCAGGAGAAATCAGATAGCAACAGTGGGAAGTCACTGGCAATTTTTAAAGAATTAGAACACGGTTTAACAATTGTATCTAAAGTCGGATAACATCAATCTCTCTACCTTTGTCTGGGGAGCCATAGTTGTGTTTTATCATTGATGTTTTTTATTAGCTTTCATGTAATGAACAGAAATTTGAAATATTTAACATTTAGAAATCTCATCCAGGCTTAATTAATAATCTTCCTTGGTGTATTATAGTTCACATCGACTTTTTTGAATAGAAATTTTTTTTTTCACAAGTTTTTTACTCTGAAGGGCTCCCTGTTCTGTCCAGCTGGGAAGAGTTTTTTAAAGCCCTGTGTGCTCAGTGTGACACTGGATTTGCCCTTCCCATGTCACATCTGCAGCCTGGCTGTTCATCCCTGACCCTGCCCTGTCCTGGGCTGCCTCCCTGACAGACTGGAGAGCTGCACCAAACTGGATTAGGCAGGAATTTGTCCTAGCTCTAATTTTATTCAATATTTTCATTAAGGGCTTGAAGGATGGAATAAGGATTGAGGCTTATTAAATTATACTCCATATCAGGCTCTGATGGGGTTGAGAGTGCTTGATGGGTCAGGGAATGATGACCAGACAGGAGGAGAGCTCTGTAATGGCCTTCAAAGAAAAAGTTTGATCAAGGCAAGAGCCATCTACTGCACTGCAGCTAGTTGTTCTCAGACCTGTTGGTTTTTTTAATTAGATGGTTTAGGTATTTTAATTTTTAATTATTTTTTTTTTTTTAATTCTGGGAGGAATAGGAGATTACAAACCCCAAGAATCAAGTTATTCTGTAGACAAAGAGAAGAGTAAACTTCTAAGCAAGCTCTGTAAATGGGTCCTTATTTCTGGTGCTGCCAGGACCTCAGCTGGGCAGGGATGTGCCACATCCTCAGAAGGATGGAAACTAATTTAAAAAACAGGGGACAGCAGCAGGTGGGGTCTCTTACAGACAGGTATGGAGAAATGAGCTTGTTTTGTTAAAGGAAGAAATTCCTGCAAGTATGTAAGGGGTGATGAGCTCTCCTGGGGCAGATGTGCAGGAAAGAAGGAATAAGTTTCAGATGCAGCAGGGAGAGCTGAGATGACCTTCCCTGAGATGAGGAGTTAGATGCTGTGGTAGTTCTCCTATCTGAGAAGTTTGGAGATGACCGTGATCATGGGGCAGGAGGTCATTTATTTCATTTATTTAATTCTCATCTCAGAGAAGTGGTTTGGGTGTAGATGATCATGTCTCAGTGTAGGAGGATGGACTCTGTGGCTGTGTCACATCCCCTCTGCTCCTGTGACTCAGCTGCTGCGTGACATCTGCAGCATTAGGTTTGTTCTTGTGCAAAGGAGCTTATTAACTTACATTTCTGCAATTCCCTGAAAGTCTGGATGTGTTCTTCTTGGTGTCTTAAGCTTTGACACGGGCAGGCAGCTCACAGAGGAGCTGGGCTGTGTTTGAAGAGCTCATTTTCTCGGGGGCTGTAGGTTGTGCTGTACGTGACTGATGAAAGACCCTTCCCAGCGCTGAAGCCGGTCACAGCCCCGATAAATCTGGAACAAATTCTGAGAAAGCATGTCATGTTATGACTGGCATATCTGTGAGCATGGAGCTCTGCTTGAGAATTAGACTCAGAGTTTGCAAAGTGCTGGTGCTGATGTCATTCCCTTGGAATGGAAAGGCTGTTGAAACAGTAAATACTTTCTGTGGCCAGAAGCTAAGTCTTGAGCTGGACCTTTTCCTCTCTTCGAAGGAAAGAATGCAGAACAAACCTAAAATGTGTATTTGCAATGGGAAAATCTTAATTAGTTTAGAGCTTTTAGCTATTTCAAACCATTTACATACACAGCTGCTGTTCATGCAAACATGTAAACTATTGATGGAAACTTCAAACTTACCTTGAACTGACTTTTTTCCCCTGTTTTTTTAAAGCTGGGCTTGGTGTTTAAAAGTATGGTTGGAAAGGTCTGAAAATTATATTTGTGCTGTACGTGCAGAAAGGAACATAGACACAGGCTAACAGAAGCATAGAATAAAAGGCTTTAGTTCAGCAAGGCTTGACACTGAAGCCCTGTTAGCACCAAACAGCTGCTGAGAAAGTGTTTAGATTTTAGGGGCATTTACTCCTGGTTGTATCTATAGAGTTTTGTTTATGATTCAAAACTCTGAAAAAAAGAGAGGAACTTGATGTGGTCCAGGTCTTTCAGCTGGCTTTTCTGCAATAAAAGATTAGTCTGAAACACTGGATCCAAAGAACCCACAGCCTGGGAATTAGAAACTAATGCTGGGAGTGCTATTATGTCTCTCAGACAGTGAGATTAGCAGGGTAACTCAGATTTTTTTGTGCTGTCCCTCAGAGGACCCCCTGGAGCACTCACAAGGAGTTCATCCCCACCCCCAGCTTCCTCCTAGGAGGAAGAGTTTTGCCATGACAGATGTGGGGAACAGATGTTGAGAGGAAAAGCTAAAATGGGACAATGACCTGAAGTGTTGGTTGGGCTCTTCTTGACGTGGCTGAGCTCCTGTTCCCTGTGGCAAGGGAGGAAAGCAGCTCCTGCTGCCAGCCCCAGCCAGCCCCAGCCTTTGGGGGGTTGCCATACAGATTTCCTGTCTGCCTGTCAGATACTCACTGCTCAATCAGCTGAGGAAGAGGAAGGGGCAAAGACTGAAATGCAAATCCACTGTCTGTTATTCAGGGACAATTAGTCCCAGGTAGGTGAGTCATGCTCAGCCACCCACCACCTTTCCTGAGCAGTTCTAGGTAATTTTTTTGAACCTGACTTGCCTGTTTTGCATCAAGACTTGCCCGTTTCTTGCTGCTGTTCTTGCCCACTTTTCCACCACTGCATCTGGGATGTCCAGCAGATGCTCCTTGTCCCTAAATGCTCCAGTGAGCTAATTTAGAATATAGTCCTTGGTGGCTGCTGAGTGACAACAGAGAGCCAGGAGGAAAGGCTTTCCAGCAGCTCTGTGTTATCAGATAGAACATATCAGATGGTTTCTTTCCTTCTCTATTGTCTTCTATTTCAGAGGGCTTTCTGCTCTTTGCTGGCTTGGAAGGAAGATGTTGAGCTTGATAGTCAGAGATTGGCAGGTCAGAGCAACTTCCCTACTGAGGGAGGGATTTGGGAGAGGTTTCTCCTCTCCTTAGCTTAGTCTAGCTCAGGAGACTGTGAATAATCATGTTTATTACAGAAAGGAACTCAGCCATCCATAGAAGCCTGAGATTTTTTTTTTAATGGCTCTTGAAATGGGAAGCTAAGTGTTTGAAATACTGTAAATACTGTAATTCTTGATAACAACTCCTGAGGTCCCCTTTCAACCTGTGCTGTTCTCTGATGCTGTTATAGACATCACTTGTGGATGTTTATTGCTTTCTGCCTGTAGTATTTGCTTTATTTTCACAGGGTGTTATTTGTTATATGTATCCCATTCCCTCTCCCCAAAGTCTTTGAAGAATTGTCTTCTTCCACCTCCAGCTTATCTGTATAAACACTTGGTGACATGAATGTCCATACTGGCCTCATAAATGTCCATATTGCCCTCATAAATGTCCACATATCTGTAACAACCCAAGGCCTCTGTGTCCGGCACCCAAACCCTTCTCTTTGTGAACCAGATGCATAATTGGGACACTCATGTAAAAAATTCCCTGAGTGGGACACTTCATTGAGAAGTTTGATTGAAATAATTAAATTTTTATTTATTTGCTGGGCATACCCACCTCCCTTAAGCCTTGGAATCAGTTCCTGTGCCTGGAGCAGATTGAACCCTCAGCCCTGACCTGCAGAGGGTGGGAGTTACTGTACAGAGCAATCACCTCTCATGGCAGAGGGAAATGAGATTTCTTTGGGCTTCAGGGTTTGTTTTCCTCTCCTGCTCAGTGTGACAGAGGATCCTTGCTAGAAAGCAGAGAGAGGGAAGAAAATGCAGTCCACATGTTTGGGATTTAGGGTTGAGAGTGATTCACGCTCAGCTTCTGGGGGTTGTAATTAGGGGTGACATAATAACTAGAAACTTTTGATAAAATAGTAGCAGCTTTTTTGTTACACTCAGAGCTGCAGAAGCTGCTTCTGATTAGCATTCCTTCGAGATAAGCCTGCAGGATCTCCACAGATCTGCAGATCTGTGCAGATCTGCCTCTGGGCTTTGTGGCACAGTTCAACTTCTTTACTGATGCTGAAAGGAGCCCTGCATTCTGAAACACCCCAAATTTTGACATTTTCACTTGGATCAGCATCTCAGCCTTTTCCTCAGCCATTTTAGTTGATCTGTGAAATTTTGAAATCAATATTATCATATTCTGGCTCAATCCTGCCAGTTTATGGTCTTTGTAATACACTCTGAGGGTTATCTGCTATGGAAAAACAACAATCTTGCTATCCTCAACTTCTCCTGAAATATTACTACTCCTTTCTTTTCCAAGTGGCTGAGACTAAAAGGAATCCAGGAATGTGTGCAGCAGGAGATCTGTCATTCCCAGTCCACACCAAGGTGCATTCTTGTAGGGAGAGATGGGCATTTACACTGGAATTCTGCCATCAGCATTCAGCCAATTCTAGTTTTTGGCAGTCGAGCACATGGAATTTGTAAAAAGAAGATTCTCTTTTTTAAAGCAGGTCACAGACAAAAATAAAGGCACATTCTTGGGCTAGGAGAAGTAGGTCAGGTTTTGGGGGAATCATTAGTGAAAGCTGTTGATCTGATCCCACCTGTTTATTAATGTTTTTTGCTTCCTGTGCCAAGGATGTCTGGCTCATTTTGCTTTAGGTGAGATATGTTCTTCTGCTTTGGTGAGCAAACTTTTTGCATTAACATTTTAAAGAAGAAAAAAAAAAATCCAGGAAAATATGTTCCTGGTTTTCCATTAGAGAATACTGTAGTGGAAAGTGAGGCCTCTGTGTGCTGTGGTCCAAAAGGAATAAAGCTGCTTTGTGTCACCTCATTACTCTGAGCTGATGTTTCACCTCAAGATTGTTTTGAGGGGGGAGGATGAGGGAAAGGCTGATTGCACTGCTCAGAGGATGGCCTCTTCTGCACAATTATCCCTCTAATTTAGGGGCAGCTTTTCTGTGGGTGCCTCTGTGCAGCCCCTGCAGGAGCTGCTGTGCCAGGCAGGAGGCTCAGGCAGGGAGGATGGATTGCTGCTGCTCAGGCTCTGGAATTTACTGGCATCACTTCATTGCCTCCAGCTGCAAGGTGGCTGCAGAAGAACCTTGGGCATTACCCAGCTTAAGGGCAAGTGGCTGCAGGGTGGGTGCTGGCACTCAGGACAGGCTCCTGTGTGGCTCCCCTGGGTTTTCCCTGCATGGGACAAGGACACTTGTCCTCTCCAGAGCCCTGGTGGGCAGGGGGACAGCCCAGTCTGCAGCTACTCGTGTTGTAATATCTGTTTGTCTCCCTCCCCTGTTTTTATTTATGTAGCTGAAATTCTTGTTTAATTTTGGTAATTTATTTCTCTTCCTCTTTCCACATTCTCTCTTTTACAGAATTTGATTCAGAAACAAAAAGGGTTCAAGACATTCTTTCTGGAATGGAGAAACCACAGGTATGTGATGCCAAAGTGCCACACAAATGTAACAATAGCAAATGTGAAAAGTAGATTGTGTCACAACACACTGGTGATTTCACAGGGGGGCACCTCTGATTTTTTCCCTTAGCAGATTGCTGCCACTAACTCATTTTACTGGGGTATAAATCTGAAGGATCTTTTGTGCTCGTGGGTGTTTGAGGGCTCTGCCCACTCCAGAATTGCACCCGTTGTCTGTTTCCAGAGGACAGTTCCCAGTATTCATACTGTAATGGGGAGCTCAATGCACTGGGGTGACTGGCATAGCTCTTACCCCCCTCTCCCCTGGGTTTTATTTTGTCATGAGCAATTTATGTCTTTAATCATGATTAAATTAAGCTAATTCTATTATTCAATGGCAAATTACCATAGTCTGTGTTTGTCTGAGGCATAAAAGCCTGTAAATTAAGATGGAATTGAATCACCCTGTAAATAACCCTAATGCTGAGTGTGACTGCAGTCAGGTGAGGTTATTAATAAATCTGGTTGTAATCCCTTTTCTGGTTTGGTGTGTCAGATGAAAGCCAGAGGAACACCGTGGGTCTGAATGAATGGTCCCAGCCAGCACTGGGAGAAGCAGTCGTGGTGCAGAGGGAGGCAGAAATCCCAAAAAACCCCCAGCCCATCTCCTGTGCTCTCCAGAGCTCAGGCCTTTCTCTGTCCAGCTGGAGAGATAGGGCACAAATAAGCAAATAAAAAATACTGGTGGAAAGCTCATGGGAAGACTTGGTTCAGCTGAGGGAGGCTGATCCAGAGACATTCTGCAGTGGGAGCCTGGGCTGCAGGAGTGGCAGAGCTCAGGGAGAGCCAGGCTGCGCTTTTGGACTCGGTTCTGATGGATGCTTTTGTTCTGAATAAATACAAAAGGTGTGGATGTTCAGTTGCTCCATCAGTAGGTGCTGCTGTCCTGGCATGGGCTGGAGCTGGTTCTAAGCCAGCCACAAGTTAAGCCAGGCCTGCAGAGATGACAAACACCAGCCTGAGCTCTGTCCACAAGGGGAAGTCACTTCACTGGTGTGGAAACAGGTGACAATACTGAGCTGAAGAGTTTCAGGGTGCTCAGAAGGGAAGAAAGTGCACTTAGCACAGAGTTGTTGTAGAGAGGGAGTCAGTGTTTTAGCACCATGGACCACCTGAGTGTTACTCATTTGGTCAATAGCCACAGCCAGGTGCTTTACAAAAACCCAGAGAGCTGACAAGAAAAATGTGTTGTTTCATCCTTAGAGGTAGGAAGAGAAGCTATTAGAGCAATTTGCAGGATTCTGAGATCTGGACAATTAAATTTATGGTAACCAGAGCCTTAAAGCAGAAATAAGCAAAAAATGAAAAATAGACAAAAATAATTTTCCTTTAATAATGCCAAAAATGGGATTAAAAAAAAATCAAAACCATGGCAAATGCTGGTTCAATAATAATGACATTTACTGAGGTGAAGTTAGAGATTATCTATTATTCTCTCTCTGTAACTTTGACATTTGTGAATAATTAAACTCACAGGACCCTCACAAATCATGCATTGCTGTGAATGGTTCTGTGTGTGTATAGTCAATATTACATCTGATAGAAATCTATCATATTATGCATAAATAGTCATCTTGGTCATGTTGCTTGGCAAATCTTATTCAAGTGAAAAATAAAACAATGTAAAGGAGAAGAGCACAGCGGTGAGTCAGTCACAAGTGAGTGATGCTGTATCTGCAGCACATGGATTTGATTTGTCCAAGTGGGCAGCCCTCTCCATCCAAGGAGGGATGAAGCCATCCAAAGGGTTTAGCCTTGTGAGCAGCTCCTGCAGGAGAGTTATCACAGGGAGATGTCTGGATCATACAGGTACCTCTCTCTGAGTACACAATATACTCAATTTTAAAATTATTACTTCATGAAAAGTCTTTTTTCAATAATAGGTATTGTTACATGTTTGAGAAGTGTGCAGCCAAGCTGTAAATTTAATCAGAGCTTTGTCCCTTTAACAGCCAGAATTTTAAAAAGCACCTTTTGGTTTTAATCCTCCATGGTTTTGTGTCAACTGAAATATGTTTTTAATTCACATTATCACAGACAAAGTAATCATTCTACGGAACAAATTCCTCAGTGAGGAGAGGGAAACTTGACTCTGGGTTTGTGAAATGGCTGCATGTGACAGCCAAGGGGCTTGGGGGGACATCCCCCCCATGGGGAATCACCAGGGCTCTGTCAAACCCCAGCTCAAACATCAGCCTGGCTTTCCAAGGGCAGCCTGCTCCTGCTGACTCGCTCTGCAGCGAAACTCATATTTAATCACTGGGGTTTTTGCCTAAAATTGCAGGATTAGAGCCATAATTTAAAAGCAGAATCTCAACCCAGTAATAAGTGTGAATTCATTTGACCCCCAAGCCTTTCAAGCCGTGCCCTGGAGGGAGTAAATGAATGTTGCTTGCAGTGTAGTTCTCACACACACAATGAGCCCCCAACCACACGATGCCTGTGAATGCTAACCCGGAATTTGAAAGATAATGAAAGTTGTACAGAAACATTTTTCATTACCTGAAAGACAGGAAGGGCCGATACTCATCAGTCTTGTAACCTTATTAAAGTGGTGCAAGAGTTGGATTCTTTCCCAGGGGCTTTTATGGAATAATTATTTACACCACCGAGTTTTGATAGAGCAGAAAGGAGGCATTTACTGTGTAAACGGAGAAGTTTTCAGAAACTAATTAACTCTGCTTTTCACCAGACATACAGGACTCCTTGTGGGAGAAGCTTTTGTTAGGTCTCAGCTAAAAGGCCAAGCCAGCCCTCTTCAAAGCAGGCACAGTGATTCTGGGGACAGATGAGACAGGCTGGGGGAGCTCAGAGGCAGCACGAAGGTTTACCTGCCCAGCCTGGGAAGAGATGCTCTGCCTGCTTATATTTTGTCAGATGGAATTAATGCACTGTTAATGAACAATGAGCTGGTTTTAAATGATGGTGAGGTATTTCTGTCTGCAAGTTCAGAAGGGCCATTAAGCCCACCATTGTGGTAGTAGCTGGGCTGTTCCTTACAGCCTGGAGAGGGCTGGTGCAGGTCTGCACCTTTGGAAGGATATTTGTGTTAAGTTAGAGAGGTTGGAGGCAAAGATACTGAACTGTTTTACAAGTGCCTGCTTTTTATTCTCAACATATCATAACCCCATTTATTTAACTTAGCTTTTTTCATAGCAAAGCTAGTGCTTCCTGCTCCAGGTAGGAGTTCCTTGGTAAACTAAGTGGTGGCTTTGGCCATGGAAGGAGATGCTGGCAGGTGACTGTGATATGGTATCAGCCTGTTGGTCAGGGAGCAGCAGATAGCTTTATCTCCAGCCACACAAATAAATCCATTCCCAGCTGATGTGCACAGCCCAGGGAGGGAGTAGATTTGCCTTTTTCTTACTTATCTTGCAGACAGTGACCCCTCACTTGCTTTCCCCCGCTTGCTGTGTGTGCTCAGTGCAGCTAGGACTGGTATTTAACCATTTCTGATGTTTATTTTTAAACCTGCAGCAGCAGTTGCTGTGTACCTACGAGCTCCAAGGCAGCCAGCAGCCACTCTGGGTGCTCCTTCCCTCTGAAATTAATGCTGTCGCTGCAGCAGCTTAGCAACTGGGTTTGGACTTTTATCCTCTGCTGGCTTCAGAATAACAGTCTGACAGTTTCTAACAGTTAGCCCACAAGATACTTTCTCTTATTTTAAGAAACCCAAGCCCTAACTTTTTACAGATTGCTGAGGTTCATGGAGGGCCAGAGTTTGGCCGTATGTGGAATATATACGTGTGTCCTTGGGAGTAGTCATAGAGAAAAACATTTCAATAGAACATTGGCAGCATAGCATGCCTCCAGCTCCAAGTCTGTCTGAATTTATGAAAAACAATTATGCAAGCATATTTCCATAATAAAAGAAACTGCATGTTGATGGGCTGAGCTGGCATAGTCTGTTAAAAAACCCTAAAATTTATTTGGATCTTGTTAATCAGCTTTTTGATCAAAATATTATTTTAAATGCAAATTTTTAGCTCTTGCGTATCTCTGCTCCAATTTCATTTACATACGTGTGTGTATATGCGTATATGCGTATATCTCAAAAAATTTAACTTGTCTTACATCAATCATTCGAGATTCTTATAGGGTGTCTTACCCAGTATCAGGGTTAACTGCTCCAAGATTTTAAAATAAACATTGATTTCATAGCATCAGAAAAATATGATAAGAAAATGCCATGAAAGCAAGAAATGCCGTGAAAATTCATAAAACAATTTGCATGTCCACGTTTTTTGCAAAGAAAGCTTGATGCTGCTTAAACCTTTTTGCCTTAAAACTTATTTTTCACATTAGCTTCAACAAGGGTTTTCTTATTTTGGCAACACTTAAATGTGCTGCTATAAATTAAAATCTCTAAGTTTTGAGATCATGGCGTTTATGATGAGACATTTCATGGTGTCACCTACTTGTCAGGCTGTTAAAAATGGATTTATGACTTGCTCAGAAAGAATCTGGTTGATATATGGGTATCAGACACAACAGTTGCAGTGCTCATCAGCTGGAAGCAATGAGTTTCCACATGAGAAGGTAAATATTCTCCATTATATAAAGGTATCCAGAAGCTGGATTTGTAAACAAGCAGTCCCTGAAAGCTGATTGCTGATACTTCATTCCCAAATAATTTGTGGATAAGGGGTTTCACTTGTCTCAACAAAAGTTAGGAAATGTGTAACTGAGCACCTGCATTCATGTTACACCTTCTGAAATAACAACATCTTGCTCTTTGTGTTGCAAAAATCTGTCAAAATTATAGATGCAGTGAAATTTGTTGCATAGGAAAAATAAAGAATATAAAACCCTCAGTCTTTGATTCCTCCATATGGAGGCTAACTAAAAAAATATTCTTTATATATTCACTACAATTAAGAAGGAAAAACACCATTATTTTCATGATGAAAAGTGGAGAGTTGGTGGCAGAACATTTGGGGCTCTGAAGGCTTTGGAGACTTTGAGGCTTCCCTGAGACATTTCAGCAGGCTGGTGTGAAAACCTGCTGCCTTTCCCAGATAGCCAGTGCAGCCATTGCTTTTTATTTATTTTTCTTTTGAGACAGTGGCAGGGGGATTTTTTATTCTTGTTTCTTGGCTTGATAACAAGGCTGCTCTCTGGGAAGCTGCTGCTGGCTGTGTGCAGCTGATGTGCCAGTGGCTCTCCAGAAGAATACAGTGGCACTGGTGGGGTGATAAAATGGTTTTGGTGCAGGAGTTTGAGGTACTTTTTCCATATTTTATTAAAAACAATTCCTTACCCCTCTGCCATGGGGCTGTTGCCTGCAGTGGTGATTGCAAATCACACTTAGTACTTCTATCAAGGCACAAAGTGATTGATTTGCAATGTAGTTTTTAATTGACAGGTTGGACTTCTACTGTGATTTTCCCTTGTGCTTTTGAGCCAACATAAATTTTCAGGTTGAATAGGGTTTTTCTACCTACTTGCTGTTGAGTTATTGTGGTTTCAAGTGGCAAGAAGGAACGGGATGACTGAAAAAGCCATCAGAGTTTCATTGAAAAAGCTCCCCAAAAAAACTTTAGAAAAATAGTTTTGGATAAAACAATCTATAGGTTAAAGTCTTTGTTCCACTTACTTTTAGACACCTTTTGGGAATGGCCACAGCAGCAGGTACCTCCAGAGTCATCCTTTGCTGGATGCTCAGACAGTGCCGAGCCAGTTCCCTGCAGGGCAACCTCTCTCTGTATTCCTCATCTGTTACAGATCACTTTTTGCCATGAATCTGTGTTTTTGTTTGTGTTGTTGATCATTTCTGACCCTTTACTTTTCAACTCTAGCTCGGAAATTTCCGTTTTGCAAAGAATTGATTGTGAAGATGCAAGCAAGAAGCAAATGCTTACAGAATAGTGGTTTTTCCTCAGATTTCAGATTAACTGATGGTTCTTTTATAGGTTACAAATATTCAAGCAAGAACAGTTTTGCTTTCCTGGTCACCTCCCACTGGCCTTCTCAATGCAGATAGACACAACAACAGTTTGCCTTACACCTGTACCTACGAGGTTGCCTTATCAGATAAAGGGAGGGATGGAAAATACAAGATCATTTACAGGTAAAAACCAGCATTTTTGCACTTTTTTGTTTCATTAGGAGTAAATTCTCTGAGCTTTTCAGGGTGTATCCTGGTATGGCGATCAGTCACAGAAGAAAGGCACATTTCCTCACCAGAGGAGCTTGCAGGGGTCTGGTGGAGTGCATGTCACAAGGTCCCTAATTGCCACCCCATCCCACCTCCCTGGGACATGGCACATCCTGCCTGCAATGCCATCACTCCCATTGCCAGTGAAAAGGTTACTTTTTCTTTTATGCTAAATGTCAAAACCTTCCGTGTACACCATGCAGGCAGGAGAGCTGCCTTCCTAATGGGCTAATTTTGTGTGGACTTGCAGAATTTAGAAGAGTAAAATCTTGTTATTTCAGCTAACGAGAAAAATGTGAGGGCTTTGTTGCCTTGTGGTGTCTTAGATGAGCAGAGGAGGGAGTGGAGCAGTCAGTAGGTTACAGAGGCTCCCCAGAAAAACCCAAATACTTGGCCCTCAGCAGGCTTCAGTAAAAATTCTGAGGGATTTCTCTGTGTCTCCTTGCAGTGATCCTCTGAGCTCATTCTGTGATCAAGCACATATGGTGTTATGCCTTACTTTTTCCCCACTAATGACGTCTGGGAAAGAGAATTTGGAGATGTGACCTTGGCTATTGTGAAATAGCTAATCCTTCCCAAGTCTCATTAAATAAAGTCCAGGTGATAGAGCATTTAAGGAATTACCTCTTGAGACCAAGCCATCTCCTTTCTTAAGATGTCCTGTGAATTAGGGTATTCCTCTTGGTATGCTGAAGGCAGCTCTTGGATAATACAAAAAGGGTGTATTAACCAGGGAAAGGCTGCCTGATTTTACTCTTTTTTTTCTGGCATTTACAGCAGCTGTTTGTGAGCCAATGTGAGCATCTCCATAGTCAAGTGTGTGCTGCTGAGCTTTTAAAGTGGGAAGGACACTTTCTAGTACTTCTTGTGCTTGATGGCTGCACATTTTCTCCTGGTTATGAAATGTTGTGCATCTGTTTTAAAGCTGCTGGTGGTGATGTGTCTCCTGCTGCTGGCCAGAGTGCAGCCTTTAGCTTGATGTGGTATGTTGCATCAGGAGCAGCAGTAATTGTTATTACTATAGGCAAAAGAGAGTCTGCAATATGCTGAATACATTGTCTTTGGAAGGAGGTGCACTCGTTTCAGAGGGGGAAAACTGGATTTGCATTGTATTATATGAAATAAAAAATAGAAGGCTTGCTGGTGGATTTCTGGCGACCCAGCAGGCGTGTGCTTTCTGCTGGATTTTGTTCTATTGATTTTGAGGCATCTCCCTGTATTTGTCCAGCTAGCTATGAAATATTTCTTTATGCTAAATTGAGAGCTTTCTTGTTTCCCATATTTTAATAAAATCATGAATAAGCCAAGCTCTTACATGAGATGGCTATTACTTATTAAGCACTGACCCGTACCTTAATCTTCACAGATTTGGCAACACATGACTGAGCCCAGTGTTCATTTACCAGCAAACAAGCCAGAAGGAAAAAGAATAGCCCTAACTATGTTGGCTGCTTTTGAAATTAATAGATTGTATGCTGGTTATTTCTTAAAATGTCCAAACCACTTTGCTTTAAGTTGTCTTGGTATTGAAAGAAAGCTGGGTCCAGCTGTTTGGGTGTTAATTAAATGTCTCCTTGCTGTGGTCCTCACAGGGAGCATGGTTCTGGAGGAGAGAGCAATAAGTGAAACAGTTGTGCCAGAAACTCTGCTTCTTCCTCTGAAGTTCAATGGGTCACTGTGTATGAAGTATTTTGAATAGGGAATATGCAGAAACTACAACAATAATGTTTGGGTTTCGCTCTTTTCAGCTCTGGGAGGGTTGAAAACCACAATGAGCTTTATACAAATATCAGCAACATATGAGGTAGCGTTGAAATGAACCCATATATTTACTTTTTTGAATCAATTGGTGTGATAAATTCTTTTCTTCTGTGCATATGAAATTATGAAATTTTCAAGAAACGTGAAATGTGTTGACAAATTGTTGGTATATGGTTTGCTACTGTTTCTCTTCAGAAGGATTATTTTTCTTCAAATTATATCACTAGAAAATCACTAGCTGTGCTATGTGGGATATTGCTTTTCCTAATTTATTAATTTATTTGGTTTGGATTTCTTTCCTATAGTGGAGAAGAATTAGAATATCACCTGAAGGACCTTAGGCCAGCAACAGATTATCATGTCAGGTGAGTTAGCATGATTTGAATGTCACTTAAATATAAGTTCTTCAATGATATGAGAATAAATGTGAAAGAATTTGAAGTAAATATACAGTGTAGTTCAAGAATTTATTAGTCACCTCTGTAGTTGGGTTTTTCAGTGGTTTCTAAATATTTTATCGTAGATTTTATCTTGGACTATGAGAGTGCTTTTTGAACAATATCTTTCATTGTGTTGTTGTCGTTGCTTTAGTAAGAGATAAAAATAAGTTTATGATCTGTACTTCTGTATGGATAACAGGCCTGGAAGTGCTTATGTATGGAAATAGGATATCTGAGGTAATTTAAAAATGTGACTCAAGCAACTGGTGTTTCTTCAGTTCCTGTAAGATGAACACTGGAAGTGCTCCACTCTTTTTTCACAAGGATGCCACGCTTTGGGAAGTAAAGCTGCTGCATGCAGATCCATCTGACCATAGACACTTCAGCATTTATTCCAAGAAAAAAATGGATTCACACTGAACTGTGTTGATGTTTTCATAACGTATTTCTCTTTGATTCTGAAGATGTGTTTTACACATTTATTAACTATTAACACATTCTAGTTTTGTTCTCTGATGGTTTTAACACTGTGTTACCTGCTCATGTTGCTTTTTTTAAAAGACTTTCTGAACCAAGCCTTTGAATTTACATCCTGTTCACTTACCCTCAATATCCTTAAAAAAAATCCTTTCACTCTTGTCTATTGTTCCCTTCTGTTTTTTCCAGACAAGGGCTAGGCACACTGTTTCACATCAAGGTTGCTCCTGTTTGTAAAACTTTAAAGAACCAACACATTGCTTCTGAGCTCTGAAAAAAAAGAAAAATCCAACACCAAAATGTGTCCATCTAGCTCTGCTACTATAGATTATTTTTATTTTTAAGGATTTTTTCTAGCCCTAAAATGAACTTTTCAAGTAGAAGCACAAGACCAGAAGGAACTTTTCATAAATGAGGAAAAGAGGCAGCTCCTGAATGGGGCAGGAGCCTTGTCCTTAGCAGCAAAGGGATGGTAACACGGAGAAGGTTGTAAAACACCTTCCTTCTAAGCTTCTGAGCATTGAACATCTCTTTTGAAGCCAAATTCAAACACCAGAGAGGTCACCATGCACAGCTGGGCTGAGGTCTCAGTCTTTTTTATGGGTGCTGTGGGTATTTGCCCCAGGTCCTGGCTGACTTCTTCTTCCCTACCTACAGTTCCCTCCACCTTCTTGCAGGTTTGCCAAAATGCAGGTTGTTTGTGAGAAGTTAACAATAAGTTCTGTTTAAAAAGGAGTGACTAAATACAAAAGTCAGCCTTGCAAAGCAACAGCAGTGTTAGTAGTGGAGCGAGCTGTCACTGAAGCAGCGGCTGTTTGCTTTCCACCATAGTTTTTGGTGGTTTTTTTTTTTTTTTCCTTCACTGAAACTGCATTATATATTAACGACTGTGAAGAAATAAATCTGTTGAGTAAAGAAATTTATGGGGCCAGCAGTTACTGGGCAGATCGCCTTGGGTCTCCTTGACCTTGGCAGCATCTCTCAGGGCTTTGTCTCTGCTGGACAAGGTGCTTGTGCTGGGCCCTGGGACAGCCTGGCACAGCCTGGTTTGCTCTGAACCACCACCTGCTTCCCTCCAGGTGTATTGTTGTGTAGCCCCCAGAGCTGGCTGTGCTCAGGGTTTCAGTGGCTTGCAGGAGATGCCCCTTGAGCTCGTTTTCACACGGTTTTATTTCCCTTGTGGTGTGTGTTGGATGCCAGGCCATGCTCATTTCCAGCACACACATGTGCCACTTGCCAGATGCAGACTCAATTAATTAATTGCAGTTCTTGTTGCTCCTGCCTGCTAACAGGTGATGTGTAAAGCAGCACCAGATCTCATCTACCTCCCCAGAAGGTTTGATTCTACATAGGTGGTCATTGTGCATAAATTACTCTTATCTATTGAAAACAAATTTAGAAATTGCCCTTTCTTTAGCTCTGCATTCAAGCACACAATAGCTACAGCCAACTCAGAGGTCATTGTCTGGTCATGGCCTGAACTTTTCTTTGAGTAGAAGACTCCCAATTTGCACTTTCTTTCGCTGCATGGAAAATGTGAAGGGGAAAAATGAAGGGGAAAAATAACGTCATTACTTTCTCAGAGAAAAACACCTCGTAAGGAAGTGCTCAGCTATATCCCATTTGCTTTCCCATATTATTTGTTATTGCATGTTCTGTGCTGGCATATAGAGGATTTGCCTGAAATCAAATTTGCTTTGAAGATTTTTAGTTTATCACAGCAGTGTTGCTGGCCTGTGTTAGTTCTAGTCCATGGAGGTCCAGTAAATGTTGATGCCTGAGATATGTAGGAGAAGATTGTACCCATGGGAGGAGACCAGCAGATACCTGCACTCAACATGGTACATGTGGATCAAGTGTAAAGCAGGCATTAAAGTTGATACCTTTTTCTCTGTTGTATTTCAAGGAGGATTTTGCCACAGTGTGTGGAAGCCTGGCAATAGGCAGGGAAATATTGGTGGAAAGAAAAGATAATGAAGATAACTCAGTGGTCCATGGGAATATTTGCACAAAGCACTGTTCCTCTTCTGCTGTAATGTTTTTTGCATTCTTGTATAAGTGAAGTAAAGCTAGGATAGCCACTGGCTGTGATAAGTCTGTCATTAGTGGATGGTGTTGTGGGTGCCTTGGTGGTCACTGTGGCCAAGGCAGTGCCACTTTGTGTGTCAGCACATTTATAACCCATTTCAATACTGTTCCAGGGTATATGCAACGTACAACTCAGTCAAAGGATCCTGCTCAGAGCCAGTAAGCTTCACCACTCACAGCTCAGCACCAGAGAGTCCCTTCCCACCCAAAGCTTCACACAGGACCAAAAGCTCCTTAACCTTACAGTGGAAGGTAGGTTAACACTTGGTTCAGGCAAAGCAGGGGAAAAGCACTGACAGTGAGCATAAATGTTGGAAATAATTGAAAGCTGAGACAGTCATTTTGCAGTAAGGGACTTGAACTTGCTCTGCTCTGACAAATCCCTTCCTGTGCACCGACCTGACTTTTAAAATGTATGTGTTTCATTATGTCCAGCTCCTTCCCAGCATTTGTTAAGAGGTTGCCAAGCCATGTGCAAAGCTTTGGTTTCACTTGAAGCTGTACTCATTTGCCTGGGGGAGGTGAAGCTGTTTTCTCTTACTCCCCAAATCACCTTTTGTTTATTTTTGTTCGTAGGCACCCATTGATAATGGTTCAAAAATCACCAGCTACCTTCTGGAGTGGGATGAGGTAAGTAGTAACTGGTTGAAATAAATACACAAATAAATGGCACTCAGACTTTACAAGGATTTGCTGAGTAAAGAAAAGTAATTAAATACAGGGGAAAGTAGAAATGGGAAAATGAAATCCTGATGGCATTAGGTAAAGAGTTGGAAAGGTGAAAGAGGCAGTGGGGGGAAAACTTTCCATTCAATCTATTTTATATAGAGACAATGTTCTGTTTCTGTACCCTTGAAATCTTTTATCACTCATTTGGTGTACTTTATTTAATTAGCATTACTTGCTATTTAATTACTTGTGATGTATCTTACAATTCTGTTCATGATCTCTTTCTTCTGCTGCTGAGTGCAGAACAAACACTTGTTCCTGCCTTAGAGGAGAAGAGCCATGATCTTGCAGACCTGTCCACAGAAATGTACTCAGGGTCAAAATAAATGTCCTTTGTGTACTGGCAATTAGCCCCTTTCCAGACACAAAAGGAATAAGTTTTCTCCTGAGTATCTTCCATGGTTAGTGAGCACTGGGCTGTTGGGAGAGTGCCCTGACAGATGATGTGCAGGATTTGTTGGGAGTGTATTCTTGTGAGTCCTCCCTCTGTCCCCTAATTTCTGCCCCCTTTCCTTTCTGCAAGTCATATTTCTGCAGAAAGCATGAGTCAGGGAGTTTTATCTCTGAAGGAAAAGAATAAATTGGATGACAGAAGGGGCTTGGACAACATGTAAATAAAAGTCATGAGATGGGAAATGAAGGGTGTGAAAGGGTGTTTGGTTGTAAAGTCTGAGAAATATCTCTTGAGGTCTTTTGTAGTCTAAAAATATTCCAAAGGGAGTATTCTGTTATGAATAGTTTTCCACCATGGCATTAGTAACACATTCCCTGCTCGTTCTGCTGCGTGTTGGGTGTTTGGAACTCCTCACTGTGCAAACATTGTTGTGTGCACTGTCACAGCTAGTGGGGTCTGCATGATGAGAAACCCTCAGAACCTGAGCTCAAGTTGAGCAATAACTTCAGAATGACTTGCTGTCCCTCTGCACACAGTGGAAAACCAAAGGTTGTCACTAAACAAGGGGAAAAGGAGGTAGAGAGAGATTTCTCCAAAAGCTTGAGCCAGGATGGTCCTGTTAGACCCATGACACCTGGATTGTGCACTTGTGATTTCTTCCAAAGCTTCCAGTAACTTGGAGCTGAAGGAGCAGAGCAGCACAGAGCAGTGGAAACATGGATGATTCCAGTCTGCAAAGGAGAGGGAAGCAACAGAAAGTCCTGTCAGAAGGACCATCAGCAGATAATTAATACAGTGCAAATACCATAATGTTAATTTTGACTACATGGAGCATAAGCATACATTTGGATATATATAGAACAATTCTAAAATCCTTCTGTCCTTTAAACTCTTTAATAACAGTTGTGTCTTCAGAAGAATACTTATGGGACCCATTTTTCACAGAGCAAAAGCAGTTTGGTTTAGGGTAGTTCAGCTACCGATGGGAAAAAATTAAGGCATCCAGATTCCCTTAGTCTACATGTTTTAATTACCTTGTTTTCTCAGTAACAGCCCTGAAATCTGAGATTATAATGGATAGCTGGCCAGCACAGAGGAAAGAATAATGGCCCTGCACAAATTAATTTGGTGCATCTCCAATGGTTTGACAGGACTCCTGGCTGAAATGTAGCTGGCAGGTTCTGAGACTGTTAATGCCACAGGTGTAGCTTCTCTAAAAATTTTTTAGAAAAATAAGAGATAAGAGATTTCTGTCTCTTATCTCTCTGATGAGAGACAGAAATGCAACTTTAAGCCACTGAAATGAAAGCCTGGTATTAAAGCTTGTGAAAGGAAAAGTCTGGAGATGCAGGCTGAGTTTGCAGCAGCCCCAGCACATGCAGTGGTGGCTGGCAGGATGCTGCAGTCACTTTTCCATGTGCCATGGCAGGCTGTGCCCCTGAGGTGAAGTGCACTCAGCTGCTGGAACTCTGGCACCCAGGTACAAAAGAGAATTCACTGGCAGTGCCCTGCAGCCCCGAGCTTGGTTCTGTACACTCCACATAAGCAAAAGCTCTGCCTTCTCCACAAGGCCACTCTGTGTCCTGGTGAAATCAAGGAATACATACATCAGGGCACAGGAGAGGGCTTGCCAGGCAGCAGTGAGCACACTGCCAGATCTCAGCTGGAGCAGCATTCATTAGCTGTGAGGCACAGGGTAAAATGCAAACATGGGAAAATCAGCCATCAGAAGGAAATGAAATCGTGGCTGCAAAGCAGAGAGGGCTTTGCAAGAGCAGAGAGCAAGAAATCTGTCAGATGCTAAAGGTGGAGAAACACCCTAAAGTGGCATCCTGCCTAGGAAGTTGAGTCCCTTCCTAGGGAAGAATGGTGTGGAAGGCCCTTGCCACACTCGTGGCACACAGGTCCTGTAAGGGTCCTGTGCAAAGGCTGGAAACAAAGCTGGCATCAGGCATGGGGGGTGTGGAGAGGGGTGGGGGCATCCAGGCAAACACTCCAGTTGTGTCCCAGTCACACCAGTGTGTTCCCCCAGTTCAAGGGAGGGGCTCCTGCAGCCCCTTTGTGCTCCTGGCTGGGGGGGTCACGGATGTTTGTCTGTCTGTCTGTCTGTCTGTCTGTAGGACAGAGCCCAGACCTCAGAGTGTGTCAGATGCTCAGCAGTATCTCACCTGGTTCCTCCTGTTTTTATGGGGTAGAGGTGCAGTTTGTAGCATCCAAAGTGCCTCCAGGAGTGTGGGTGGCATCAGTTGTGTGTGCAGAAAACGAATTGTGGCTGTAAAGCCCCAGGATGAGGTGAGGTGGGAAATTCCAGAAGGTTATACTGCTTAATATGTTACTGTGCCACCCTACCCAGCTGCTGCTTCACTTTAGTTCTCAGGTTTGGGGTTTTTCCTGACCTGCAGACTCTGGAAGGTTTTTAGTACATAAAGCCATTCCAGTTATCCTACATTTTTTTATCCCCGTTTGGATTGAACAGTTTGTAGTGTAACTGGTGCTGCATGTTAAGTTAGAAAACACAAATGCTTTCCCTTTACTGATCCAAGTCTTTGAATTAGAGCTGTTATACCTTGCTAATAAACTGTTATCTCTTAAAATGCCTGAAGAACTATGAAGGACGCTTAATTCTTTAATAGGAGAGTAAAAGATCAGTTCAGCAAATGGTCACTCAGATACCCTGGATGTACCCTCGGAAAATTTCCACTGACTCTAAAGAAATAAGGATCAGCCCCTGTCTCAGGTATTCTGGATTTCATTGGGATTGGAACATGCTTGCACCAGAGGTGCATTAGTTCTCTGGCAATAAAATCAGTTAAAATTAGTAATTAAGGAAAACTTCACCTTCTGGCTCTTTTGCTATGAACTTTGAACTTAAAAACCTGAACTGAATTGATGACTTGGTGCCAGGATTGATTATTCAGGGTAAGCAAAAAGCTAATCAGGGAAAAATAGCATTAAAAATATACCAAACACAAAACATGGCTGTAAAGGAGGTGATGCTTTCCCTGATGCCAGCATTCATCAAAATCACTAAACTGTAGCTGCACCGAAAAATGCTGCTGGCACTGCTGTAAGAACCAGGCCTTTGTTACTAATTAGATGTGAAATGCTTGTTGTGTGATTAAGTGGTAGTAAATAAATGTTTCTCTTGTGTATATGGATAGCCAGAGTATCCTATTCATTCTCGATGGGAAAGGGCAGGAATGTTCCTGAGCCAGAGACAAGGACATCCCTCTCACACAGTGTGTGTCCCTGTTCTGTGCAGAGCTCAAAGCAGCTTCAATTCTTACCCAGCAAGCAGCTCATTTTACTTTACTTCAGAGAGAGACTGATACAATACCACACTACTTAATGATTTGATGATGGATAGTTAATAATGAGGTTTACATGGAGATAAACGGGGATACTTCTGTTCTGCCACAGAGTTTTAAGTTCCTCGAGGTAGCAGAGATCTGCTTGTTTATACCAGCTGATAATCTGAGCCAGGCACCTCAGTGGTGGTTTACCAGGTACAGGGAGCTCCATGTTTGTGTTTGTTCACTTACCTGCCCCCCTTGAGTTTGTTCTGTGGCTGTGCCACTCTTGTGAGACATGCAAGAGGAGAGCCTTGCATAAAACTGGGGTTTGTGTATAATTCAGGGATGCTTTGTAGGTCCCTTTCTGCCTTCTGAGTGTTTGTGTATAGAGAAAACTCAGTTACTTGCATAACTGGCACAGTAAATGCTTTGCAGAGATCTGAGGGTGTGTTGCAGTAATTGTTGACAGTTTGCTCCTCAGCTCTGTGTCAGATTGAATTTCAGTCTGTTCCTTTTTATTGCCAACATGACCCAAGCACAGAAGCCAGTGCTGGTGTGGCCACAGCAGATGTCAGTGCTGCATCCTGCTCGTAGATGTGGTGCTGAGCTTTGCTCCATTCCTGCCCTGCTGTACCTGCAGCAGCCCCTTCCTCCTCTTGTGTTTATTTACTGGGTCTGCTGCAGGGACCTCAGTCAACAAAACCCATTTCAAACCTCAAATCCCTTCTTCAGTCAATACACTCTCCAAAGAAAATCATGGGCCCTGTGTTGGGTGAGTGTGCAGCTTGCAATACTGCTGAAAGAGCAGCAGAGCTCTGAGTGGTGTTTAAACACTGTGCTGGAGCATTGTGCAATGCAGGATGGATTTGTGGAGCTGGATTGTCCTTGTTTCCTCAGGCAAGGATGGTCCAGCACAGGGTGGGCTGTCCTGGAGGAGAAAAGGGACCCCAGGCTGGAGGAGGCAGGAGAAGACTCCCCCAGGCTGGGGAAGTGGAACAGCGCTCTCCCTCCGAAATGTGGGGATTACAAATCCTTGCAGAAATGATACAGTGTATTTTAAGCAACTTACGAAACATTATTTGAAGGATTAAAAACTTGGATGCTGAATGTACAAAGACTAGGAGAAGGATTCTGGGAAAGCTGTAAGACTCTTGGGTGGCAGCCAGTACCAGCCTGCCAGTTGTTCCTGTCTATAATTATGCCAGCATTAGTGCTTTCATAAATCTTGGGAGAGAAGGAGCAGAGAGGCTATTTCCAGGCTATTAATGCCAGGATAATTAGAAATATCGGCCAGCCTCTCCAATTAGTGCCAATAGAATCCAAAATACCAGCCAGTCTGAGTAATCTGAATACCAGTTGGTCTCTGAGTGAGTCTGGGTAATGTACAATACCAGTTCTGGAAGAGAAATACATACAATATCAGGGTTTGTACTGTTATAAAGTTAAGGACACCTTAAATGTTTGGCAATCTTGGCAAAATTTTAACCAGCCAGGCTGACAAATGAGAGTTTGCTTGGCCCATTGCTCTCAGTTCAGGCATTGTGCTATAGGTGAGATTTTCCATGATTTCCCTTTTTTTTCCAGCACTGTTTTATTGACCATATGCTTAGCAATTGGTCACTTTGTTCTCTTGGAAAAAAAGCATAGGAAAATTACTTTTTAAAAAGGCATTCTTAAACAGAAATCCAAAATAAATTAAATGTTTTCAATTATTTATAAGCAGTGAAGTCATTAAAGAGTTGAGGAAAAATGAATTTAAGGCAACTCAACCTGTAAAAGAGAGTTTGCATAGGGGAAAAAAATCTATTTTTAGTAGTGCTGAACAGATGAATGGATATTTTACTGAAACATAAGATTTCTAATTAGGTTTTGTATAGTCTGCATTTTAAATATATTACTGCTGAGCTGAGGAGTATGCTCACCTGTTATTTTTGTCCTAAAGAAATTCTATCATAGTACTCTGTAACTAGGAATTCTATCATAGAACTCTATGGCTAGGGATATTAGATCTGAAAATATTTTCCTCACTTACAAAATGTTTTTGCTTTGGGTTTCGTGATTCTTTTCCAATTCCTCTCCTGAATTTACCTGAGCTGTGCAGTAATGCTGGAGCAGGTGGGTGAAGCTGAAGGAGGTTGTGTGTAAAGGAGTTCTAGAACAAGTGTAGGCTCCCTCTGTATAAATAAAAGTTCTGGCTTTTTGCCAGTGTGCTAAACGTCCCTTCAGTGCCTCCACACTGCTGTGCTGTGCTGGAAATCTCTGTGGCTGTTCCTAGCCTGATAAACACGTCCTGGAGATTCACTACAAGTGTTTCAGGGAGTTTTTCCTTCTGTGTCACGGTCGAGGGAGAAGAAGTAGAAATTGGCAGGGGCTGGAGAAATGGGCCAGTGAAAGATGTGTGTCCCACTCAGGCGTTTTTGAGCTCTTTAGTGGTGATGTTCTGAGCACGGAGGAGGAACAGTGTGTGGGAGGGCACAGTGAGCCCAAGGAGGCACAGCAGGTGGGGCTGCTGCCCTTGGGGGGTTTCCATGTAAATAGTACAGTAAATAGTACTGTAAAAATTAGAAATGGTACAGACACCTACCAAAAGTAATAAATGGCTCAGCAGAGCTTTTCAGTCAGAAGAAGGTACAGAGATGGGGATAACCCTGTCTTCTGCACATGCTGGAGCCCATGGGTGTGCTTTGTCAGGCTTCCATTCTGGTGGGCTTTTGGGTACTTCACAATGTACGCAATTTTAAATTATTTTCACAAATAACATATTTTATATATTTTTATATATAAATAAATAATGATAAATAATGACATCATGTCCAATAATCCTGTATTTGAGTACTGAAATTAAAACTCCTTTCAGCTGTTCCAGTACTGGTAGATATTCTTTATGAGGAGCTGAGCAGTCCATGCCTTTTTTCCTGAAAGATTTCAAACTGTCCATTTTCCAGTGTGCCCTAGAATGAGTCCAGATATTCCCTGTTACTTTAGTTTACTCTGTCCTGCAAACAGCTGGGCTTTATTCCTGCCCCAGAGGGTACCAAGCTGGGCTGCATTGGCAAGGGTTTGGTTTTGTTTTAAATGTGGTGGGGTCAGGGAGAGAATTTCTGAGTGTCCTTGTGCTCAGTGGTGCTGAGGTACAAACCAGCACCTGAGGAACTGTTTGGGAGCTGGAGAAGTGTCTCCATTCCCTCTGGGCTGCTGTGTCATGTTTGGGAGCTGGAGAAGTGTCTCCATTCCCTCTGGGCTGCTGTCTCATGTTTGGGAGCTGGAGAAGTGTCTCCATTCCCTCTGGGCTGCTGTCTCATGTTTGGGAGCTGGAGAAGTGTCTCCCTATCCTCTGGGATGCTGTCTCATGTTTGGGAGCTGGAGCAGTGTCTCCATTCCCTCTGGGCTGCTGTCTCATGTTTGGGAGCTGGAGAAGTGTCTCCATTCCCTCTGGGCTGCTCCCTTGTGTTTGGGAGCTGGAGAAATGTCTCCCTGTCCTCTGGGATGCTGCCTCATGCTGCCTTTCCCAGGATGGATCACTGCTCCAGGTCACAGTGATGTGAAGCTCCCAAACACCATCCCTCTGGCAAACAAGTTGCTTAACAAAGTTCCAGACTTGCCCAGAAAGCCCTGTTCACTCCTCACACGCGGCGTGCTCGGGCAGTGGGTGGGTGCAGAGCCTGGCACGCTGGATATTCCTCTGGGATTGAGGACATTTTGCCCTGGAGAGCAGGGGAAGGTCCCAGCAGCTTGTCCCGGTGGCTGTGCTGGAGCGTGGGGAGCGAGAGCCCTCTGGTGGGATAGGGAATTGCTGAGACAACCCCAGCGAGGGATGCACAGGGGAGGACTGTGCTTGCAAAGTGTCGGCTGCATCTTTATCCCTCCTCCTGTGACCGAGGAGATGCAGAGATTCATTTCATTCATTCATTCATAATTTCAATTCATAATTTTCCCACTTTTTTGTTTGTGAGTGGGGTAAATTGTATTTCAGTGTGCTGTAGACACATCTCACAACTCCAGAAGGTGAGAGGAGAAGGGATGTGACAGCAGCTCTGCTGAGCTGTGTGATTTTCAGAGCACAGCAGTGCTGTCAGTGCTCACACAGCTTCCTTTATGAAAACACCTCATTCTGATAGCACTTCTGAAACAAGCATGGTGTGGTTTTGTTTCATAGCAATCCAATTACAGATTTCTCTCTTTCCAGGGAAAGAGGAACAGTGGTTTCAGAGAATGTTACTTTGGGAGCCAGAAGCATTGCAAGCTGACCAAGCTGTGCCCAGCTCTGGGCTACACCTTCCGCCTGGCGGCCCAGAACGACATCGGTACCAGGTGAGCTCCTCAGAGAACTGGAGAGCTTCCTTGACAAAAAGTGCTACTTGAAAAGTTCACCCATCAATGCCAGCATAAAGAGAATTTTGTGGGTTTTGGTTTCTTTTCTCTTCATGGTTTCGAGTTGAATATCTGACATTTGCTTTGTTGTTAATGCTTCAAGGTAAGTCACGCTTTCCTTGGTGATACCCTTCACCTCCCAGGGAATTGCTGTGTACCTTCAGCTGATGAGATCAGCCTGAGCAGATAGGCTCCTTTTGAGGTGTTAAATGGTGTTTTGTGGTCTGTTCCTAATACGAAAAGAATACATCTGTTATGTAAAATTCCCACTAGGGACCTCTGTGAACCAAGAAAAACAAGCAAGGGGAAGTTGAGTTACAGATTTTGAAAGGAATCTTGATATATTTATTTTTCTGGTTTAAAGCAAAGCCCTTCTGTCTCTTTTCAGCAGTACAGTCCCTTCCTTCTTCAGGACTGGCAGGGCTGGCTGATGGGGTGGGAAAGAAGGGAGAGACGGGCAGGATTGAGAGAGGAAAGGCACTGAAAGATGGGGTTTAGCTTTTCCTTGCACACAAACTGATGCACTCACATGAAGATGGGTGAGAAATCAGGCTAAGTTCAGTCCTCTGGGAGCTGCTGGGGAGCACTGGGATGAAATGTTCTGCAGCTGAGGGGCAGAGTGTGCCCAGAGGGACATTGTGCTGCAGGGGCAGCGTGTGCTCCTGGGCTCAGGCAGGCAGGGCAGGCCAGGAAAGGTTCAGCTGTGAAGAAGCCAAACATCCAGTGCCCTTGTGCACTCCTTTATTGTCCTCCTTAGCTAAACAGGATCTAATCATTATTACAAGGACACAAAAGAAACACCAGTGGTTTATAACAATGTGTTTTGTGGAGGGAGACTCCTGCATTGTTCTGTCTTCTCAAACACAAGCCTCTCAGTAATTTATAGCTTTAGAAAGCTTCTTTATTCATGTTCCTGTGTTTTCCCTGACATGGACTGAGACCACTCATGTGTGCACAGAGTCCCTTTTCCCAACTTCTTGCAAGATTAATTCCCTCCCCATTGAAATAATACTCAGGGTGGAGGGAGAGGGGGGCAGAGCTGGACCTTCTGAGTGTAACTGCAAGAGAATTGGGTTTGTGCAGAGTTCCCAGTTCTGGCATCTCTTTTCTTTGCCAGATTCCAGATTTTTAAAACATCTTAGTGCATGTTTCAACACTCCTCCCCCCCTTTTTTTTTTTTTTTGTTTCTTCTCTTTTTCCTTTTTCTGTCCCCTCAGGCTATTGAGGAAGGAGTGAGCTAAAAACTATTTATGGTCAGCTGTTCTGTGCTAATCTGTGAGATAAGCACCAGCAACACATGCCTTATTTTTATAGACAGCACTCAAAATTAAGGCATGATAATGTCATCTAACACTTCATGTCATGAGATGGCTTTGGTTTGTTGTAATGCTTGTGGACTTACCATGTATGATGATTTTTGTCTTGTTTGGGTTTTAGTTGTAGGTGATTTATTTAAATATAGGTGTATTTCAATAAATAGATTGTTTTTGAGAATGAAGATTCTGAATAAGGAGATTTGGCTTTTTCTGTGTGTTAAGTTCATGGTGTGACTTTAAGGTACAAGATATGTTTTGTACTTTGGGAACAGATTTGACAATTGCAAGAATATCACCTTCCTTTGAGAGCTTGATCGGAGTTTATAGAATTGGTATTCTGCACATCTCAGGTTCAACATCCAAAAGTTGAACACTTGAGACTTTGTTTCCTATACTTTGGATCCCCTTTATTAAATGAGATTTTCCTCCACAGTTAATACCAAGTTAATAATTTTAGGCATTCAAATTTTTTTTCCAGTGTTATTGTGGAAAAAAAATTATTGTCCTGCATTTTTTTCTATTCTTAGTTCTGGTATTTCCTAACTGGATGTTCATCTTTTCCACCTGAGAAATTTGAACTTCGTCCAAATTTTTTGAAAATGTGAACTCTTTCTCTAAGTACATTGAGGTTTAGGTTTCTTTAGCTTTGTGTTTTTGTGGTGGTGGGGTGAGTTTATTTGGGGTTTATTTGGGTTAATTTTGGGGGTTTTTTGGTTGTTGTTGTTGTTTATGTGTTGGTTTTTTTGCTTGTTTCTTTGTCTGGGGGGGATTTGGAGGTTTGCTTGTATTTAATATTTCTCTCTCTGCTGTGTCTCTGAGCAGTGGGTACAGCCAGGAGGTGGTTTGCTACACTGCAGGCAATATTCCTCAGACCCCTTCTGCACCACGGCTCATTCGAGCTGGGGTGACGTGGATCTCACTGCAGTGGAATAAAGTAGAGGGATGCACACCAGAGGAAGTGATTTCCTACACCCTGGAAATTCAGGAAGAAGATAATGTGAGTGCTGTGTTGCCACAAAGTGCATGACTTAAACCTGAGTTTTGATTTATTAATTGGAGATCACTGAGAACAGCATGGACTGTTCCTTTGGAGGGCCTTCCAGGAGTACTGGGTACTTGGCAGGGTGGAGCTCTGTGATTTGCTCTGCTGCACAAGCTGAAAAGCTCTGCTGTCATCTATGATAATTTACAAAGCCACACAGGATTCTGTGAGGTACAGGGCAGCTTGTCCCTGGCTAGGTCAGTCTGCCATGTCCTCCTTGGTGGGCTTGTGTTCTGTCATCTGTCACTTCCAGTTCTGTGGCAGGTTCAACTGCCACAATTGGTTTTGTGCTTATTTTGCAGCAAAATTACATTATTCAGGGCAGCTGCAACGTGTCTCTTCTAAAAAAAGTATTGTGGCCTTGCAGTTAAAGGTAGTAGTAGTAGTAATAGTAGTAGTAATAATAATATAAATATTGTTATATATATTTGTTTTTTCTTTTTTTTTTGAGCACTCAGCTGTAAAGCCTCTTTGCTGTAACATGTTGTAGGTACAGACTAACACAAGGAACACTTTCACAGACTCCTCAGTTATGGGAATTTGTTGGTTTTGTATTTTTTTAGGATAGCGTGTTTCACCCAAAGTACACTGGAGAGGAGCAAGCCTGTACTGTGAAGAATCTCAGAAGAAGCACACAGTATAAATTCAGGGTAAAGTCTTTTTCCTCTTGTCATTGTGTAGTGTTTTCTGTTTTGGGTTTTTTCCAGGCACTGCAGGGATCCTTTATTGTTCCCTCCAAAACTGAGTCATCAAATACAAATTTGCTTTATACTGTGATCTAATACATTAAACTGTTGTATTTCTGCCTTTATCACGCAGGAGATACTGTTGCTCAGACTTTGGGGAGCAATCACAGTTCTCAGTACCATGTGGGAGGATGTTGTAAAAGTGTAGCTCAGGGTGTGAGGTGGTCACAGTTGGCTGCATTGCTCCCCAAAACCTGGTCCCTGGTGACAAATGCCACCTTACTTCCACAGAATGCTGCAAACCCTGTCAGGTGCACAGCACAGGGGCCTGTGTTCCCCTGGCAGCCACAGAATAAAGCTTTTCTGTCTCATATATCAACATGGCTGGTTCTGGAGCTGGTTTTTAGCAGGTGTTGGTGTCTTCTCCTCTGTGGATGCTCAGAGCTCCTGAGAGATGCTCTGGAGTCTTCCTGCAAACACCAAGTTCAGCATTTTCTTGTCTGTGCTGAGGTCTGTGATCAGAGCACAGTGTGGATGTTGCTGTTGAGGAGAAGGCAGTGGGGTTATCCAGGATCAGCTCTGGTGCTGCTGTCCATCCATCCCTGTCCACAAGAGCAGCCACCCATGTGTGATGGTGACCAGAAGCTGTGTGTGGGGCCAACACCTGGATTCACTGGGTTTTAGTATAGTCAGGAGCAACAAAAAGAAAAAAATTATAAAGTCATAGAATGGTTTGGGTTTGAAAATCACCTGATTCTACCCCTCCTGCTGTGGGCAGGGACAGCTCCCACTAGACCAGAGTGCTCCAACCTGGCCTTGAACACTTCTGTCCATGAGGCATTCACAGCATCTGTGAGCAGCCTGTGCCAGGGCCTCACCACGCTCCTGGGGAATGCTCTTTCCCTTCTCTCTGGGACAGAAGACCTTGTGAAGTTGCCTGAACTACCCAAAGGATTGGGAAGGTTTTGTGCTGTCACTCTGAGATGATGCCTTTTAGCTTAGTGTTGTAAAGGCTGCTGTGGCAGGTGAGAGGAGAGAGCCCTTAGTGCTTCTTTGCAGCCCTGCTTTCAAGTTAAACATGGATTTTACAAAACTGCATTGATATCAGAACAAATTTGTAGCCTGGTGTCAGTGGCTGCAGGCACAACTTTGATCTGACTTTTAATTGTGTGATAACTGATACTCTGAATTACTTTACTGTAAGTAGCAGTTAGAAATATCTCCAAAACAAAAACACCAGAAGTTATTGTTACAATTCTCTTATTTTTCTTTCATGAGAAAAATACTACAAGTTGACACACTTATTTTTTAAAAGTGACTTTTTCTTTAAAGGGAAAACCAGCACTGCTTTTATCTGAAACATGTCATGATCTGTTGCTGATGGAGGGAGGGGAAGAAATCACTATGGTTTGTAAAGAAACATCATGACAATCTAATGTCTGTTACTACAATCCCACACACTTTGGGATGTGACATTTGTGCAATTACTGAAAGAAGTCTGGTGCAGAACTGCCAGGAGAGCAGCTGCAGCGAACAGGGGCAAACTCATTGTGGTTTTGTTTCAGCTGTTTGCTTCCAACGTGGAAGGGAAGAGTTCTCCCAGCGAGGTGTTGGTCTGCACAACCAGCCCAGACAGGCCAGGACCTCCCACCAGACCCGTGATCAAGGGGCCAATAACATCTCATGGCTTTAGTGTCAAGTGGGGTAAGCCAGCTCAGACTGATGCAGCAGAGCTTTTTGGAGTCGTAAGAAATGCAAATAAAATCGTGTAAATATGTGTTCAAACTTAGATTTTTCATGCTCCTTCTCAGCCCAAAGTTGAATGTGTTTGGAGAACTTGACAGCTGAGTTTTTTTCATGTTCTAAAAGGTGTGTAGAGGCTCTTGTGTGTTCAGAAGCAAAAATGTTTTGTTCTTGATTAATTAGCACTCAAGTACATCTTTAGGCTTTTCACTCTCAATTTCATGTCCCAATGCAGCTTCATTCCAGCTGCTTTACTTATTAATGGGGCAAATCTCTACGCAGCTTCCCTTTCAGTGCTTTTTCCATACATTTTGTTTGGATCACCATTATCCAGCGGCCTTAGTCTGATTCATGCTGAAAACAAATGCCTGTCACCCCCTTCTGCTGCCCATAACCTGGTGTAGTTACTGTGGAGGAGTTTGTGCAGAAGGAGCTGGATCAGGAGCAGGTTTGGTAATTGTTTTGTCACCTTTCACTCCCTTTCTTTTCTGATTTTTCCAGATCCTCCACAGGATAATGGTGGTTCAGAAATCCTAAAGTATCTGCTGGAGATTTCTCAAGGAAGTCCAGAAGGTAAACTTGAGACAAGTTGTTTCAATTTCAAAACACTGTGGCTACGATATGGAAGTCCTGATTCTTTAGGTTATTATAGTTAATGCCCTAATGATGTGATTAAAACAGTTATGTACTTTGCAAGATTCCTGGGTCAGCTGAGGTTGGATTTTGGGAAGGTTTTGTAGTGGGTTTTTTACTAATAATGACAGAATTTTAGGTTATATGGCTAAGTATAGAAATATTTATATTTGTGTGCATATATTTGCACATTTAGACATTATATATAATACTCATATTTATTTGTAAGTATATGTATTTGCATGTATGTCTATGTGTTATATCTTCAAGTGGGAAATAACATTCATAGTAATACTAATGATTTTCCTGAAGTACATAATTTGCGGAAGATTTTCCTTTCTCCTGGACATTCCTAAATGTGTTGCTTTCCACTTTTTTAAACTTGGATATATCTTATTTTTAGCAAATCAGTGGGAAGTGGCCTATAGTGGCTCAGCTACAGAATACACCTGTACTCACTTGAAACCAGGCACTTTGTATAAACTCCGGGCGTGCTGTATCAGCACTGGTGGACACAGTCAGGTGGGTGTTATCTAACAATAAGGGCTATTGGGTTTATATTTTTCAGAGATTTATCTGCTAATTTTGGTAAAATACTTCTGCTTTCAAAAGAAGGGAAATGTTTTCCCTGTAGCACAGTAAAACTACACTGATTGCAGTTAATCTCATGCTGCACGTTGCTGAATTTTAGATTTCTGCGTGTACACGATTTTTCTTTTCAGCAAGCTGCAATTTAGTGAGATTTGGTTTCCTCAGAATCAATCTGTAGTTGTTTGTATTTACATTAGAAAAAGACCATTATGTTTATCTGATGTGGCCACTTGGTTGAAAAAGGCCACAGATTCTCATGTGCTTGACCCTGTATTGACTGGAGGATGCAGAAAGAGATGGTTTGTTGTAACAATTATCTTTCATATGACTGAATCCTTAAAGTTTTTGGGTTCCTTATTTCAGACCTCAATTCCTGTAATTTCCCTCTTTGATTTAAATTCAGTACCTATACACTTATTCCTCCTGCTTTGATAAGTTTTTTCTCATTTAAGATTGAGTACTTTAGGCCTTGACATTATTTTCAAACCGAGGAAGATTAAAACAGAGAGCCCAGTATTGAGAATGCTAATGAAGGAACTCTGTTAATTTATTTGTACTAACATGCTTGATAGCATCTCCTCTCCTTTACTATTTATATACATTTCCATGAAGTGGTGGGTGTAGAAGACAATTTATTGTTGCTGTGGCTCACTTTGAAGGTGGTGGCCATGGCAGAGGTGACTGAGCTGTGTTCATGGCAGGGGATGACTGAGCTGTGCCCATGGCAGGGGATGACTGAGCTGTGCCCATGGCAGGGGATGACTGAGCTGTGTTCATGGCAGGGGATGACTGAGCTGTGCTCATGGCAGGGGATGACTGAGCTGTGCTCATGGCAGGGGATGACTGAGCTGTGTTCATGGCAGGGGATGACTGAGCTGTGCTCATGGCAGGGGATGACTGAGCTGTGCTCCTGGCAGGGTGTCACTGAGCTGTGCTCCTGGCAGGGTGTCACTGAGCTGTGTTCATGGCAGGGGATGACTGAGCTGTGCTCATGGCAGGGGATGACTGAGCTGTGCTCCTGTCAGGGTGTAACTGAGCTGTGCTCCTGTCAGGGTGTCACTGAGCTGTGCTCCTGGCAGGGGATGACTGAGCTGTGCTCCTGGCAGGGTGTCACTGAGCTGTGCTCCTGTCAGGGTGTCACTGAGCTGTGCCCATGGCAGGGGATGACTGAGCTGTGTTCATGGCAGGGGTGACTGAGCTGTGCTCATGGCAGGGTGTCACTGAGCTGTGCTCATGGCAGGGGATGACTGAGCTGTGTTCATGGCAGGGGTGACTGAGCTGTGCTCATGGCAGGGGATGACTGAGCTGTGTTCATGGCAGGGGATGACTGAGCTGTGCTCCTGTCAGGGTGTCACTGAGCTGTGCTCCTGGCAGGGTGTCACTGAGCTGTGCTCCTGGCAGGGGATGACTGAGCTGTGCTCATGGCAGGGTGTCACTGAGCTGTGTTCTCCCCCAGTGCTCTGAGAGTTTACCTGTCCGCACGCTGAGCGTCGCGCCGGGGCCCTGCCGCCCGCCCCGGCTGCTGGGCAAGCCGAGGCACAGGGAGGTGCAGCTGCAGTGGGGTAAGCCATTTTTTGTTTTTTTTAGCCCTGTCCCTGTCAGGGCTATTAAGTATCAGCTTCATTAGGATATCTATCCTTTTATTTCAAAAACACAGTGTGACTCAAAATCTTTTCTTTTATTCCTTTGAAATATTGGCTTGGCAGAAGTGTTCTGGTACTTCTAATGTATAACTTATTTCAAAAATTTAAGTTAGAACATATTAAGGGTTTGGGTGGCATTTAAATCCTGATCCACAGTATAACACATAATCAATTGGACCCCTGTTATTGTGCAAAGATGTTGGATTACACTCTTGGCACTAAGTTGTCAAAAAATGAACATTTTTCAGAATGCAAGACAGATGCCAGTTTCCAACAGAGTGTTTTCTTTACAGTGATAATCTTGCAGCATCCAAGTATTTTTGTGGCATCACTTGTTAAGCCAAATTCTGGATAAGTAAAATTTCTAACTGTCAAATATATTTCAGCACCAGTATAAAAATCCACCCAAATGATTCCTGTAACCATTTTGGTGACTGCTGTTTTTCTGATCCCCAGGCAGTTTGATTCTGTGCTACTGACTTGTAACATAAAATGCAGGTATTATCAAATACATTGTTTTCATGGGTAAAAAACAAGGGTGCCCACAACAAAAGAGAGATATCTGTATCTATATAGGTAGAAGATAGCTGTGAGATACCTTCTATCTATACACAGAAGCAGAAATACCAAATACCACCACATTTCTGTGGTATATGAAGCAAAAAACGGCTGTTCTGGCGCACGCCCTAACGCTATTAACGAATTCCATGATTTCTTCTAGACGTCCCTGAGTCAGAAAGTGGCTGCCCTGTCTCTGAGTACAGCGTGGAGATGACAGCCCCTGAAGAAGTGGTTTCTGAGGTGTACCACGGGGCTGAGCTGGAGTGCACCGTGGGCAGCCTCCTGCCCGGGGCCACCTACGGGTTCCGGGTGCGGGCGCTGAACGACGGCGGGGTACGTGGGCTGCCCCAGCCCCTCTGGGTGCTGTCAGTGCTGCTCCTCAGCTGGGTCAGGGGGAGGTCAGGGCAAAGGAAAAAACATGTGATAAATGCTCGAAAGGAACGTGGGAGGAGGAGCTGCAGTTTTACACCTGAGTCTCTTTTAGAAGGAGATTTCGGGTACTGGAACGGTTTGGCCAGAATTGGCTGCTCCCAAATGTGCAAAATCCCTGCTAAAAGTCACAGCTGCTTGCAGGGAGGATTCTCTTCATCCTCATTCTGTTGCATTTCCTTCTTTTTTGTTCTAAATCTAAAGTGTGTAAAAACAAGAACTGCAATTTTACCCAGGTGGTGTGTTTTGAGTGAAACACACACTCCTGGTGACTTTTTTGATTTAATTCCAAAAAAATGTGTGCTTTATAGATTCAGTGAGACTTTTCTATTAAATTATTTCCTTGGAAGAAGTCTCTTCCCAAATACATCAGAAATTCTGTCTGATGTCCACGGAGATCTGCAGAAAGATCTTTTTCTTTTTCATTGAGGTTTGGGTTGATTATGCTGCTTGCCTTTGTGTCATTCCAGTGATGTTTAATATAAAGTCCCAACTAAACTACATGCATTGACGTGTTTCTCCCCAGGAAATCTTGATGACAAACATAACACAAAGGTTTGAAGTTACTCACTTACAGGGAGAAGTTCTGTTAAAACTTGGGTATTAGAAATATCTGCAAGACTGTTTTGGTTTAAAAACACCCACTGTTTTGTTCGTGTGAAAAATTAATTAAATGCACATGGAAGGATAAGATTTGCTTGCTGGAGTGAGAGCCATTGCATACCTGGTAGCTTTGAATATGTGACGCTTTCCTTTTTTTTTTTTTTCCTTTTTTTTTTTTTTTCCTTTTTTTTTTTTTTGGCAGAACAGTTGCAAAGCATTTCTGATTCCACCCTTTGTTAAATGAGCAGTCTGGTTCTGGTTTGGCTCTGTTTTTCTACCAGGTGCAAAATAGGGGCGGATGTCCTTTACCAGATTCTTCCTCAAAAAGAGCAGAAGTCAATAAATTATATTTTTTGACATGTACATTCTTTGTAAGACAAAGCAATCAGTGTTGGCCTTTCTCTGTTGGCAGATACTGGCATGTCTGCTGAGAAGTTTTCTGGGGTTCATCATTTCTCTGTCGTTTGGCCTTTTTGTAGTGGCTCATTTTTTTCATGCTCACTAATACTGCATTACAAAATAAGTAAATACCAGTGTTTTTCCTCTAATTGCTTCCAAGTGAAGCTGCTTTGTTCTGGAGAACGATTTCTAATTAACTCGGGGATGTACTGAGCAAACCTCACTCTTCCACTCAGGAGGCCTCAGAAAGGCTGCTTCAGTGCTATCTCCTGTCCCCGCACTGCTGGATGAAGCCAGGTTCCCAGACTGCTGAAAATTGGCTTTTTTTCTTTTGCTAATCTGCATTTAAATTATTCTCCTTCCACGGGCTCCGAGGCTGTCTGAGCTGAGCTGCCCATGGAGCAGAGCGTGCACGGCGTGTCCGCACCGTGTCCCTGCAGGCTGTGCCAGACTGGGGCTCCAGCACATCCTGTCCTGTTACAATGACTTGGGGCAGGCATTCTGTGTAAAAGAAACTGGAAATGGACTCCAGTGTGTGCTTTGTCTTTGTGTTCCTCTTTGTATCCATGGGAAGCTGGTTTTGATACATGAACACTCTGTGCTAAGGTAAGGCAGAGGGACACAAACTGTTCCTCAGTTACTGTGTGCTCATTCTCACTTTTGGGCAAATTGGAGGTGGCTTCTGCTTTCATGAGCACTTGCTGCCACATGAGGATGCACAAAGGATGTACCTGCTCTCTGCTTGTTCCTGAGCTCACCTCACACTTCAGCTCTGAGTCATTTGTGTGGGCTCATCCTGAGCTCTGGTGTTTGGTGCCAGGTGTTGGAAACCCAGTCTGCCTTTGAGAAAGTTTAGCGTGCTGAAAAAGTTCGTGTGCTGTTCTTGGAAAGCTCTTGAGGGCTTAGAGATGGGTTTGAACCTGAATAATAATTAATAATAATAATAATAATACCACCACCTTGTTCCCCTGCAGTACGGGCCATATTCAGAGGTGACAGAGGTCACCACAGCAGCAGGACCACCAGGCCAGTGCAGAGCACCTTCCCTGTCTTTCCTGTCCAACACACAAGTCCTGGTCAGCTGGGAGGTGAGTCAGGTCCCTGCCTCTTTGATTCCACCTTGCTTACCCAGACCAGTATGCTCAGCACAGAACTCAAAAGTGAGCTTGAGAGCTGTTCACTGGGCTGGAGCCATCTTGTTATGCAGGGAAACCCTAGGCAGAAACTATTCAATGGTAGAAAATCATCTTCTCTGCTTTGCTCTGAAGAATTGCACAAAGTTGGTCATGGGTCTTCCAGAGCAGGATTCAGACACAAGGCCTCCTGCACTGGCATCAGATGATAGAAGTGCACTCTGCAAGCTTTTAGCACATCAGCATGTTCTCATTTAGAATTATAAATACAAATATTTGATTTTGGCTGAAACTGGAGTCTCTGATAAAGAATTAACTCTCCATAAATGCTTATGATGTAGGGCTTTTTCCCCCTCAAAAGTTTGTCTTTTCCCCAAATATTTACTTTTGTTTTAGTTTGTGTGCATTCCTCCTCCATTCTCCAGCATCTTAGGCATTGAGCTCAAGATAAGTGTTAGCTGAAGTGCTGTGGGAATGATTGGTGCCATTAAAGAAAAAATGTTGTGTAATTAAGGCAGAAAAGAAAGGATGTTACCATAAATAATACTGTGATGTGGTTCAATGGGGCTGTAGTTCTGCCACAGACTTTCAGTGAAAATACAGCAGCCACCCCAGCACTGCTTCTATTGAGCTCCTCCCCAAAACAATGTCCCTGTTGAGAAAGAAGTCACTGGCATTCACAAGACGCTCAAATAAATTGTGCTGACAACATATCTAGATGCAAACCTAATCTGCATTTAATTTAATAACACACAGGTGTATTTGGTGCAGTTTGGGGCTGTTAATATTTTTTGCAACTAGAAATTGCATTGAACTTTCAAATGTTGCCTTTTAATGGTCAGGGATTTGCTCTCCCCAGCCATGAAGCAGTGCTTCTGGTAGGTTCTCTATTTATTTGAAGGATATATTTGTTTACTCTAACTAAAAATGAAGCTGTGGCTTGCAGTGGTTATATTTTCTTAAAGTGTGTCATTTTTTGGCTGATACGAATTTAAAAGAAAAACAGTGAAGCACTGTGGAGTGTGGCTGGAGAGCACACTGTGGTGCCCATTGTGGTGCTTTTTTTTCACATGTTGTTCTGAAATCTGGCTTAGGAGCTCTGGATGTTCCTACTGACACACCTGGAAGCTCTGAGGCAGAGCCAGAGAAGCCCCTGTGCCTGTGCAGGGTGGTTGCTGTGGTGTGCAGCAAGGCTCTGGGTCCTTGCACTGGAAATTACATCTTGCCTGTCACAATCACAAAGTCCTTGGAGGCCCCTCTTCTGCAGGCAGAGCAGGGCTTCCTGAGCTGCTTCAGGCCACACAGCACAGCTCTAGATAGTTCTGGTAAAAACACTAAATATTTTGGTTTGGGAGCTGTGCCTGTATTGGCTCATGTCCAGCGCATTCAGGCATTGAATTTGTGTTCCCCTAAATAAAGGGATTGCTGGGGATATGGGGAATGGGTCAGGTTTAGATTAGATATTGGGAAGAAGTTCTGTGTTGTGAAGGTGATGAGACACTAAAGCAGTTTGCCCAGAGCAGCTGTGGCTGCCCCATCCCTGGAGGTGTTCAAGGCCAGGTTGGATGGGCTTGGAGCAGCCTGGGCTGATGAAGGTGAACCCCATGTCAGGGGTTGGAATGAGGTGATCTTGAAGGTCCTTTCAACCCAAACTATTTGATGATTCTGTGATCCCGTGGGAGTCTCATTGTGGATGTGAATGTGCTGGGAATGCCCTCCCAGGTCCCATTCTGGCACTGATGGGTGACTTCCACAGGGGCCTCGGGCCAGCTCCTCCCTTGCTGAGGTGGTTCTTTCCTCAGCACATGAGTGACTGCTTCAGGCTCTGGCCACTGCTTCCAGAGCTGTGTTTTGATCTCTCAGCTAGGCTGCACTAGATTGATGCTTTTTTTATGTTCTCCATGGTTGAGCTTCTGCCAAGCCAGTGGAGAGACAATTTATTCCTGAGTGTCCTGATGGAAGGCAAAGTAGCTGTGTACACTCATTTCTCTGAATTTCAATCAGGTAATTTTTGTGCAGAATTGTCCTGTTTCAGTAACCTCTTAGGGAACATTAACTCAGTACATTTCTATTTGCAGCAGTAATGGTGTATTAATTTAAAAATAAGGGTGGTAGTTGGGCTTTTTTTCCATGTACTTCATTCCTTCCCCAGTGAAACGCAGCGATCCGAAGTGCTCATTTCTGAACTGAACCACATAAATATTTGTGTTGCAGAGTCCTGAATGTTCTGGTACTGACATCTCTGAATACAGATTAGAGTGGGGAGAAGAGGAGGAATCTCTACAGCTTGCATATAGCGGCACAGAAACCTGCTTTGAAATCAGTGACTTGTCAGCAGCAACGCATTACTGCTGCAGGCTACAGGTAAGGCAGGGCTGCATGCATTGCCCTCTGAGAGCCAAACAGAGTTTCCTTCCACTGCTGTTCTTATTTTATCACTAGTCCCCTCTGAAGTTATTTGCTCTGCAAGGCAGGAGGAGTGCACATTTGTTTTAAGCAATACAGACTGATGTGCTGCTTAAAACTTGTGTTTTGTTACTTTTGGTGACTAATGCTTGTAAGGGCCGCCTTGCCCTCTGATAGCAGAACAAAATGGTAATGGTTTAGAAAATTAAAAATACTATAATTTTCTTCATGGTAAGGAGAAGTAAATAATATCCCAACTGGATATTGAAGATTTCTCTGGCTTAAATAATGAATTCCAGCATCTGTTTAATTTATCAAGTAAGGCAAAGCAGCTGAGTAAATTCCTGTTTGTAGAGATGGTACCTGCCAGAAGGTGAGTTCCCATCTTTGCCATTTTGTCTTTTAGATTTGTGAGACAGGATCTCATGTAGTCTTTACATTATTTCTTTTGCTTGATCTCTTTATCTCCTATATTTTCAGTAAAAAGTAGCAGTTAAAAAACATTTTGTATATCTGTATGAAAGTAAAAAAACAGGACTTTTCATCCTTTATGTCTACTGATAAATAAATGGAAGGTAAAGCAACTGGGAGTGAAGTAAAAATATTTTACTTAAGATACTCTTCCACAAGATATATTTGTATGTGAAGGCAGAACACCCCCACTAATCCAACCCAAATACCCACCCAGCTGGTAACATGTGGACCACCCAGGGTAACTTCTTTGATCAAGGACAGCATGCTTCTGTTGAGTGTTTCCTTCTTATAGTTGTTTTTTTTTTTTTTTTTTTAAACCAGGATATTGAATTTTTTTCATTTTTTAGGGAAGAAGGTTTGGAGGAGCTGGCCAGCAGCCCAAGAGCTCAGGCCCCACAGCTCAAATGTATTTTGTGTCTTGGCCAGAGCTGGTCTGTGCCTTGCTCTGGCACTCTGGGGGAAGGAGAATGAGGGAATGTGTGAGAGGCTGGGAGGTGTGAGCCAGAAAGTGCCTCTTGTTTCTGCAAGAGGGAGAGCATTCAGCATCTGCTGGGCAGGGAGGAGGCTCTGAGACCACTGCTCTGGGGAGCCCAAGGAAAATTTTGTGTTAAAAATGGAAACAGCCAGCTGTATGGCATCTTTGATTTCCAGTGGGTGCTTATTTCAAACTACCTGCCACAAAAATGTTGCACAAATCTACTCAGTTTTTAATGCAGCCAGTATAATTTAATCCATAGGCAGAAGTTACAGGAAAGGCACAACAGCAAGAAGATATTTTATTGAAGTCCATCCGTGACTCAGGTATTACTTTCTGGAGAGCTTCATCCTCTGGATCTGATCCTCTGTATTATGTGAAGAAAAATTTCTTACAAGATACACTGTAATCTTCAAACAATTACACAAAAATGTCCCCACAAAGTAGATGTAACAGGCAAAGAAAGAAAGTTAAATAGTGTTAGAAATGTTTATTTTATCTGTTACCAGATTTAACAGAAAAATTTCCTGTTTAAAAATAAAGATTCCCCTAACCACATTTATTCAGCCTTCTAATAAACACACAGTATTGCTATCTCAATCTACAGTAATTCAATAAAGAGGAGAATTGAGGAATCAGGCATATCTAACTGCAGGGCAGACAATTGTCTTAACTGTTGCTCAACTTTTTTCCTGTAATGAATATTCCTGAAAACAATAGTGGCTTCTGCAGAGGGAAATATTGTGTCACTTGGGGGTGGCAGGGGAAGGCAGCTCGGCAGCAAAGCCCCATCAGTTATGGTGATGAGATTGTCCAATAAAGCAGTTAAAAAACACCACTGACAATAAATTGCTTGGAGCAAGATACAAATGGCCAAACATGGGTTTAGAGGCAAGACAAATCATGTCATTGGCAGAGCACAAAACAGGGCTCACTTCTAACAGCTCCAGGAGTGCTGCATTAAATAGAAGATTTCCCCGGAGCAGGATTTGTTTTGAAGGGCTTTTTAAAGGCTGACAAATGTAACTTTATTATCTCTTTCTTCAATTGAACAAAATGTCTCCTGGAAAAACAGAACATGGCTTTGTGCTTGTATTATGCAGAGCAGAAATAAGTTATTCACTGCAGTTAAGCATAGATTAGAAATCAAACAGTTGTTTGATGTGTCCTGTCATTGCCCTCAGAGTCCTGCTGGCAACATGGTAAGCCTGGATTTTTCAATTAATTCTAACCTGATGGGAGACTCTGGGCTAACTTTTCCAAATGTAAAGGAAATTTGGAGGGTGCTGGGCAGCACTGAAGCTTTTTTTGTGGAGGTCTGTGCCTTGTGGACTCGTGTAGTTTCTCCTGTACCATGTTCTGTAAGCTCTCCCCATACCTTGTGTGCTGGCAGGATGCTGGGCTGTGTCAGGAGGAGCCCAGCAAGCAGATCCAGGGAAGGTGGTGTTGCCCATTTCATGCCATTCCTGATAACCTGGAGTGCTGCATCCAGTTGAAATAGGGATGTTCAGATGAGATAGCAAGAAAAAAATGCCACTGTGCAGGCAGTTAAGGATCTAACAGTGGTCCAGAGGGGCTGTGCAATCTACATACCTGGAATTTTTCAACACCCAACTGGAAAAAAAGCCTGAGCAACCTGGTCTGCATTGTCTGACCCTGGCTGGAGTAGCAGGTTGGACAAGATGAGTCCCACAGTCCCTTCCAGCCTCTGTGGTTCTGTGATTGAGTTTATGATAATCCTGAGGAGGTAGCATCAGTCATTCCCTGGGCAATTCCAGTGCAATGGGTACAGCTCTTGCCACTGGCTGAGCATCAGCTAGCTGATAAAACCCCAGGCCTGTACAGCTGGGCAATGTTGGGCTTGCTAAGACAACAGCCTCTAATTCATGAGCAGAAAGGGACCAGGTTTTGAAACTTGGTTTCCTCTGGGATTCAGGATCTATGGCTTGGGATGAGAAGCTTGATAAATTGTTGCTCTCCTCTTTTGTGAGAGATACTGAGCTGTGTGCTTTGGTTGTGGTTTGGTGGTGAATTATGACTTTTCCAACTGTAATGATTTTGTGATTCTGGCGAAATGTTGAGTCATAGGCTTAATGCCGTGCTGAGGTCCTATATTCTTATTTCAGAAGCTTTTTAGCATTAAATTAGTAATCCATTTTCCAAATCAGGAACCAGGGTAGTTTTTAACAAGCCAAATATTCCCTATCTTTGGAGATATTTTGCTTGCATAAAGCATCTGTTTGGCCACCCTGCAATATGCTGGGGACTTTGTAGGGGGTGGTTCAGTAATTTTGAGTAGCCAGTTTACTGATGTCACCTGTCACTGGCAGCATGACTGTGACATTTTCCAAGGAAAATTAGGAACCAAATCAGGAATCAGGGTAGTTTTTAACAAGCCAAATATTCCCTATCTTTAGAGATACTTTGCTTGCATAAAGCATCTGTTGGGATATCCTGCAGTATGCTGGGGACTTTGTACTGGGTGTCTCAGTAATTTTGTGTAGCCAGTTTGCTGAGGTCACCTGTCACTGGCAGCATGACTGTGACATTTTCCCTTACCAACCAAAGTTTGCCACGGATAAAAAGGGAAAGAGAAATCTTCTTTTAGGGAAAAGAGAAATATTCTCCTTTTTTTTTTTGAGACATTCCTGAGTGACCAAGGAAGATACTAATTCCCTAGGATAGCAGAGGCATGAGTCACGCTTCAGAGAGGAATCCAGCAGTGCACATCCTCTGAAGAACTCATGCAGCTCTTCCAGCACAGCTCATCATGATGAACTTGATGCACATGTGAAGGAGAGCATTGGTGAATGTTCTCTGTTTTCACTCCCAGGCCATTAACCAGGCTGGAGCTGGGCCCTACAGCGAGCTGGTGAGCTGCAGAACCCCCGCGGCCGTGCCTGACGCCGTCTCCACCCTGTCCGTGCTGGAGGACGAGCACGTGGCTGCCTGCCAGCCCTCACCCTCTGTGTGCCTTGTGCTGAGCTGGGAAGAGCCCAGCAATAATGGGGCTGAGATCACATCCTACAACATCGACCTGGGAGACGTCAGCATCCCCGTGGGCAACGTGACCAGCCACGTCATCGAGGGCTTGCTGCCCGAGACCTCGTACCGGTGAGTGCTGGGGACGGGCACGGGCATCGCACAGCTCTGCTTCACTCAGGAGATGCTCCTGGCATGGAGAGGGGCTGAAAATGCAAACCAGCAACCCAAACACCCAGCCTAGGAGCACGGGAATCTGCAGTCATTCCTTGATGGAACTGCGAGTTCATGTTCAAATATTGTTTTCTCCCGCCTTTTTTCCTCCTTTCTCCTCTCCTCATATTATCTCTGACCTCTCCTCCTTTTTGAGCTGCTCTGCTAAGGTAAGGTTACACTGGTAATAATAAATTTAAAAATAAATAAATTTTAAGAATAAGAAATAATTAAAATGACAGTGTTCCATCTCATGTTTTTTCAGCTCCTTGAAGTACTGTTCCAAGGGATTAAATTATTAAGTTATTGATCCCTGAGCAGGGTTAGCAATTTTCACACAATGAACTTTTATTTGTATAGCTACAGCTATTTTTTGTCTCTGCTATATGGAGATTAATGAAAACATGATCTGAATTTAAAACCAATTTATATTGCTTCAGAGTCTAAATTGCTAAGTGGCATTGCCAAAATTTTATTAGTTTAATGTTCAGGCTTATATGTTTTCTCCCTAATTGCTAATTAAGAAAGAAAAATGGTTCCATGCAGGCAATGAACAGCAATACAACAGAATATGTGACAAAAGAAATTCTATTCTAAGTACTGTTGTAATAAAGACCGAAATTTGATCACAGAGTTGTAAAATTAGATGTCACAGACTTCCTGTAACATTTTTCTTTCTTTTAACTTTGTATTCAAGTTCACAGTCCTACAGATCTTGTAAATTAGAAGTTCATAATTCAAATTTTATCCTGTACCAAAGAAAAGAGAACTTGTTTTAGCAAGGATACAAATACATACACTAGAAGTTTTTTAAAGTGAGGAGCACACATTGCTTGCTCACAGATCATTCATATACAGTTGAAGAGTTTTTTTATGGATTGGTCACCCAGCTGTGGAGATGCATCATCTTTGGGCAGTCTCATATTCCCTGGCTTCTCCTCAAATGTTTGTTCAACCAGGACCCAAAAAAGCTGGAAAGGGAACTTTGAGCAGCCCACTCAAGACAGAATGTGGCATTTAAATTCTTCACCAAAGTCTTATTTCGGTCTCTTTTTTAGCTGGTTTTTGATTGTCTGCAGCTTCCTTAAGGGAAATGTCTTCTTCGAGGCTTGGAAAGAGAGATTGGAATGATACTTTTTGCATTCTTGTTTCATTATTTTGTGAAAAGCACCATATTAGTTTTAGTCAAGGATTCGTCCTGTCTCTGGTCCAAATGAAACAGCCAAAGCCACAAGCATTAACTGTTCTAAATATTGTTGCAAGACTAAGTTCCTACTAAAAAAAAACCCACTTGAAGAACACAGGCCAGCGGGTGGCTGATCAGAAGTAATAATGTAGGAAAGCTCTTTTTTTGAACAAGATCAGAGAAAGAAACCCCAAATCTTACATCTCATTCCTGTAAGGGAAGACAAGTGACTGCAGTTGGATTGCAAAAGCACCTCATTAGTAGTTTGAAGTATTATTTTGCTAATGAAAAATAGATTTGTCAAAGTGTTTTGATCATTAACTTTTTCACTGATATTTCTTCTTCAAGCCTATCTTGACACCTGTCTTTGATCAGGCACTGTCTGCCCTGATAAATCCTTAAGGATTATCAGGCTCTCTGCTAAATGTTGGTGCATTTTCTACCCTCCTTGGCTGAATCAGAGGAATGTTTCAGAACATCACTGATCTCCATCTCTACGTTTCTCCACTGATGAGTCTTCTTTTTGTGTCAGTTTTGTTTAACACAACTTACTCTTCTCCCTCTCAAGTGTTTATTCCCTACTGTGTTTAAAAACACAGTGAACATATTTTTCCTAGACTAAACAAGCCAAGTACTACTGGGTTGGAGGCTCTGAACTCCCTTGCCAAAATTTCAGCAGAATTTGAAGTAAATCAGCAAAGAGTTTATATGTTTCAGTTGAGTTAGAATTCCAGTATCAATGTTTTTGGTTATGGGAAACCAAAATTGAAAGCAAATCTTGGTTATTATGAATCCAACAAGTCCAAAACTGGAAATTTAAATTGTTTTGGGTAGGGGGTGATTGTGAAAGCCTGGCCATGTGGGCCCACCCTGTTAGCTTGGGTCTGGCACTGCTTTGCTTCCAGCTTCTCTGTGGGAATGGCCATAACAGGAGCAGCCCAAGAGCACACAGGGGAACTCCAAGCTCTCTGCAGAGCTGGGCTCCAAGCTTTGTGTCTTAGCAGCAAATCCAGCCAGCACCCCATGAGAAGGACTTCCATGCCAAAATGCATTTAAGGCAGGAGGAAGTGGAAGATGCCTCTGTCACACTGCAAGTGGCCGTGGTAGGGCTGAGTCAAGAGAATCCCTGCTCAGACCCAGCCCAGCTCTGCTGCTGCACAGAGCAGATGCCTCCCCAAAGCACTGTGTAAACATCCTGGCTGGTGAGCAGCTGCAGAAATATGTCTGAGTTCTGCAGTCTCTCTGCTTTATTGACATAGCCACGAAGCTCTGGAAACTCAGATTATAGGGTAATATACTTGGCCTGGTTTTCTGTGAACTGATGTAACTAGGAGTGAGTTAATAAATATTGCACAATAAATAAGTATTCAACAGTCACAGAAACACCAATTTTCTATTACAGTCTGTTCCCAAGCTTCACTTAACACATTCCATAGATAATTGTGTTCTGCTGTTGAGATACTTCACTGCAAAAAAACTTCCAATTTTTAAGAATGTTTCTCCTCTGAAGTTACACAGTGTACAGAAATATATAGTAGCATTATCAAATTTCAATAGCAACACTTAATTTGGTTTAGGAATAAAAATTCTATAAATATTTTAGATTTTTAAACCATGTCAAGTGAAAGTTGGGCTGGACTCAATGATCTTGGAGGTCTCTTCCAACTTAGTCATTCTGTGAATTCTGACAGATCATCCAAGATCTAGAAAAAAATTCATGTGAATGCTCAAGTTAGCAAACTTTAAGCAGTCTATAAAACAAAATATATTTCAGAGTGTCAAGCTAAGTCTTCTCCCAGGAGTCTTGAGTGGGGATTTGTGGGGCAGTGTGTGATTGCTCTCCATCGTGTCCAGGCTGTGCTGATGGTGGAGGATGCTGCTTCCCCTCCCCTTTGGAAGTCCATGGCCTTTTAACTCCCACAGGTTTCCACAAACTGGTGGCATTCCTCTTATGGGAACGAGGGAATCAAAGTCTTCTCATGTCAGACTTTAAAATTAATTCAAAAGTTGATTTCCCAGTTTGTTGCAATACTATACAAAGGATTTTGTGACCAATCTGAAAATAGCATCCTGTTTAGTGTGTTTATTTTCCTGGGTCAAGAATCTCTTAAGAGAGAATGGTCTGTTAAATATCATTTCATGGTTTCTAAATTTGCCTAGTCTGATTTATGATTTTTCTTTCTAAATGTTTAAAAGTTTTAGTAGGAAAATGTGAGAATGAATACAAATATTATTGGTCCAGATATTCCTGCAGAACTAGGCAGTATTCTTAAATACAGTCTTTATATTTTCAAAAAACTTGTTGTCAAATTGTGATTGTCAGATGGTTTAACAGTCTTTCTTTCCAAAAGGATGTTTGGGGTATTTTCACTTAGAAACCATTAGTGGAAAAGTTGAAAGGAATTCAGGAAGTGCTTTTCCTGCAGATATTTCTACTTGTCTATATTATACTTTTACTTGAAAATAGAGTTGATTTTTCCCAGTACCAGTTCTGTAAACAGGAACTGGTTTCCAGTAAATTGTGGATGCTCTCTTGCCCACCCTGGCTGTGCCACCCAGCTGGCAAAGCTCACTGTCACAGGATGGGGCAGGGACACTAAAAAGCACCTCCATCTGCTCTTCCCCCTTCTCCACACGGTCCTTTCTGCCTTTTCTGCTTCCCTTCTTCCTTCTCCCCTTCCCTTTGGATTTTCTGATCCCCATGGAGCAGACACTGCTGGGGTTCAGATGGAGGTGACACCAGGGTTTGGGTTGCACTGCCATGTGCACAGGAAACACAAAATTGTTGGTTTTGTGTGTCTAATGAAGCTCAGGCCCTGGGAATGATCAACAGCAAAGAGTGGCCACATCAGCCATGTTAGAGTCAATGAATGAATTCCTGCTTTCCCAGTGTCATCACTCATTTGTAAAGATGCCTCTCTCTATTTTGAGGCTTAAGAGTTTCCATCAGTCTTACAGTGCTCCAGAGGCAGGAGGGGAGTGTGTGTGTGCATGTTTGTGTGTGTCAGAAGGGGGGAGCAAGAACTCTCTGCAGCAGAACAAAGCAAGGAAAGAAATGAATGAGGAGACACTTTTTTTTTTTTTTTGCCTTGTGCAAATACCTGGCAAAAGCAAGACAAGGAAGCGTAGGTTTCTGTGCATGCATATATCTAAAAAGTGTGATATTGGAGAGAGATTCATCTCACTGAGTGTTTTCAGGTGTGGTAGCTGCCAGCTGGAAACCAGCTGAGGTTACAGTGCTTGAGGAGAGGAGAGGCTTTGTTGTTACTGGGACTTTTAATACCAAACAAAAGGATATATACTCTAGTGCATGCTGCTGTAATCAATCTACAAAAGCAGTAGTAGTATTTTGTAATATAGCTCTAACTGTTTATGTGCACATGCTAATGGTGAGCTTGCTAGAATCCAGTGAAAATACAGGCAGGCTTTGTTTTTTTTATTGGAAATACCATTAAATATTGATGTAATGACTCTTAAATGTAAAGCAAAATGGTAATATAATATGAAGTAAGATCAATGCTTATATTAATCACACTTCTTCAGCTACTAGAAAAACCTCTTGTTCTTTCTATGCCTGCAAGCAGCAGTTGAAGGGGAGGCTCCCACTAGATCTCTGTGCCATCCACCCTTAGGGAGGAAGAGGAGGAATGTAGTGTTACAAGGTGGTCAGGATGCATTTCCTGAAGCTAGAAGGAAGGTTAAAGGGAAAATGCAGCTCCACACCAAGCAATATGTTACCCTTGTTAATGGCTGGGTCAATAAGCAGAGTTTTAAGCACACATTTGCATATGACTGTATACACACTGCATTCTCAGTGTGCAGTGGCTTTAGCTGACTAACCAATAGATCAGACTTCATTATTTTGCAATATGTTTATTAACAATATAACCTTTTATGTTCTTGAAAGGCAGAGAATACCATTCTGGAGAATTTTTCCAATGGGGAATACTCTCTTGAGAGTTTTTTCCCTATCCCTTTAACATACTTTTTTCCTGATGGTAGAGCTGAAAAATTGCTGTTAATTAAAAGTAATTTTTCATCTGTTGTCTGTGTGAACTTGCATCACTTTGTCCTTCAGTCAAAATAAGTAGCTTTGCCAGGCAAAGACAGTTCTTGTAAAGAGTCTTTACCCATGAGAAAATACAAGGCTGCTGTGCACAGGATTTCCAAAGTAAATGGCATCTCTCCAGCTAACTAAACTAGGCTGAACTATCTTAAACTTAATTAGTTTTCTCCATCCTGATCTTTCTTATTTAGTCTTTGATTACCAAACTTTTGAAACCTTTCAGGCTCATCTGTACCAATATTTCTATTTACAAAGTCCTCAAAACTGTTTGGAAATACAAATTTCCACATTTTGGTATGGTGCTGTTGATGTTACCATAGTCAGAGATTGCTACTCCCCCTCACTCTTCTCTGTGTTAGACTAAGGTGCAGACAGGTGAGAGAAAATTAACAAAGCAGAAAGCAGGAGTTGTTATCTTAAAGAAATAGAATTTAGAAGACTGGCTCAGTCTTAAGAACATTTCCAAATTCAAGCTGCTGTGACCAGGCAAGTGCTCTGCTTTTCTTCTTGATGTCCTCCAATAGCTCAAGGGCCTTTGTGCATCTGGTGAGGGTGACTTGGGTCCAGCATTTATTTGATCTAATGAATGTTTCAGTGGCAGTTAACATTTCTGCACTTTCTGGCAGAGTGTAGGAGGTTTGTGGATTTAACCTCCTTCATTGGTTCCTCCCAGCAGAGTTTCCTGTGCTTAAATAGTGTGCTTTGTGAGACTGAGAGAGCACTGCTCTGGGCTTCAGGGTGATGGCCAGCATGGGGATGGGTTTCATGGCAGTGACACCAGTGCTTTCCCTGAAGGATTTCACCTAAATTAGTCCATGATCTCTGTTAGACAACCAGAACACACTCTTGCATTTTATTTACTCACGGTTGAGCACTTCACGTTTTCCAGGCTGTGCTTGTCCTGTGCTGCTGCCCCTTGTCCCTGTGGCTGAAGGAGCTGTCACCAGGTCCTGAGACCCAAACCTTCCCCTCTGCCTCTGCATTTCTGACATCTTCACTGCACCTCTTACAGTCTAAACAGGGTGATCCTTGTTGTGCTGGCAGAGCCTTCCAGTGTGCCACAAACAGCCCTGGGAGCTGGGTGGGCAGGCATGGAGCAGGCAGCCCCAGAAGGTTCTCTTGCCCCTTGGGATGTGTTCATATCAAGAACCTCGTGAAAGCACTTCATTTAACATTCATCTTCTTGCTGTTCATTTTAGGATCAGGATCCAGGCTGTCAATGAAATTGGAGCTGGACCTTTTAGCCACTTTATTAAAGCAAAAACCAGGCCATTGCCACCCTTACCTCCACGGCTGGAGTGTGCTGCAGCAGGGCCTCAGAGCCTGAAGCTGAAGTGGGGAGACAGCAGCTCCAAGCTCCACTCTGCTGATGACATGGTCTACATCTTGCAGATAGAGGACAGAAATAAAAGGTAAGAGAGATGAAACTTTTCCTTGTGCTAATGAAAAAGAATTCTGGTTCATCATAACGCAGTTGTGAGTGAAAGAAAAATTCTGTTTTCCTGATTGCTTTGTGCCTACCAGTATGTACAAAATACTGCTTTAATAGGCATTTTGTGCCTGTAGTCTGAGCAAGTTATGCAGTAAAGCTGTGAGTGATAAAAAATCACGGAATCATTAAGGTTGGAAAAAACCTCTAAATTGTTGAGTCCAACCATTAACCTAACACTGGCAGGTCTAACAGAAATCAATCCTGTGCTGGTGACATTTCAGCAAAATCCTTGCCTCTCTGCCAGTAAATTTAAAATCAAGTTTCATGGCCACAGTGCTTTTACCTTTTGGGATATATGAAATAAAGATACTGCTTTACTACTGTAAAGATACACCCAGCTTGCTGTGTGTATTCATAAAGCCAAGGGTTACAAATTAGATGTCTAGGTAAGGTAAAACTGAGCAGAACAATGTTTTTTGGGCAAGCTGGTGGTCTTGATTTTATAGCTGTAATGTTTTACAGCGTTAGAAAATACAAGCTTGGTAGCTCCACAATAATTTTGAAATAAGGTGTGCAAGAAACAAATAACTGTGTTTAAATTAAAGAGTCTGTACTAAGCAAAAACTTATCTTCCCATGTGAGCTTTGTATGGGAAGATTTGCTGATGTAGATCCAAAGTTGTGATGAGATATATTCAGTTAAAAAAGGGAAGGAAAGAAAGACAATATGCAAGTTATGCCTAACAGTCTGAGCTCTTCAATGAATAAATATCATAGATGGTTCATAATTTACTAAGAAACACTCTCAGCTACTTCAATTAGTTAAAATAAGGGACTTATCGAGTAGAAAATCCTTAGAGACCTTCAGCACAGATCATAATTTGAGGTAAATTAGCACAATTCCTTTAATTTAAATGGAGCTGTGCTGAGTTTATGCCAGCTGAAGATCTGGCCCAAAAGCTCTAATTTTAAGTAATAAACCCACCATGAATAATGCCTTAATACCTCCCAGTATCTCCACTGTACTGATGCAGAGAGGGTACACTGTATTAATCCTGAGAGGTGTCCAATGAATACAAATACCCATTTGAAAGTCTGACTGCTGCAAACAGCTCCCTCAGAGTGCAGTGATGCTTGGCAGGAGCCCATCACCTGCAGCACCCTGGGATTCAGTCAGCTCTAAAGACACATCCAGCCAGGCTGCTTTGCTTTGCTTTCATGTAGCACTGCAGGTACGGTGGTGAAGAGCTGTAAATTGTTTTTAACCTGTCTTTATACCTGGGAAAATAGGAAGTTGCTTTGTAAGAATAAAATGTTACCTCGCAGCAGGCAAGGGAGGGTTTTTTCTCCCTTGCTTTGGCACACAGCTTTAGCATGATCCTTTGCTTTCCTACAAGCTTTTCCCACTGTAAATGGTCTCTTATGAGCTTTTAATTGGGAGCCATTTGGACTTGATACTCTGCTGGATCTTCTTAGCTGTGAATTTGACTTAGAGTCCACATGATCTCCCAGAGATGCAGAGAAGCTGCTCCTCTACATTGTGCTGTCTCCTCCTGCCTGAACTGAGCCATTCCATGAAAAGGCTCCCTTTGGTGGTTGGGTTTGGAGCAATTAGCCCAGATAATTCCTGAAATAAGCCAGGGCTGGGCCATGGGCATGGCAGAGTGGTGGGATGGGTGCACTGTTGTGTTTGAGAGCAGCTGGAGCTGGCAGGTCCTGGCCATAAGATCTGTGCATTTGTTCCCTGTCTGGCAGTCTCTTTTTGCTTTCCATTGTGTGCATTGATCACAGTGAGAGATGCCCCTGCAAGGTGCAGTTCTGTACATCCAGGAGAGCTGTCATCCCTGCTGGGCAGGGAAGGGAAGGACCATGCAGGAGCTGGTAGGGGCAGCAGGTGCTCACAGAGGTAGGAGTCCTCTCTGAGATCATTTCCATTAAACAAACCCTGCTGGGACTGAGGGGTTGCTCACCCCTCTGTGTGCTTGTGGAAAATACTGGAATACAACTCTCTGAGCATCACTGGCCTCTCCAATTGCACAGTAAGCTGTGCACATGTGAGGGAGCAATTAAATGGGATATTTTAGCTGGAAGGGACCTGCAGTCATGCAGTGTGAGTGCCTGGCCAGTTCAATGCTGGCCAAGTTAAAGGGTGTTGTTAAGGGTGTTGTCCAAATGCCTCTGAATCACTGACAGGCCTGGGACTGACCAGCCTCTCTGGTGAAAAAAATGACACAGAATAAATGATCTGGAGTGATGTTTTGGGAGTATTTTATGGTTTGAAAGAGTTGTAGGAATGTGCCATGGTGTCCCCTCTGTTGGGAGAAGAAATAGTACTTGATTCAGGGAAGGAGATTGTGGTTTAAAAGATGGATAACTGAGAATGACCTCTGTCATATCCCTGGTCTTTCAGAGAACATTGTTACTGTATTCCCTGAAACATCTGAAATTACTGAAAACAGCTTTATATTGAAATCCCTCAGTTCAGTATTATGATTGTCCCTTCTTTGGTTTAAAATGGAAGTTACCTTTAAAATGCTGTTGAAGCATTTTCACAAGCAGAAGTATAAAGATGAGCGAGTTCTTTTAAGAAAAGGAAATAATCAGCAAGTCCCATCCTGACCCAATAGCTTTAATGGCCTTGTGGTAAAGACTCAGCTCTGGCTTTATGTAATGACAGCCAGTGCTCTCCAGTGCATCCTGGTCATTAAGGAGTGTTTTCAACTTTTTCTTTCTGTAATGAGGTGTAACAGGCCAGTTGTTGGAGACCAAATGTTTCATTGATTGCAAGACCTGTGAAGCAAAATACTTGGAAATCTTGTGGCACTGATTAGTGTAAGGGCTTGAGGAGGTGTGCACAGCAGAGATGTACCTGCGTTAGCTCCCATTAGCTCTTCGGGGTGTGACATTTAGGAAGATGAAATTAGCATCACTTGTCCTTTCAGTTATGGGTAGCACTGAGTGGAAATGAAGAAAAATCTGTTTCTGGAAAGCTCAGTACATAGAAACGTTAGTTGAGAGTAAGTGACCTTTATGTAAGGAGGACTATGAAATTCTTTTCTTTCTTAAATAAACTATCAGTTGTGACTTCATTTTCTAATTGTGGTAATGTCAAGAAATTTATGTTAATCAAATTGCACTACTTTCCAGAATACTATGGATTTTTTTTTCCTCTGTGGAACAAGTGAACTTAATTAATGTTTTTTATTTTCTTCCTGCTGTACTGTAATTAATCTTTAGTTGTTCCCACAACTAATTGCACCTCTTAGTGTCTTAAAATGGTCACAATATCCAGTCTGAAAGGGAGAATTAGCAAGTAAATTAAGAGTGGGTCATTTATCAGTTGCTTGTGTTCATTTTAGATGACTGTACGTCAGCTGAGGTAAATTGTGTGATTTTTGTGTGCGTAGAGAATCACAATCAATATATACACATGTAATTACATTTTAAGGGAGGGCCACTGGTAAGACTGACTGAGAAACATCCTCAACATATTCTTTAAAAACATAATGTAAGGATCATTGACAATTGTCCCACACTTCTGTTGCCTTCAGTTGATGGTAGCAGGGAGTGGTTGAATATATGAGCCTCAACCTGGGTGTTTGCTCTGCCTTAACTTGAAGGTAGAATAGAAACACAGAGGGATGAGTTGCTGAATGTGCTGCCCTTGCCTGATGACTTTTGCATAATCATCCCCTGGTTCCTGCAAGTTTCAAGCAGTCTAATTAAAAAATTGTTTACACTCCTGATTTGATCAAGACAATTTACACCCGTTTTAACAGCAATTATTGCTATGTATCAGTCCTACTGGCTTGTGAAATTCTATTAAAATACAAAATCAGATAAGTTAACGTATCCTTGCAAAAAGCTCCAGGAAAAAATCATTTTCATATTGGGTAAAACAGTGATAAAAGGAAATTAGGCATGAGCACCAAGACAGATGGCATGCTACAGTTTGCACTGCAAGCCTGGCTAGATAGAAAGTTAATGTTCAGGAAAGTTTTCAAGCTAACCTCTGTTCATATTGCTGCACTGTGTAGGTGAGTATTGCTATTAAAAATAGTGATATTTATATTAGCAGCATTCTGATCAGATACCTGGGGCTTTGCAAATGAAAAAGAAGAGGGAGAACTGTTCCCAAGTGTGAGAGAGTAACTTTTTAATGCATTTCATCTTTCTTCCTGGAAGAAGGAGTAAACCAGCAGTTGTAGTAGGTGTGAGTTAACTGTATGTGTGTCATTATTTGGAACAAAGTGAAGCCTCAAAAAACCACATTAAATGAGTGAGATGAGGTGCTCCAGCTGTGAGGAAGCTGGCAAGACACAGAATAAGATGCTACTCCCTAAGTATATTCAAAAAATCCCTGCTTTGGTAAGAAATAAAATTTTATCCTTCATTTTGATCTGTGCACATCTGCAGGTACTTCAGACTTGATGGGTAACTGAATGTTCCAGACAGCAGATCATAAATAAGAACAGCATCTAGACCCAAGATGGTCACTGTAATAAAAACCATTTTCTGCACATCTGTAACAACCTTATAAGAAAAATAACACCTTGATTAGAGTAATGACTCTCATATTTAATCTCTAAAGTGTAAAGGAGGCTCAGCTTAGTGCAGCAGGATCACATTGGCCAGTTTTCCAAGGGCACATTTTTAGGTTCCAGCTTCACTTTGCTGATGTTGATGAAGCAGAGGCTGAGCTTGGCTCCCTTCTCCAGCTCTGCCCAGGTTCCTGGGGCTGTCACAGCAGCAGCCTGGACACCATGTGCTCAGTGAGCATCATTTGAGGGCCCATAAAGTCTGTTAAAACTCTGGGAAAGGGGCTCTAATGCTGCACAGGGAAGATAAACACATGTAGGGCTGTAAGAATACTGGCTTGCTGCTCTGAACTCTTTCTCTTTTGGTTTTAGCTTTAAGTTCACTCTTATTTATTATTGTTGGTTATTGACAAGATGTTGTAGCTGCCTCATCAGTTCTTCCTGACTGTGTAATTTCAAGAGGCCATTGGGTGCTCTCCCTGATTTCTCTCACATCTTCCATTCAAGTGCTGTTCATTCCCATTTAAGCTGTGCTCCGTATTGCCCTCCCTGCCTGTTCCTTGCCCCCCAGATGTGGCTGCACACAGGAATCTTCAGTTAGGCACTTGGCTGCTCTGTCTTCCATTCCTGTTGAATGTGCTCAGATGCTTCTTGCAAAAAAAAATCAATTTTTCTTGTTGTGGAGGAGCTTCTGTAGGCTGAAATACTTCAACTCTCAATAATTCCGGACATCTGACAAGTGACTGTCTGTTGTGAATATGGGTTACAAACTCAAATTCAGCAGCAGATGAAAGATAATCTAGTAGAAACAGGCTAAAAATTGATTTTTGGCAGCAAGTACCCTTTGTCTAGCCTGCAGATGTGCTAGATAACTCAGGGAAGAAAACCAAACTCTTCCCATCTGTTATCACTTCTCTTCCTGCCTTTATCTGTTCTTCACTTAGTTTTGCTTTTCAAAGTATAAGGAAGGAACTGTTTCCTTCACTGGGCCCTGATGTTACTATTATTGTTAAAAGCATCAAAAATCAAATCAGTAGTGGTGAGCATACATTATAATACAGTTAAAATATATAATATGTATTATAAATAAAACTTTACAAAAGGAATCTTCCAGAAAACAGATCTTCAGGTCAAAGGAGCCCGTGCATCCCACCTGTTTGGTCCACACCTCATTTTAGGACAGGAAGCCAGAGTTGGGAGAGGTTGTGGGAGCACAAAGCTCTTTTGGAGAACTTTTGTTTTAATTTCCCTCAGGACCTGCCTGCAAAAGGAGATCTCAAAGAGTGGCTTGGAAAAGTGCCCTAAAGCTGAAAAGGTTGGGTCACCCTGGAACTGGTTGTAGGAACAGTGGTGATGGATGTGGGGATAGGAGATGCTGCAGATAGGAAACTTTTCCCTTTGAGCAGAATGTTTTAAAATACAGCAGAAATGGAAAAAAAAAAATGTGTTGATTTTACTTCTGCATCTCTGAGTTAGGTGGTTTTGGTTTGAAGCTTTGCTTTCTTTGTTGCCACCCGCAGTACAGGGAGCTGCTGGTGGAGAAAGAAAATCATATAAATCAGTGAGTGTCTGACAATGTTCTGCAACCAAATTAGAGGAACAGTCTAAGAAAGTAGGTGGGGGCAGTAAATGTGCAGATAATGTGATGTAGCATTAATAACATTAAAAGAGCTGTTGGTTTGTGAAATTCTTGTCCTTTAGTTTCTAATTAGGCAGTTGCCTTTGTGTGCTGCTGTGAAGCCTTAGGTCACCAGGTTGGACTGTGTGTTAATGATGCTGTGTTAATGACTTTTTTCCCAGCCAAAATCCTGACATCTGACCCCATGTTTTGAGAGGCAATAACAAAAACATTCAAGGCTCTTTCAGCCTTTGTGCCTTCCCCCAAGATTGCCATCTTACTTAGTGCTGTACAGTAGAATTTCTTGCAAATGAAATTCTTGCAAGAACCAACAGGTTACCAAAATATCAACAAAACCCAAGAGTTTGAAAGGGAACCTGCTGCTCAGAATGTGCTGGGAATTAATGAGCAGAGGTAGAGCAAGTACATTGATATTCTTCTGCTTGACTGGAAGTGACTGAAGTGGAGGAAACAAAATAGCTGTGAGATGCAAAATACTTCCAAGAAGATCTTCACTGGGAATAAAAGGGTATTGATGAAAAAGTAACAGCAGTGGTGTCTCCCTAACAATTGCTGTAGGACACGATGTTCTCTCTCCTCTGCTGTGTGCAGGTAAATGAATGATAAAGTGAGAATGTCTGGGAAGGGAGAATTGGGATCACTCTGTGAGATGAGGGAGAAGTGTAACCTCTGGGGAGTGCCCCCATCCCTGGAGAAAGCTGCTTTATTTTTGGTCTCTGCTGTTAATTTAGTGGAGAGGAGAGGCAACACTACAGCCTGGAAAATTGGAATAAATCAGGTTTAATTGTGGAATGTGCAAACTTAAAATAAAAAATTTAGCTGTGTTGAGAATGCCAGTAACCAGAGAGGCTGAATGTTTTCAGAGTCAGGGTGCCTGTTGAGATATGTAGCCTATTGTCTTTTGAATTCAACTGAGATTTGAAAATGTCTTGTTTTGAAGAAGGTGAGAGGGAGATAGAGCACAGGGGTTTCCATACACAGATTAAGTCAACATTTCAATGCAAAAGAGATTAAGTCTTTGCAGACAAGGACTCAGAGCTGACTTGTTCTTGAGGCAATGTATGGAATGAGGCCTGGATGAAGCACAGTGAGCAATAACAGGCTTGCCAAGAAGGCAGAGGTACATAGAGCTCATGTTCAAATGTGCTTTTTAAAGTAGATTTAGATTTTTAAAATGAAATTGCAATAATAGGAGAATTTTACCTTAGTTAAGACAATTTTAACATATGCTGCCTCACAGTAGCAATGTGCAGTTGCACTGATGGACTCAACTCTGAGTTCATTGTGGTCCTCCAGAAGAAAGTCCAGGAGAGTGCAAAAAGACTGCTCCATATCTAGAGCCACCTACATCAATTAACTACAATATTTTTATAAATAACAGAAATAATCCTGGAGGATTATGAAATGCCTGCTTTACACATGAGGAAAATATTACCTTATCAAAAAATCACAAGCATTTTGAAGTTAGTCTTTCATCTTCATTACATGCCTTAGATCATGATCTGCACCTTCAAACACAATTACAAAGCATTAGTGCCACAATAAAGCCCAACAGCAACTGAATTTGGCTTAGCCATCAGTGTTTCTTCTTGGAAAATTGGAAGCCCTCTTTCTTCAGAGATGGTCAAACCTCAGAAGTTTTAAATGTGCTTCCATTGCAGTCCTGTGGTGCAAACTTCTCTGTAACAGATCTTGCTTTCCTGGCAGATGTTTTTTGAGACAGAGAAGTAGAAATGAGTGGAGATGGGAACTGGATTGGGAGTATTGGTATTAACTGAACTGGGAGTATTAGTCCAGTTCCCAAATGACAGAAGGAGCTGAAATGTTTTTCCAGATCAGTTCCTCAGTGTTAGGAAGTGTTGGTGACCTTAGTCATATCCAAAAGGAGCAAATGTCATTTGACTCATTGGTATTGGTCATATGAATGACTGTAAATATGTAAATGTACCTTAGGCCCAGCCTGGGGTGAAGGTGTGCTTGTCTGTTAGCTGGGAAGATACATTTATCCTCCCTTGCTCACCTAACTCCACAAATGATTGCAAAGAGATCATTAGTCTAAAATAGGCATTGGATCTTTTTTGCTCTCTGTTGCCCTTGGACCAGGGTCAGAGCCAAATCTCTGCACTCCTGTGAGTAGTGCAGTGGTTTTTGAGCCAGCTGCCTGATTGAGCTGCAAGAAGTGCAGAGGGAGAGTGTCTTGTCTCTTGAGTCTTAATGCTGTCCTGAGTATGTGTTCTTTGCTCATCACCCAGTGAATCTCAAACTTTATTCTATGAGCACAGGTATTTGTGTCCATCTTTTGAAATGTGCTGTGGCTGCTTACCTGAGCCTCAGAAATGTGGGGTAGCAGGGAGTTCTTAAACTGGGTAAGCATAAGGTTGGGAAAACAATTCTTTGGAAATTGGCTCTAAATTCTCCTCTTAAAAACGTGTGGGCACAGATCTTTAGTTTTCTATCAAGGTGTGTGTCTCACTAAAACTCAGTAGTAAGTCACATTAGTCCTCAGAGTACATTTCCAGCAATTTGAATTAGCTGAGTATTTCCTTTTATTACAGATGGTTCTTGGTCTCTGTACTTATGTGGATTGCAATCATAACTTAGTACAAATTGATTTCTGTCCCTGAGAGCTAATGACAGACCCAGTTTCTTTGAAATGCTCAAATTGGTTGTACTCTGTATCTCCTGCAAAGCCAAAGGATAAAGCTAGCACCTAGACAGGGAGGTCAAAGGAAAATATCTCTTGGCTTCCTGGTGATTTAAAACCTTCTGAAATGGTTAAGATACTTGAATTAGGGTACTAAATAATAAAAAAATGGTATGTGATCCTACGCAGCAAATTTTCTGTTCTCCAAGGCCAGGACTATTGCATGCAGGATGTTCCCTGGTGGAGGCTGAGTGGATGGATGCACAGTCTGGGTGCTTCCTCTTTATTTGCTTTCATCCCCACTGTGCTCAGCTCCTGGGGGTCAGGGGCTTAGCTAGAGATTGCTGGCTGACATACAACTGTTAGTGAAAAGCATTTATATGAGCAGAGCAATAGAAAGTAGAAGTCAGATTCTTTTTAGCAACTTTTTTTTTTTTTAATGACATTGATTTTGACAAGTTTGTGTGTGCTCTTGTTTAGTCTTGGAAATGTTTTGGAAGATGATACAGATGACTGCAGGACATGGCCTTTGTGTCTTAATGTGCAAATGAAATCCAAATCAATTAAAGAGTCAAGATATTAATTGTGTTTTCACCATGCATGTAAACCAGCAGCACACATGGTGTATTGTAGCAGAACACAGGCTGAATCCATTTGGATTCCATGGTGGCAGGGAGCCCACTGACAGATGTTCTTCCTGATAATTCATGCAATCATTCTGCAAGGTAATAGTAGTTTCAAAAGGGACAATGAACTTCTGCTTTCCCTGACCTCCTCATCATCATCAGTGTGTTATTAATGGGACATTTTTATATGTGTGTTTAACAGCCCTGCAGGGCACATGGTGCCAGTTATCACAAGGTGGATACTTGGAGCTGGTAAGTGCAATAGCCAGAGATACCAGTGCCACTCCAGTGTAACTACATACTCTCATTTTTATTGTTTCAGGTTTATCCCAATTTATAGGGGACCAAGTCACACCTACAAGATACAGAGGCTGACAGAATCCACCTGTTACTCATTCAGAATACAGGCAGTCAATGATGCTGGGGAGGGACCTTTCTCAGAAATCTGTACCTTCTGCACAACTAAGTCACTCCCACCTGCAATCAAAGGTATGTAGTATGGTTTTTTATGTGTAAGTAACTTGTAAATATTTATGTAATTGGTAACTATGAGGGGAGGTTGTAAGGGTTACCATAGGTATGTAATAACACTGGTGAAGAACCAGTTTGTGCTGACTGTAGGTTTCTCTTGAGTTGTGAAGTTACTTAATGGTGGGAAGCTAAATTACCACCCAAAAAATCACACAAGCAATATAAAGGTTATGTCAGCCACTGTTCTAATAAAAAAACTGTTCAAATGCTGCTCCTATCAATAATGTTTACCAGGGGATTGCCCTGGATTACCACAGCATTTTTACAAGGGATCTAACAGCTGTAGTGTGGGTGTGTACCTACCAACTTAAGCTTTAGTAAAGTTTAATTTTTTTGTTGTGTATTTGATGTCCAGTGTAGACCTTCAGGGTTTATTTTTCCTTTAATGTATAAAATTAATTATGATATTTCACATATAGAGCATTAGGCCTAGAACTCAGCATGTGTTCCACTAGGAGGACTAAAGGCTTAATTAAATGAAGTTTTATAATGAAATGTCTTTTACTGTGTGTAAATTTTGTCCTAAGTAATTATGCTCCTGAGGAGGAGGAGGAAGGAAGGAAGGAGGAAAAGTAAAACCCACAGTGAAAGATCTTTCATTATAAAACTTCATGTAATTAGGCCTTTTGTTCTAGGCCTAATTAGTCCTTCTTTGGCCTGTTACAAGGGCAGTGGGTTTGCTCTATGGGTTGTCAGATCAGCTGAACTGGAATCAAATGCACCTTTTCTCCTGGGTGCTGAAGGCTTCCCTGTCAAGCCCTGTGATTTTCTGAGAGAAACGACAGCTGTCAGTTTGTCAGGGAGGTTTTGTTTGTTTCTCTGTATTTAAAATCCAGCTTTGGTGATTTTGACACCTTTTGTAGGCAAATATTTAGAGAGGGGAGAACACTGCTGGGGGTGCCTTTCCCTGCTAAGTCAGTCACCCCCAGGGAGAAAACACTCTCCAGCAAAAAACACCCGTGTGATTGAGGGTGAGGATACTTAGGCAGGGGTGGTTTATCCTGATGCACACCTTCACACAGGTGTGAGATGTGCTGCCCAGCCAAGGGAAGGGAGCTCGTGTGGCATGACCCAGGATGCCACTGTAGTCACACTTGCATTTTGTTGGCTATAAATCCATTTTATTCAGTTCACTTCACCTAGGTGTTTGTTTTGAACTCCCAGTCTGCCTGTTGAGTTCCTGTTAATTGTGACTCATCCCCTGGGCTGAGTTTCAAGCTGAGAATCAATGGTGCAAATACCAGGTCGTGTGTGGGCTGGGACCTCGGGTACCTGACAGAGCCCTGGCTGTGACAGAGAAAAGGGCATGACAAAGCTGTGCTGGTGAGCACTGCTGAGGGGAGGTGATGCCATGGGGAGGACTGGTCTGATGCCATATGACAGTGTTGGTTCCCTTCTGTGCTCAGAGAAATACAAAGGAATTTATGTGATAAACTTAATTTGGCTTTTTATCTAGCAGAAGAAAGTGTGTGTTCTCCTATAAGGTCTCCTAATTACTCTCTTAGTGATGCCAACCCTAGAATAGCTTTGCTGTTAATGGCAGTGTTTTGTAAGTGTCAGACAAAAATCTTCATGTATTGAAGTGAGAGATGAAAGGAGAAGGAAAAATAATTGAGATTGTTGTCAGCTAAGATAAAGGCGTTTATTATCAGTCTCTCAACACTAGCAGATGTGCAGAGAGAAGTAAATGGATATTGATTACATTTGGGCCTTCATGATTCAAGTGTTCCTCTTGGGAAGTAACAGATCAGTCTAAAATTTGTGTAATGTATGCAGCAGCATTTGTTTCTTTGGTAGACCCTCCTGTTGTCTGTTTTTGTGGGGCTGGGGATCTGGATTGCCTTTAACAAGCTCATGTCCTTGCACGTGCACATGTTACCCACCTGATACAAGTGCTCAGCACTTGTTTCTCCCAGTTTTATTATTTTCTTTTTTTTGGTATTGTGCTTGCTGGCTCTGCCTGATCAAGAGGTTGGTGAACCCTGGATGCTGCTGCAGTTTTCTTTGTGCCTTCTTCCAGTGGCAGATGCTTTGCTGTACGTAAAACTGTGCTGCCCCTGTCTGTGCTCTGCTAGACTGAGCTGTGAGCTTGCCCTGGGTCAAGGCACAGCATCCCTTGGCTCTCAGCTGCTGAGAGAGCCTCTGCCAGGGACAGCAGCCTTGTAACAGCCGACAAATTGAATTTCTCTGGAGTTCTAGTGAGAGCACTAGTCTTAAGTCTGGCTAGAAATAGCAGCTCTGATCAAGTGGGTGTCAGGCTCAGATTTATATTCAAGTCCAGGTCTTGAATGTTATGCTTGTCCTTTTGCTTCCCAGGCTGGACTTCATCTGTAATATAGAAGATTCTTTAGCTTCTCTTCTCACATTCTTTCTTCTGTTTTTCCTGAATGAAATATTTGATATTATTCCTCTCTTTCAGTGGCATGTAGCATGGGAGGGATGCACAGGCATCTCCACTGGCACAGGTGTTTGCTCAGAACTTCACAGAATTGCTGCTTTTATGAATGCCTGTGTAATTTGTTCATTGGCTTCTGCTTTGAAAAGATCAGTGCACAGCACTGCAATTAAGTTTTGAAAGTTTTCTCCAAATCCACTCCTCCTTTGTAGCAGCTCACAGAGCTGACTGATAAGAGGTGCTCTAGCCTTTTTAAAATGTTCTGGTATATATTACAGTGCTCGTAAAATAAGATTTTGATGCAGTCTTTATATTAAACATTAACACATTTCCTTTTATTGTAGCCCCTCGAGTGACACAGCTGGGAGGAAACTCCTGTGAAGTTACCTGGGAAATGGTCCCACCCATGAAGGGAGATCCTGTTGGTTATGTTCTGCAGGTACTGGTTGGAAGAGAATCTGAATACAAGCAGGTAGGGAAATGGTCTGGGTTTAATATTGTTAAATTGATGGCATAATGGAAATGGTTTTGAAAATCCACTGTGCTGCTTCTTTGTACTGTATTGAATTACACCCTATGGTGATGTGTCAGGTGCACTTTGGTAAAGGCTGAGTCAAAATTAAGAGCTGTAATGGGCTGTTTTCTCCCCTAAGGGAGTATATAGAACATCATTATTTTATTGGAGTGATTTGTGTTCTTTCTGTGGTTAATCACTATTTTTAACTGTACTAACCTTTAAAAAGTTACAATTCTGTACACCCATGCTTGCTTCTGAACTGGCTGCTCTTAACCATTATCTGGAGATGAGATGAAGTCAGAAGATGACTCTTTCTAAGCCAGTTCCAAGACTGTCCATCAGGACACATTAAGTGGTTTGTTCATCTGTCTCACTCCTGTCTGAGGTTTTGATGCACGTGTAACTGCTGTGTATCCTTTCTGTCACTGTGGAAATAAAGGCAGTGAAGTACAGCTGATCCTTCTTTCCTTTGTCTGTCTGGATTAGACATCACAAGTGGATACATCCCCAGAGCACCTGAAACAGAACAGCTCATTCACAGTTAGATCTTTTATTTCATCTATCACACCTCTGGCTGTGTGATTTGCAGTGCACTTCATCTGTGTGCTCCCTTTTTCCTGTGCTTCCTTTCGTTGTCATGCAGGTTTCAAATAAATCCAAATTAGGGAAATGAGATATACTATGCTAATTAGACTCTTATGCTGTGCTAATTAAACCCTTAAAAATATGTATAAGTTAGTGCTTTCTTTGCAACTGTGTCTTTGTTCCTCTTCAGGCTGTTTCTGAGTGCTGCTGTGAACTAATGAATTATCAAAAACAACACAGAACACGCAGGACAACTCATGGGGGGCGATAAAGATTTAGAAACATAATGATTATTTTTGTCAGGAAACATTTCTGGTGCTGGTAATGAAACCCCTGTGTACTGTGTAGTGGTGGCCTCATAATGCCAGTGGCAAGTGCAAAAGTGGAACCCTTTTGCTGTTCCCTGATGTACAGAGAGGCTTTGGTGTGTCACCTCCAGGTACAGCTTCAGTGAACGTAGCCCCAGGGTTTAAAATGTTCTGGAGTCCTTGGGGAGAACTGGGCACAGCTTCATGTTCCTGGCACATAAGTGATGGCTTCATCTGCACAGTCCAGAGCTCGTGGTGTGAAAAAAACCAGCAGTGAGGGAAATAAAAAATACGTTCAGGGTCTTCTTATTTTGAAGGTCTTAGTTTTTCATGAGGCACAGCCTGAGGAGGGGTTTTTGTGTGAGTTGTCACCAGTAACTCCCTGGAGGAGGTTCCTGGCTGGGATGCTCCAGGTGAGACTGGGACTTTGCTGGCTGATAACCAGCCATGGGACAGAGGGAGACTTCCACTGTTTCACCTTTTCCCATCAAGATGTTTTTCCTCCATCAGGACTGTGGGTGGTGTCTCAGCACTGGGTGTCCATGAGCTGCAGTGGCTGCATGCTCAGGGCTCCTGTAATGTGCACAGAAGATAAAATACAGAAACACCTTTCAGTGACTTTCTGGCTAATACATTTCACCTCTGCTTTGACGTGCCTGTGATCACCTGTTATTATTTAACTGCAAAGTACTGGCACCAATAAGTTCATTAATGTTAGTGATATGTTAGTTACCTTTGAAGTGCAAGTCCTAAATTTATTTTTAAATATATTTTGTTCCCTGCAAGTGGCAAATATATTTGGCATATGTATCTAAAGGGGTAAATCATACTAGAAACATTTTGCAAATTGTTTTGAAGGGTGGCACCAATGAAATACACTCTAGATTTTCAGGCTATTCATGGAATGCAACGTCAGCCACCAATATGTTTTTGGGTAAATCTGCCCTTTCTCTCTAGACTGTCACACCTGAGCTGTCTCCCTGCCCTGCACCCCAGTGTTTGCAGCCCTCCACAGCCCAAAAGCTGCTGATTTTCCACCATTTGATCTGGCAGAGGTGATATGAAAGTACTCAAAACCTCTTTTTTCCAGATTGGGAGTATAGCCATCCCTGCCCTCCTCTGGGAGAATATTTTGTAAATATTTCTCTGCTGAGAATTGCCTGAAGAACTGGATTTGCTGGAGCTAAACAGAGAACATCTTAGCTCCCTGGAGAGTGTATTTGAAAAAATGCTAACTACTCCCTTCCTTGTTTCTCACACAGTGTGTTCCTTTTTGTGTATTTGTGTGCTTTATCTTTACAGATAATTTTTAAAAAGCAATGCCATGGGACAGTTCTTTTTAGGAAATCAAATCTTCCTTGTTTATGAATCAGGATGTAAGCCACAGGAGATTCCAGGAATCAGTGGCCTGGATTTGTTTTTCTATTTCTTGCACTTCTGTCCAGCATAGCTCACTCAGTCAGAATTTATCTCCAAAGTGTATTAAATTGTCTCTGTGTTTGCACAGCTTTAATGTGGATTTAGGGGAGTGGGCTGGAGCAGGAGCTGCAGTTTGGGATAACAGCTGGAATGCCCAGCAGCCTAAGGTTTGGTTTCCCAGTTGAGCAGCTCTGAGGATGGAAACACCCAGGAACCAAATCCTCTTAAGAGCTGACAATGGGAAGTGAGAACTGAACTTTTTAAAGCTTCTTTATCCTTAAATTGTTTGCTGCTGAAGCAAAATGTTCCACCTTTGAAATTTCCAAGACTTTGGAGGCAGCAGTGTTTCATCAGCTTCTGCCACGTCTCTTCTGGGAAAAAAACTGTCTCCAAATGCTTTCCAAAAGAAGAAACAGTATTGGTAGGATACATGGGGTTGTGAAAATCCCCTAGCAGTTCTCAGGTCTGCACTGAGAGGTGGGTGCCTGGGAGAGCCCAGTTAGCCTCACCAAGCTCTCACTTTAATTATTGGGTTTTTATTTGGATTAGATTGTGTAGACGCACACAGAATATCTGAAACGCTTTAGTGAACTGATAATTTCTGTAAAGCTTAGTCAGCCAAATAGTTGTTTTCCTTCTCTATTTTCAATAAGTCAAAGGCACTTGTGCTGGTTGTGTGTCAGAATATGACAGAATTGCACAGGACCTGTTGGCATTTAGATTTATAACCCAAACCATTCTCTGATTCTATCTTTTTATCAGTATACAGAATAGGCTTTTATTAACTGTTAAAGACATTGGCCATTGCATCAGGGTGCAGCAGCCAGGTGGGGTTAGCTTGCACTTTCCAGTGTTTTTCTTATAGGGCAACTATGGGTGTCAGTGTTACTGTTTGGAAAGGAGGGAGATGGGGTTGGAATTATTTAATGAGATCAGTGAAATTGAGAAATCCTCGCCTGCAGGAATTCTCTGTCTCTCTAGCTCCATCAGTAGGATCAAATACCATAAGAGTCTTCAACAGCAGTTTATTACTTGTGATGATATTTCCATTGAGAGAGCCAGGCAAAAAGCTCATCACATTTTTATTGTATTCTGAAGTGTCCAAACCAAAAAGCTGTTTTTAGGAACTGAAAGTGATAAATTGGATAGGCACTTCACTTTGGCTTGTTGGCCACCAAAGCATAATGTGCTACATATAAAATAATATTGCTGCTTCATAGAGTTATATTTGATTTCACATTTGTTTGGCAGATTTAAAGACCTTATTCATAGTTGTCAAGGGTTTTTTCTATTGTATATGTGAAGTCCACTCACAGAGTGTAGCAGTGTTCACAACCAGATGTGTTTGTGCTGGGAGCATCCTGCCACAGCTCTGAGGTGCTGCTGCAGAGGGTACAGAGGCTGCTCTCAGGAGTGGGTGACAATTTAACAATTTTTTGCCTGTTACTGATAGGTAGGTCCACTGAGGTAAATACTCACCAGACCACTGAAAGCAGGACAATTTCCATAACTGTCTTAGTGCTACTACAGGAAATGTTTTGTCTTTATCATTGGTGAATATTAATGCATGTACTCTATCTACTTTCAGCAATTTTTCAAACTTCCCTTACAGATACACTCTTCTCTCACTTGGCTGTCTGGCTTTTTTCTGAGAAGTGCTGTTGAATAGCTGGCTTGAGTGAACTTGGCCATCTGTACTTGTTAGACTGTAATGAAGATACAGGTTTTTGATTTAGCCAAGCCTGGCCTCCAGTTACACTGGTATTCACCACCCTGATAGAACAAAAGAAGTAAAAAACCCAGGTTTTTTTTAACTGGACAGGATTTTTTTCAGTGCAAAGACAGGTTGTATGCATGGAATTGCTAGTATCTCTTAAATGTAATTGATGAAGTTTAGATTGTAGTTTTTTTAATTAAATGTCATTATTTGGGTTTTTTATTTTGGTTCCAAAGTGGTCATATTGGTTGCAGAGGTTTGTTTGTGGCAAAGGCAGGTAGAGCTTTCCTGGCTATATGTTTTGAAATTATTAATTACAGCAGCACCAGAAAGCAAATCTTGCTGACAGTTATTTTGTGAGGGCTTGGAGTTGCCCTGACTCAGAATCTAAAGAAATGGGAGTTAGGTGGAAGAATCCTGGCAGTCTTGTGGGACAACAGAGTTGCCCACACCGGGTGGGTGTTAGAAATGGAATTGCCATGGGAGAGCAGAGGTGTTCTTGGGATGGGGGCTGCTGTGCAAACAGGCATTTCAACCCTCACATCACTTCTGTGAGCTGCTACAGCACTTTCAGTTTTGTTTTCCCTGCAATTACTGTAACCCAGTGACTCACTCCTCAGTGGCATTGGGAAGACAAACAAAGACAAGAGGAAAGGCAGCTGTGCATGGCTGTGGTGGCCAGTCACAGGGGTTTATGGGATGAATTTATTGTAGTCCTGTCACTTGACCTCGAGGGAGCTTCCTGTAAATGCTGAGCAATATTTGAGTAAGGCAACGTTTATTTAAATGTTGTTTCTTGATCTGTACCTCAGGTCCAAGAAGCATGAGGCAGTTAGAGGACTTGTGCTTAGTCTGGAAACCCAGACTTGCCATCATTCAAACTGCATTTGGAAAAGCTGTGAAAGCTGAAAAGAAAAGGAGAAGACAAATAAAAGAAGCACCTTAATCTTTGTGTCACAGACCTTCTCGAAAAATCAGCAACTGACTGTTTAACCAAGGGATGAGTCTCAGGGGCCAGCAGGGCAGGAAAGCTGGGAAGCTTGGGAGCTCTTTAAGTGGTCTTTAGCTGAGCAGGTTTCTTCTCTTTCCTCCTCATTTCTTACTCCAGAGTAACACACAGGAAATCCTCTATGGGCTTGGGACTAGTTTCCCACTTGCTCCCCTTTTCTAAGATGAGTTCTTGCCTCTGGGAGGGCAGAGATGCTCCCACAGCCAAGAGAAGGGAAATGCTAAATGAGCAGAGGAAGAAACATCTGAAGTTCAGGATGTTTTCCCAGCAGACACAGGCACTCTGAGACACTTTTTTTCATTTCATAAAATACCAGTCTCAACAACCCTCCATTATATAAATTATTTGTTTTCAGAGTTTGTGAATATTTCCTGTGGGTTTTTTTCCATTTAAGTCACAAAATTGTCTCAGATACTCAGTTTTTTCTCTCCTTTCTGATACTGTGACTTGTTCTCTGAGTCATGTAGTACCTACATTTGATTAACATAAATAGGTGATGGGTTTGGATTAGTAAACAACCAAATATAATGCAATCAAAAGGAAATTTTTTACACCTTGATGATATTTTATTATTTTCACAGTTCTGAAAGTGCAATTTCTGGAAAGATTGCTGTTTCTTGAGAGAAATGTGAGGGGAAAATACATTAAAATTACATTTGTAAGCGATTTTACAACTACACATTGAATGACTTCCAATAACCTCGTTTGCAAGTTTTCTTCCTTTTGGGGCCAGACAGGGTGATTATGTCCCAGACATGTTTTAGGCATCCAGTCACACTTTCAGAGTGCAGAAATATGTTTGTAGCTTTTATCACACCCACAGAAGATTAGTGTGTGCTATCACTGCTGCGCTGAGTGATGTGTTTGTTGTCTGTCCTGTGTGCACTGTGTTGAGACTTGTTGAGAATTCCTCCACCTGCCTCTGTTTTTCTGAATTCTGTGTTGACCCAATGAGTTCCTTCCCTTGAGAAGTGATTCCTTAGAGACTTGATGCCTGAAGAGGATACCTAGAACAGAGGCTGGACAGAGTTAGAGAATTAAATAGGTATTTATTAAAGGCCTTCAGCAGATACACCTTGGGCAGTGCAAAAGCCCCACGAAGGCCACACCCAAGATGGACAATGGTCATGAGTTTCTCAGACAAATGTAAGTTTGGTTTATTTGCATATCAGAGGCTAACTGTCCAATTACACCTTCAGGTAATGAAGTCACATTCCCCCAGTTTACTCTCCCAAAATTAATTTTTGTTTATATTCTATTATATATATTTGGTCTTTTGTTTATATTATTAAATTCATATTTATATTTTACTATTATATTATTTTATATTTTTATTATTATATTATATTGGTTTATTTTAGTTTCTATTATAATTGTTTGTGTTGTTACGTTATATTTTATGATATTTATATTAGATTATATTAGTTTATGTTATATTTTATTATATATTGTTTTTATTGATATTATTAAATGTATTTTTATATTTTGTTCTTATATTAGTTCATATTAGTTTATATTATATATATTGGTTTATACTATATTTATATTATATTGATTATATTATGTTATATATTATATTTGTTTTAATATTATATTATATATGATACTATATATGATATGATATTATATTATATATGATACTATATATGATATGATATTATATTATATTATATATTAATTTTTCGGGGCCTGAGGCTGCAATGACAGCCTTGGTTCTAAGGCCTGGAAGGATTGTTTTGTCTGACCAAACTGTGGGGAGAGCTTACTACCACTCTATCTGGAGTTCAGAGTTATTCACTAATGTAGGAATCACAATCACTAGTACAAGATCTGAAAACCCTAAAAGCTGAAAACACAAGGCCTCAGACTGAGGCGTCATACTGGGGCCTTCCATGGCGAGCTCCTCGCGTCACCGCGCTGTTTGAGTTTGTGTCTGACGGCGCTGCCTGCTTTGTTTTTAAGGTGTACAAGGGAGAAGAAACCACATTCCACATCTCAGGCCTTCAGGTGAACACAGACTATCGTTTCCGCGTGTGCGCCTGCCGCCGCTGCCTGGAGCCCTGGCAGGAGCTGAGCGGCCCCTTCAGCCCCTCGGCGGCGTTCGCGCTGCAGCGCGGCGCCCTGGAGCTGCCGGGCGCGCCGGGCGCCGAGGCCAAGGCCAAGGCCGCCGTGCCCACGGACGAGCAGTTCGCCGCCCTCATCGTGCTCGGCTTCGCCAGCCTCTCCATCATCTTCGCCTGTATATTACAGTACTTCTTTATGAAGTAGGCAATCCAACCGGAGTTTAAAGTACAGATTTAACTAATGCTACGCATTATAATCCACACATTTATTCAGATATTCCTCCTTTTTTTTTTTTTTCCTCCTTTTTTGTTTTGTTTTGTTTTGAAATCCTTCGTTCTACCGTGCGTTTTATATACTGCTCTTGTTTTATACAGTTAAAGATAAATCAGTGTTTTGATGCACCTTTTTGAAATTCAGAACTAGGAAGTGGTCAAACTGGAGAAACAAGCAAACCAGATACCAAAAGCAAGATTTCTTTTTGTTTTTCCTTCGCAATTTCAAAATTGTCAACAATTTGCCTTTTCAATGTTGGTTTGGCTTTTTTCACTGAAGTTCATGCAGTCTCTTATTTTATCTTACTATTTAGGAAATTTTAATAATGAGTCACTTTTTTTGTCTCTTCTTTTTCCTTCTAAACATTAGTCACAAGTATGTATAGTGGTAAGACTAGAATACAGTGTTAGTCAAGTACCAATTTTTCCTTGAACAGTATTAGCAATGTTGCCTACGAATTATTCACTACGTTTGCCCCAGTTTTTCAAGGTAAAACCTAAGTTTTTATTTTAACTGTTTAGTGCATTTAAATTGGAACAACATTCTGCAGTTGAAAAACCTTTTTAGTTGCCTGTTTTTTTTACAGTTACAAACACTATAAACTGCCTGTATAAGAAATCAAATAACCAAACTACGTATAAATTATGAAGCATTATAGATCTTTTTTTACCATTTTGATTCCTAGCAGTAATTTTAAGTAAGAGGGCATTGTGCAATAGTTAGTTATTCCCATGTTCAGCTATTTAAAAGCTGCTTTAACTTGTCTGTTTGTCACTGTATATAACTATTCCTAATCTAATACTAGATATTATTCTATTACGTTCAGCCTGATTTATATGATTCGAGCTGGTGACAGCTTACTGCCTCTACTGAATTAGGTGAGATTTACACTCAATGGAAGCAAACTTTACTGTCAGTTGATCTTTTTTTTATTATTATAAATATTACTGTTATTTTTTGGAGGGGTATCTATTTTATGGAACTTTTTGGAGGTATCAGAAATCACATCTGTTTGTTTTAAATGCCTTAGAAGGGTGTCTATGCTGTTCTTACCACGGGGCTGATTGAAATAACTTGGTACCTGGCAAAACTGAGATGAGAGTCCTGCAGAGGAATGGTCCCTGCTCTGGTGGCAGTGTCCCCCTCCTGCCTGCCCCTTCCCAGACACATTTTAATCCATCGAGACACTAGATTTTTAACTCTTGAGTCATGGGGTTATTTATATTAAGACAACATTGTGCAAGTACCTCAGGGACATAAATGAGCTGGAGGTGCAAATAGATTCCAAAAGGGTGCAACAGACACAGTGTATTTCCCTGCCTCTTGTTTTTGTATATTTTTGCTACTTGATTTTGCTTTTGTCCTATCTTTTTTTGTGCTCTGTCTCCATCGTTTAAGATTCAGTGTCCTGTACTAGCATAATATTCCCTTAACCAAAGTAATGGGGAAAAAAACAACATTATTTTTGTTTTTAGGTTTATTTATACTATATACTGCATACAGTACTTTAAATACCAATTACAGTGCAATCTTTTTATTTATTGTAAAAAAATAAAAAATAAAAAGTGTACTTATGTACTAATCTAATCCCCCTCTCCACCCTCCCCATAGCATGTTACATTTTGTCTGTTTTATACTGTTGTACTTTAGGTCAACTTTTTACCTGGCAGCATTCCTAGTATTATTAATCTTCTTGCATTTTCTTGTGTTTTTGAAGATGGGAGCATCTAGTACATTAAATGCCAAAAAAACCCCATTATCAGTGATTCAAACGTTTACATGTATCCAAAAACAAAATCATCTCTGGAAAGAAAGTGCTAAGATCAATGAATTATTCTGTGTGCCTCTCTAGATGTAGCAAATATTAGAAATGTTCTGTATTTTGTTATTGACTATAATTAGTTTGATTTAGCCTTGCAAACTAATGGCATTGAGCTAAATATATATATTTTTTTGTTTTTTGCCAAAGTCATGGCTTGTCAAATTTATTTACATCTTATTTAAATTTATTTGTGATATGAAACTCTGTGACCTTGCATCTGTATTTTGTGAGCAAAAAGTATACAGCTGTTTTCATTGGAGGGGAGAAGAGTGTATTTTTTAAAAAGATGAAAAGACCGCTAGTTTGGAAAAACCCAGAAATTTGAATAGATTGCCTTTTTTTATTTTTGGTATATTGTTTGAGCAGTGCTGCTATGAAATCCGAGCTTGACACCTTTTTTTAAGAAAAAAAAAAAACAAAAACTGCTTTAATAAAGAAAGGAAAAAAACCCCAATGTGCTCTAGGTGAGCCATTTTGAAAGTTTGAAATACGAGTGCTACTACAAGCAGTGAGCAGAGTGCAGGGGAGAGCAGTCAGTCACACTTTCCAGTACATCTCTGTCTCTGCTGATCTCTTGGGTCCCTCACCAGCCAGAGCCCCAGTCCAAGCCTGAGCTTTTGGGAGATGCTGCTGGAGCAGCTGGGACAGGCCCAGTGAATTTGGCATTTTCAGCCTAAATATCCTGCCTTAGTGATCTGATGTCACCTGTGTGTCAGTGACAAAGGTCACTGGTGTCACACCCTTCTGTTCTGAGGGATGTTGTCCCTGGCCCAGCACTGCTGATGCCTTGGCCCTTCCCAAACCCCCTCGTGCCCCTGGTCCAGCAGTGGCAGGTGTTGGATCCACGCCCAGGGCACTCTGCTCCAACAGAAATCACCACCACCAACAAAGGTAGAATGGAACACTAAGTATTTAATACCCTTAAGGAAGGAGAGAGATGTTTTTATATTGTTCTGCCTTTTTCTTTATGAACTTGAAGTGTTTTCTAATCCTGTTTGTTGGCTCCAGTAGCTCAGTATTCAGTGTCATGATTGAGAAGTGCCCTAATTGAATGTGTATGAACCTTATCCTTGCACAGTTCTTTAAATTGAAAAAGAAAAATAAAATGTTTTTACCTCACTATGGGAACATACATTCCAAGCTTTTCAACTTTAAAAAAAAAATAATCAGAAGTTTTCTTGTATTGTAAATTTTAGACTATTTCATATGCATTATATTAAAACTGCCATATCAATTTTAATGTATAGATTTTGCAAATACTACACTATGTATGTAAGACTTAACTGTATCTGTAGTGTATATGTAATATATTTATGCCCAATAAATGTTTTAATTCTTTCTGTTTTAATTCTTTATTTTAATTGAACACAGCCCTTTGGGGTCAATGTAGCCCCTTCTGGCAGGTCAGTGCTGTTGTGCATCCTGGAGCAAGGGTGGGAGCCCTGAATTTACCTCAGGATGTTTCTGCTCTAATTGGAGTGATTTTTGTGGTTTTTGAAGAGTAAGTTTATAATCTGAAAGTCAGGTGTTCTAATGACTTCTTTTATATAGCTTGCATGAAAAATTAAGGATTTATATTTATATACATACCTAGGTTTATTCTCTCTGAGTAATTAAACTCTTGAAATACTAGAGCTTTTAACTTATTATTATGTGCAATGAATTCAATTCCTTATCATGATGAAATAATCTAATATGTATACATGTTTCTTGTCAAACACATTAATGTTAATTTGTTAATGCTTTTTTTCAAGTCACTGCATAAATACAACAATTGACTTGTTTGCTTTTTTAATTACTGCAGTTTAGAACAAGAGTGGGGTTTTCCTAGGGGAATACTTTTTTCACTTGGTTGCTCAGCTTTTTTTATTTAAGCAGTGCTTGCCAAGACAAGCTCTTTAACAAAATCTTTTAAATATGTCTATAAAATAGTAATCAGCACTTTGACATCTGAGGAGATCTTTTATTTTCAGTGGTCCCTGTTTGATTGCCAGGGGTGTCTGCAGAGATGCTGGAGGGCGGTGAGAGCCCATGGGAGAGAAGCAGGATTTAAACATTTGCTGTTGGAGTTCTGAATGTTACCTTGTGCTGTTATCACCCACAGGTTTTTGCAGAGGTGCTGGGTGCCTTTCCCACACCCAGGCTGTGCAGAGCTGGGTAAGTAGCCCTGAATTTACCACGGATTTTGTTTTGTGAGGAAGCACAGAGCGAGTTATACCCGGCCTTGGCTGATGCTCTATTTACCAGCAGCTCCTTGCCTGCTGGCAAGAGAAGTATCAACTTTGAAAAGTTCTGGAAGAGAGCAGAGGCTGGCATTTGGGGTATTTAGGGTGTTTCAGTGGTGGGGGGCACAGCAGTGGGCTGTGGCACGTGTCACAGTGTGAGCAGTGCCAGGTGTGCCCGGGCACCATGCGGTCCCCGGGCTGGCGCTGCCGTTTCTATGGCAGCGGCGATTCTCTCCTCTCAGTAATCACGGAGCTGCTCAAAAACCAACGCCTGGAATTTGTTTTGCTCCTCACTTGAGCCTCTCCTGGCGGCTCAGAGCACGTTTGGTGTGGTGCAGGAGAGCTGAGCCCCGTTGGAAGGGGGGTTTCTCTGAGGAGCCAGGGGTCACAGCCACGTGTGGCCCGAGCTGAGCCACGCGCTCCCCGCAGGAGCTGGGAGCAAACAGGACCTGGAGTGACACCAGTCCCTGTTGTTCACCTCCTCTGGAGCTTCTCCACAGGCTCACCTGTGTCTTTGAACTTTAGGAGATGCTCAAATCCAGCTATTAAAAAAAAAAAAGCTGAAGGGGGTGGGTCATAGTGCCAGTGCTGTACCAAAGGACCAAGACTCTCCTGCCTGTCCCTCCCATCCTGAAGCATAGCTGAGGTATTTAAAATACCCCTGAAAATTAAATACTTGGGCTGGAAGCAGATGAGCATTAAAGCCCCTTCCAACCCAAACCATTCTGTGATTCCATTCTATGAATTTATGGCCTGTGGACATGGAGTGATTCTTCTCCAGCATTAGTGACATCTACATCAACAGGATGGTTCTGTTAGACCTTCAGGATGGTTCTCTTAGTCTTGCAGCCAAAGGTGTCAGAGACAAGAAGAAATCTGTGTGGTAATATGAAGTATAAATTATATTTCCTCTGCAAATCCTTTTCTAGAATTACTGCAGAGTTCGTGATGTATTGTCGTTTATTGAAGCAGTGTAGAATTCTATTCTCTGTCCTTAACCTGGGCTGGAGTAAAGATGCAGATGTTATTTTTATTTTTCTCAGAGTGAGAATCACAAGTAAGTAGAGATGAATATGGACATTTTGTTTCACTGTTTTTGTGGCTGAGCAGAAAAGCCAGCTGAGATCCCCTGAAAGGGCTATTTTATTGGTACTACATTTTGAACAATTACATCTATTTTTGCTCTTGACCATTGCTCTTACAATGCCCAGTTTCTTGGCTCAGTGAAATAAAAAGAAGCTTCACACACAGTGGATTAGCCTGGGATCTGCTGTTATCTAAGTGAATGTGCTGTTATTGGTTTGAGTAGTTACATTTACTGCACTAATTGGTGGCATAGATGGTCTTGCATGCAATCAGAGCTATTTTTAGGCCTCCTGACATGGTTAATAAATAACTGCTTGGGTCAGTGTGCTCAGTGGATGTCATTTCTTAGTAATTTTATTAGCTCATCTCTCTCACTTTCTGTCATATGAAAGCTATTACTCTCTACAAATAAAATGGAGCAAACAGTAGGGATGCAGAAGTCGTGTGAGGATTAATTTGTGAATAGAGTTGAGAAATTCACCCTAATCCAGTGCAAATATTGTCTTTTTAAATTTCTAACCCAAATGCTCTTCCTTTCCATAAAAAGCTTGTGAGCTGGTGGTGGTGTCCTGGGCCCAGGGGCTGTGCAGCACTGGTGATGTTGGTGTTCCCTGGCTGCACTGGGCAGGATGCACTGGCTGCAGCTCACCAGGGTCTGCTGAGAAAATCAGGTCTTGGCACTCAGCAGGGCCAGATATCCCCTGGGATGCTGCTGTGTGCAGTTTGTATGGTTGGATGGAGCTCTGGATTCAGGTTCTCTCTATGTCTCTGTCCTGTGTCTTGCTTGAAGTGTCAGGTGATGGACTTCAGTGTTCTGAAACCAAAAGCACCCCAGCTGTACAAAGCTCTGGTTATGCTCTGAATGAGCCTTGTCTGGGCAGTGATGGTTCATGGTTCCCCTGGCTCACCTCAGGCAGCCTCACAGGAAGGGGTGTTGGGTACAGCTCTGGCACAGCCTGTGGCACTGGCACTGCTCTGGCTGCCTGGCTGAGTCCAGGTTCCCCTGCAGTGTGGGAAATCAGGCACAAGCCCACAGCAAAGGCTGAGGAAGCAGGTAAACACAAACCTCTATTGGGGTTAGACAGCACAGCTGGTCTGAGGTGGTTTCCCTGTGAGGGTGGTGTGGCCCTGGCACGGGCTGCCCAGAGAAGTTGTGGCTGACCCATCCCTAGAAGTGCTCGTGGCCAGGTTGGGTTGGTTCTGAGCAACCTGGGATAGTGGAAGATGTCCCTGCCCATGTCAGGGTGTTGGGACTGGATGGTCCTGAAGGTCTCTTCCAAACCATCCCATGATCCCACATCCCAGCATTGGACCAGAGATCCCCAGGCATCTGAAGGATGAGCCCCACACCAGCACTGGTCAGGGTCCCAGCCAGGGCACACAGAAACCCTTGTGCTGCCTGCCCACTTCCCTGCCTCCCTCCTCACAAACTAACAATCGTTCAGTGGGTTCAAAACTCCACATTCAATCAAAGCTAACTCGGGTGATTGCACCTTTCACAGCCCCACACTGGTGCCACCAGCGTGGCACAGCAGATTTTAGAAAAATCAATCTCATTGTCACTGCTTGATAAAAATACCAAAGTGCTGTTGACTGGGCAGGATGTGACCGTGAATCTTGGCTTCATTTTGGGAGAATCTGTAGTATGCATTGTTGCTGTCTTCTCTCAGACTGCTGTGTTCAAGCTGTTTAAATCCCTGCTCCTCAGAGCTCACTGCAGAGCAGGCTCGTGGTGTCAGCTTCCCTGCCTGCCCACCTTAATTGCCATGATTTGCAGCCCCAGGTCATTAGTGAAAGGAGGCTGTGCAGGGAAGAACAGTGTGGATAGGGGTTTGGAAATAGCCATGCCTTTTCTTTCTCACAGACAGTGCTGCAATCATGTGAAAATCAATCAGAACATCAGAAAAAAGCAAAGGATCTTTTGATCCAGTAGCATCAAAAATGGGGGCAAGTGCTGGGAGAACATCTCCTGAGCCCTCAGAGCAGCCTCTGAAGGGGAGAGTGGGGTACTTTACTCCTGAGAGCAATTTTGCCTTATGGACTCACATCACAAAACCATTATTTTGCTCCCAGTGAAAGAATCAGAGCAGGTGTGGGAAGCCATAAAATGCCTTTATTTGGAGAAACACAAAGTGGTTTATCTGCAAGTACAACAGGAGGAGCACCCTGTGGCTCTCAGAAGGGTGTATTTGTACACAGAAATGAGAGCTGGGATTGGCAGCTGGGCATTGAAAACAGAAAACTGATGCTGGGAGCTGCCAGACCCAGCCCAAACCCAGGAATGACATCCAGAGGGTGCAAGTGAATCCACACCCCATCCCTCTGGGACAGTAGGGTTTGAGCAAGGGGTTAAAATGCCAAGGGCTTTGATTTCATTTTTGTGAGATAGGGCTGGTGCCTTTTATTGGGATTTGTGGGGGTAAAATGTAGTTATGGTGCTTTCAGCTGGGGGTGAGGAGGGCTGTTGGTTTGATTTTTTTAAAGATTTTTTAAAATTTTTTTGATATTTATATTCTTGAAACAAACTTTCTCACGCACTTTCTGTAAATAACTCATTGTTTTGCATTCTTTTATAGAAGAAGAAAAATCTAGTAGACTGTTAGTTTGTTCAGTGTCATTGGAAAGGTGGCACTTTCACCCTCCAATCCACTGCCACTTTTAGAAAACTATAAATGTTAGAGTCAGATAATAAACTTCCCTTTTTCCTTCACCTTGGGAGCAGCGGTGTGCGCTTGTGTTGTTTTGGTGGTTCAGGACGTTACAACAGGGCCACCTCTGGAGATGAGTTTGATTTTTTTGTTCCAAATTTGAATTTGCTTCTCAAGATGTAATTTACCTCTTCAAGGCCATGGGATTTTTGCAAAAGATACAAGCAAGCTCTATGGAAGCCCATCCAGAAACATCCACTGGGCCCAGAGCAGCAGCTCCCTAAAACCAGCAGATCCATGACAGAGACGGGGTTGCCTTGGGTGTTTAGGTGTCTGCTGATTTTAATGGGCTTATGCAAATGTCATTTGATACAAACTTACACAACTGCTGAATAGCTATCAACTCATATTTTGACAGAAAGTGCTGGTTTTCCAGTATATTTTATTTTTGGCAAGAAATACAATGGGACATGATTTTCTGCTTGTGCATGCCTCCATCAAAGGTACTTTTGTAAAATGAATGGTAGAGTCCTTTTGACCTATTTCATCACCAATTTAACTCATTGCCAAGAAAGAAAATGCAGCCAAATTGTTCTTGTTTATTTGTGGAGCTAATGTAGAGGTGGAAAAGCTTTTAAAACTGGGACTGTTTAATGAATGAACTTTCAGTTATTTTCTCTGTGGGCTGCTCACATTCAAGTTAGTAAGAATACAGGAAAATTTTGACTCTTACAGTCTCTATGCTTTTTTTTTTTTTTTTTCAGTCAGAACTGGCAAGGTTTGTTCTCTCAGGAAAGAGTTTCCAGAAATGGAAAGGTCCAAGCCTGAAAAAACTCTTTCCTGCAGAGCTGCCCTGTCTCCCACACCAATGAACAACCCAGTGCCTGCAAGGCGCTCTCGTCTTCCCCCTGTGAAAAATGGATCTCAAAACCCATGTCCAGACCCAAAACTGGATGGGAGGCACAGCTTTGCCCTTTCCTGTAGGGAAGGCTTTGAGGAGAAGCTGCCAGGAACACGAGGTGCTGCAGAAGTGCCCTGGGAGGCAGAGGAGAAGGGCTTTGTGTGTGCTGGGAAATGTTTGCCAGGCCAGTCCAGCATCTCTGTGCCAGCACAGGTTGTTTTGTCACTGCCCTGTGCACCTGCAGCATCCACCCTGCCCCTGTTCATCCTGCCAGAGATAAGGCAGGAGGAGCCTTGCCCCTTGTTGGTAGCTGGGACAGGCTGATGATGCCTACCTTGGGCTGACCTCGCTGCTCTTAGGTAAAAGACACCCTGCAAATCCTGCTCACGCTTTTTTTTTCCCCCAGTGCAATTATTTCTTACAACTTGGGCAGGGTCAGGTTGGATGGAGCCCTGAGCAATCTGATGTAGTGGGTGGCATCCTGCCCGTAGCAGAGGGTTGGAACTAGAGAGTCTTTAAGGTCCCTTTTGTGTTCTGTGATTCTCTGAATAACACTCAAGACAAGCAATGCTGGATTCATCCATCAGTGCAGGTGGGGACATGTGTATTTTTTTGGAGGCATCAGACAAAAGTTGATTTTATGATGCCCAAGTGAGGGTTATCCAGGTTTTGAGGTGGGTTTTTTTCCATGATTTCCATATAAAAGCAGTTCATTGTGTACCAGTTTGAAGCAGCAGTTCCTCAGCATGTGCTGGTGTGACCCCTCTGGCTTTAGAGAAGCCATATAGAAAAGCTTTGGTACTGAGGATAGCAACACTAATGGCTGGTGTAGTGACAGCTACAGTGTGTTAAATGTTTGTGCTCCCTGCTGGATATGAAGTGTTTTCCTGCTTGTGCAAGAGTCCTACGAAACTGGCTAATTTCTTTAACAAGAATTTGTGTATTTTGCTAGATTTGTCCAAAGACTGGGAGAAATTAGTCCAACTCCTCAGTTAGAAGGAAGGAAGGAAGAAGAAAGAAATCTTGTCCTCCCTTCCAAGGAGCAGCCAGTGCCTTTCTGACTTTTATGACCCCAGATCAAATGTTTTAAATTTCATTCTGTACACAAAATTGTGGAAATTTTACAGTGTTGGTAGAGCTAAAATTTACATTTTCTCCTGATGAAATGCTTAGGCTAAATGAAATTATTAGTATGTTTGTAGTTTGTATGCATAAATGTGTCTACACAGGGCTTTAATGTTGTAGTTACTCTGATTAAACAAAATAACCTAATCAAGTTAGTCACACAGATTTGGGGAACAAAACTAAAATATAAATATGAAAAAAAAAATTAAATCCAGTAGTGTGAATCACACTGGGTCCTCCCCAAGACAGAGCCACAGGGTTATAAAGGGTCTGATCACTTTATTTTCTTTTTCTGTTCACATTTAACAGCACAGACACAGCTGAGATCTGAAACACCGATGTGACGCCGGGTGTGTGTGTGGTTTGTTTGTACAGACATTTTGTTACTGAGCTCACATCTGCACCCTCTTTCCTTGGTTCCCAAATGTCTTGTTTCCCTGAGTTGCATGAATTCTGCCAGCAGACCTGCTTTGCCAGCCAGTGGGTGAGAGAGCAGCGTGGACAGCCAGGTGCCTGTGGGCAGAGGTGGAGCAGGAGGTGATGCTGCAGTGCCTCAGTGTGGGTGTTTGCACTCCTGGAGTGGGGAGGGGACAGGCTCAGGTGCCACCAAGGAGCAGCAACCAGCCCCTGGCCCCAGCGAGGTGAGAGAAAAGACAATGCATATACAGAGGAGGCCAATTTCTCTTGTGAGTTCAACCTGAGCAGCTGAAGGTGTAACAGGGGAAGGGGCCCATCGGTGTGAGCGGCGGGTTGGAGGCAGGAGAGTTCTGCTGACACAAAATTCACCAGGGACAATTAAAATCCATCAGGGACAGGGGGCTGTGGGCCAGCTGGGGATGAGCACTAGAACCAAAGAAAGCTGCTATCACACGTGCATGCTCCAAAGCTCTGTCAGCTCTGTGGGGCACAAAACCCATCTGTTGGTGAGACAATATAAGCCACGTTCATTAGCACAGAAGATGGAACGATTCCTGGTTTGCCTTGAAATGGCACACTTGAGGTATGAAAATCAAATTTAAGGGGTTTATGAATCAAGTATGAGAATGTGTCTGCCTGTGTCCTTTAATGCAGATTTTTCTATTATTTTCTCAGGTCACGGTGGTTAAAAAGTGTAAAATGTTCTCAATTCAACACTGCAGCAAACGAGCACAAATGCACACCAGGCTTTACAGGAGGATGTGGCACTGGGACAGCCTTTAAACAGAAACATGGGGGGTTTACAGGCAGGATACCTGTCCTCAGCAAGCTTTGGGGTGCAGTGGGGCACAGTTAGGGACAGGTAGCCACAATCTCGTTACAAACACTGAAACAATTAAAAGCTTCCAAGTTCAAACACATCAAGTCATTCACAGTCAAACTGAACAGAACAAGTACAGATGATTTAGCTAGTAAAAAAAAAAAAAGAGACTTTGGTGGGTGATTGGTGATTGCATTCCACATTTTTATAGCATCACTGCAGGCCTGAAGTCAGCACTGTCCTTGTCCCACTGATATATATTTAAAAAAAATATTTCAGTACAGTCAGGTTCTAAGCCACTTCTGTGAAAGCTTTTTTTTTGTTTCCTTTCTACTTGGATGTGACATGGAGGTTATTCATTTTTAGCATGTTTAAAAATTATCCATTTTATATCTCTTTTTTTTTTTTTAAGAAATAATTTTCCTCATTCCAAGAAAAACATGAGCTTACTTAAAAATTGATATTATGAAAAGTGTATCAAATTTCCTGTTTACTACTCCAAAAAGGCAATTCAGTATCCTCTCTCTAGGGTCAGATTAGATGCTAGCAAAATTCTTAGCAAAACTAAAGCTAACTCTGGAAAAATTCAGCTGGAATTGGCGCTGCTGAAGTCGTACAAACTCTCGAGTCAAGTGGGCCACGTTTGCCTGCTCAGGACGGGTCTGGGCTAAAGTCAGCATTAAAAAATCAAACGGGCGAAAGCAGCACAAAAATAACACCTGGAGCGTTGCCAAATTCTGTGACCGCCTCTCTCCTCTCAGAGTCCCAAACTTCAGGTTTTTTCCCTCAGATCTTTGCCCGCACGGCGCCTCTCAGCCCATCCGGGTAAGGACCCAAGTGGCGCTTTCAGCCTTGGGATTCCCATTCCTTGCCCTCTTGCCCTCCCGCTCTGGCTTGCTGGGGACTCGGCGGGTGGCACCGGGTGGCACTGGTGTCATGTGGTGCCAGCGGGCTCTGTCCAGCCGCGGGAGCTGCCCTGCTTGCTGCTGGAGAGGCTGTGCTGGGGCAGGGCGCGCAGCCCCAGCAGGCGGCAGGCGGCCGCGCGGTACTTCCTCGACATGATGTTGTACAGGATGGGGTTGATGGCTGCACTAAGGTAGAAGAGGACAAAGGACACCAGGTTGCAGTACTGGCTGATCACTGCTATCTCCAGGGAGCCGGCTTCGAAGGATTTGGAAAATAAGTAGCGTCCTACGTGAAAAGGCAACCAGCAGAGTATGAACGCAAATACCACCACGACTAAAACAAAAACAGCAGAAGAAAGTGTGTTAAGTGTGAGTATCAACATACAGGTGATTAACATTCTGTTCTGCAGCTCTGTTCCTTTAACCAATTAATCACAAAGTGTGAAAATGCCTCCCCTAAGCTTTCACTTGTGTCTCAGTACATTCTCTGAGAGTATGAATTGCTGATACTTAATACACTTGGATCATATCTAAACAGGCTGCCTGAATATTGCCCAACTAATCTGATGTAGCAAACTTCTGACCTATAAAACCTATGTTTGCATCAACAGACTGTTAAAGAATCCAAATGGTGACAAAATATGACCATCTAGCATCTGCAGTGTTTAACAAAAGCAAATTATACATGATAGACTCAACGCTGTGGTTTGTAATGAAGAATGTAATCAATGGGAAGCAAAATTATTTAAGACAAAAAGAAAAATTGTTAAAGGCAAAGGCCCCAGAACAAAACACAGAGAATGGGAACTTGTAGAGCACATATGCCAAGATAAGAAGAGGAGAGTGGTTCATCCCTCCAGTTTGTCCATTTTTTGGAACATTAGTTACTCCCAAGAAGAGTAAAACTAAATGTATAGTATATAACTACATAATTACAGTTATACAGTATATCTGTATTACTGTATTACTAGAGTGGTTGCATTTGCATGTAAATATCATGTCTGTAGAATAATGGGAATGTGTGTATCTCTGAACACTGGCCCATTGGAATTTTCATCTGAGAGAAAGGGAAACAGTTTCTTTTCATTTCCTGTGTGCCTTTGACCTTTATTATTTTTCATATTGCTCTGAGTGTATCTATTAATATATTACAGAGAGAAAGACCAGAAAACTCGAGCAAGGGTTTCTGACATTCTTAAGCAATTTTTACAGTTAACCTGTTCATGGAATAACAGAATTGTTTGTGTTGGAAAGGAACTTAAAGAAAATTTTTTCCAAGCCCCCTGCTTTAAGCAGAGACACCTTACACGAGACCAGGTTGTTCAAATTCCAGTCCAACCTGGTCCTGGTGGGGAGGCTGTGTTAGCAACCTGCTTGTGTGAGCTATCCTCATATCATGTCTTAGAAGATAATAAAATTCAAATTACTGAGAGGAATGGTTATAGGTATCTTTCCCCAGAAATTCTGCACTAGCATTCCCAATTTTAAAAGATGCTTATGCAGGACTTGTGGTGGAGTGGAAAGCACCAGAGCTTGAGGTTCAGAAGAGGTTTTCCAGCTCTGCATCTTCTTGAGCCAACCACTTCCAGTTTTCCCTCACTATCTCCACTACAAAATTAATTTGATTCCCTGGCTCACATGGGGATTTGAATCCATGTAATGAATATTACCATGATGGTCGTTATGAATGAGCAGAGTTTAAAGCACAGCCTATTATGACTAGAATTTTAAGCACAGGTAGGCGTGCAATATCCCTAGTCAGGCTTTTGACATTTTGATCTTCATGCATGCAGAATCCCGTGGATTTCAATAGGAATGGGATGTGATAGCTCCTTTGCAAGTCAGGCTATACATTTAGGTGTTTAATTTCAGTCCCAGAAGCATAACCTGTCTTTACAGTTAAAAGAACTTCTGATGCTAATCCCATTTACTTGATGTTCCGTGACTTGATAAAGCCTCAGTAAGCCCCTTCTAAATTTTAAGCAGAACATTAACACCAGTGAGTGTTGACTGCATTGAGCATCTGCTGCCACTGAGCCCTCACCAACTTCTTCCCATCTTTCTGTCAGGCATCAGACTGTTATCATTTAAGGAATATTGGCTCTCTGTCAGAGGAGAGTCTTGCCACTGCCTGGCTGTTCTCAGACCTTGTAAAAGGAAAAAAAAAAAAAGAGTGCCTGAAATATTGCAATGCTTGTGGCAACACTTCTGAGCAGAAATAAGCATTTTTTTATTTCAAAATTCTTTACAGTTAAGTATATGGAAATATAAGCAGTAGTAATATAGGTAATTTACTCATAGTCAGTGGAAGTTCATAATCCTGAACCTCTAGAAGTGTGAGCAATTAATTACTTTCAAGGTCACGCTTACCAGACTGAAGTAATTCTATTGATCATAAAACATAGCTGAAAGGGCATAAAGAATGCTACTGGTTTTATTATTCCTCCTGCTGTTGCATAGTAATAAATTAGGACATGAACAAAAAGAATAGATAGGCTCCTATCTGATAATTAAGGTACTTAGGGCTCACTGCCACCTCTTGTCTGCCTCATTAGCCCACCACTTCAACCTTGCTGAAAGGAGCCTGTGAAAGCTTCTTCCTGCAGAGCATCTTGTCCCCCCCAAAATCCACGGGATGACTTGCACTGCAGAGGACTTTTGGCTTGGGTAAAAGTACGCAGCAGCAGCAGCAGCAGCAGGATCCTGCAGTTTTCAGACACTAAACTGCAGGACAACTTTTTGGGTTTGTGTTTCAAACTGCCACTACATGCACTGACTTTGTATGTTAAAACTTGTGTTTCCATGTGCCAACCACAAGTGTTTAAAGCATTCAGCAGTGTCGATACACAAAGTTAGGAGTGACAGTGTCTGTTGTCCTGATCCTGTTTTCTTACAGTCTGTGAGATTTTACAGCATCACAGACCTCAACGGAGACTCGGTGCTCCTGGTTCAGCTTATCCTGGGTTTTTGCTAATATGAAAATACAGATACATTTTCATAAGCTTACACAGCCATGGTAGGAAATAACCCCAGTTTGCTAAACCCTTGATACTCTTTTCCTATGAATCTTAGTGCACATCATGCCCTGCCTCCCTGGCTGTAGTCTGCAGCTCAACTTCATGGCTTGAGAAGGGTTTAGTTTTGTTTAAAAATGAAATAAACTGTTCTCTGTAAATAACATTGGTATCCACAACCAAAGAGCAAAAATGCTCAAAAATCTCGAGGGCACAAGCTAATTATAACTGTAGTATTTGTCCTTGTCAGAGATTCTTACTAATGTTTGTTTAACTGTTTGGGAGTCCCCAGCTCAAACCAGTTAGAAATAAATCTAAGGGAGGAGGAGAGCTATCCTACAGCTACCCTGAGGTTTAGCCTTTTGTATGAAACATTTTCTTTCCTTTGGAAGGAACTACAGCAAACTATCAGAGAGCTCCCTGTCTTTTTCTCTCTCTCTCACACACACACAGAAGCACACACATCCTTTTGGAAAAACAGAGCAAGAGGACTCGTACCTAACATTTTCACAGTTTGCTTGTTGTTCTTATCCCTGATGGCAGTGTTTGGACCGATGTTCTTCCTCTTCCTCCTCCAGAGCTTCCTCCCGATGAGGCTGTAGAGCACGGTCAGGCAGAACACGGGCAGGAAGAAGAAGATGCTGGAGGTCCAGACCATGATGGTGAGCAGCCCCGAGCGGATGGCGTACTCTGTGGCTCGGCACTCGTTGGTGCTCAGCGGGTTCGTGCCGTTCTCGTGCTCGACCCCCACCAGGATGAAGATGGGGCCAGCGCTGATGAAGGAGATGGCCCAGAGGAAGAGGATGACCAGCTTGACCTTCCCCTTGGTGATGATGACTTTAGCTCGCAGGGGGAAGCAGATGGCGACGTACCGCTCCACGCTGAGCGCCGTGATGTTGAGGATGGTGGAGTAGGTGCAGCTCTCGCTGATGAACTGGAAGAGCTTGCACAGGAGGTTCCCGAAGTTCCAGGGCCGGTACTGCCAGAGGCGGAAGAGGTCCAGGGGCATGCAGAGGAAGATGAGCAGGTCGGAGAAGGCCATGCTGGACAGGTAGAAGTTGGTGGTGGTCCTCATGTCCCGGAACCGCGACACCACCAGCATGGTCATGAGGTTGCCGATGATCCCGATGACGAAGAGCAGGACGCAGGCGACGGTGATGCCGGTGAGCACGGGCACGGGGAACAGGTGCAGCGGGGGCTCGGCGCCCGTCCGGTTCTCCGCGCCGCGGCCGCCCGCGCTCCCCTCCCGCATCCTGGCGCCGCGGGCTGCGCATCCCCGCCCGGCGCGGCGCGGCCCGGCCCCGCGCGGTGCCCGCTGCGCGCCCGGACAGGTGCGGGGCCGGGGGCGGGCAGGGACGGGCAGGGAACGGGCGGCCCCGCTCCGCCTCTCCGCGCTCCGCCGCTCCCCCCGGCCCGGGGCGGGCGGGCGCTGCCGCGCGTCACAGGAGACGTGGGCACGGAGCGGCCCCGCTGCGACCCCCGCTGCCGCTGCCGAGCCGCCAAACTTTCCTGCCGAGCCCCGGGGGGAGCAGCGCGGCTCAGCCCCGGCCGGGTCCGCCCCCGGTCCCTGCCCCGCCGCCCGCCCGCTTGGGCAGGTGCGGGTCTCGCTGGTCCGTGCTCCCGATGCTCCGGTGCCGTGCCCAGGCGCGGTGCCGCTTGTCCGTGCTCCCGGAGTCGTGCTCAGGTGCACTGCTGCCTATCCGTGCCC